>NW_027176406.1:1351586-1789086 GCF_023349555.1 Cebidichthys violaceus | reverse complement strand
TTACGTTTTGAGGGGAAAATATTTCCTCCCGGATTATGGTCACAGTTTGAAACATGTGGTTAACAAAGTAAATTGAAACAAAACACAAACTACTTGGTTAGGTTTAGTAAAAACATCATGGTTTGGCTTAAAGCACAACAAAAATTAAAACAAAATAAAAGTAATTAGGTTCGGTTTAAGCAATATAACAACTACTTGGTTATGTTGAGACAAGTACCCAGACGCATCACCCAGACCTACAAGGACTTCCTCAGACTCCTTTAAAACTCATTTGTGATTCGTCAAAAGTAAAAGTTATTCATGAAAGAATATATTGCCCCCAAAATGTAATTCACGATGCAGTTTTGTTGTATGGGAATCTTAGTTTAAGGACACAGGGCTGACCTTTTGATGAACCAACATCTCAGTGATTTAGTTTGTTGTACAATATAAAGGAGACAGTATTTAATTCTAGTCATGGAGAACAGAAACAGCTGAACTAGTCCTGCTTAAAGCTAACTAGCTTAGCTTAGCAGAGTAGCATCTCAGCTTTTAACTCTTGTGGAATTCACAGTTTGGTGTGGTTCTTTCTAATAAATCACTTATTTATGTATATTGAATAATAGGTTATTACATTTGTCTCAACTTAATTACAAATGATAGAGAGCTACGAAAAACATGTTCTATGATGATAATGTGTTTTCTCCTCATATTCCTTGACGTTTTTGCCAAGGTTTTCAATTAATTACAGTTTTGTGGTAAAAATAATAGGCCAGAAAATGCATAAAATGCTCCATCTATTACAGATTATCCAGTCAGACTGAACTCTAAACCCCTTTATCTCAACTCAAGCTTTTCTGTATAATTGTTACTGTTCCCAAAATGTGTAGGGCAGTATAGTCTATGCTGCATAGTGTAGTAATTCACAAAATGTCAACCTGTTTTAGGACTGCTAATCATAGGAAACATTTTGAACAGGCATAAGGGGGCAGAAGAGTCTTCTCCAGCTCGAGGCTGCCACCTGTAGGAGAGGGCCGACGTTCACCACCCAGGAAGTTTTCGGTCATATTTAATTTTTAGATCTTGTTACACAGGGACAGATTGTTTTTATCATCTTCTATCCATCCTACTTATGAGATGCATCTTCGCATCGTGTCACTGAATGCATATATCTGCTATATAGTATGTAGAGAAAAGTCATAAAAACATCATAGTATGGTATTTCCAAAAAAGTCATAGTATAGAATGTCAAATAAAGTCTTAGTATAGCATGACAACAAACGTAATAGTATAGTATGTCGAAGAAAAGTCATAATATAGAATGTCGGACAAAACATTGCATAGTATATTATAAAAAAGTTTAAAAAGTCATAGTATAGAATGTCAAAAATAAGTAATTGTATACTATGTCTGGTATATAGGATGTCGAAAAAGTCAGTAAAAAGTCATACTATAGCATGCTGTAAAAAGTAATAAAAAAGTCATGATAAATTCATAATATAGCATGTTGAAAAGAGTCATAAAAAGTCATACGAAATATGAATATGAATTTATATGACTAAAAGAAAGTCATTGTATGTTGAAAAATTCTTAATAAAGCGTAATGAAAAAAGTAATTAAAAAAGTCCTAGTATAGCATGTTGAACTAATTCATAATATAGTATCTGTCATCATGTCAAAAACCTGTCATAAAACATCCGAAATATAGTATGACAGAAAAGACATTAAAAAAGTCACAGTAAATGATGCTAAAGAGCAGACATCAGACGATGGACATAAAGGCAGACAAAGAGGAGGAGGCAGCAATCATTTCATTTAAAAAATGCTTTTAGATCTTGAGTCCAGCAGAACTTGTAGGAAACACCAGGCAAGAACACAGTCTAACAAGTACAGAAATCCAAACATAAATGAAGACAAACTGAAAACCAACTGACAAAAGACAGGTCTATAAATACACAAGAAACAAACAGGCAACAAGACAAAGGTTGGCAGACATTAGGGCAAGCTGAAAGCTGATTGGATGAAGAAACAAAAAAAACAGAGCAAGTCTGATGAGATTAATACAACACAGGTGATACACAGAGAAAAGGAGGGAAAACCACAAAGACAGGAAGTCAAACAAACACAGGACATAAGAGGCAGGGAACTTCATAATAAAATAGGAAACGGACTAAGCAAAAACCCAAGGTTATGACAGTAATAGAACGGCGAAAGAGGCTGGATGACTTTGGATTTCGGCGCCAAGATTTGCCTGGAACCGGAAGACTCGTCTCCAGCACTGGCTAGGCTAGACCAGGTTGCAGGAATTCTGTTCCGGTGTCTGGCAACTGGAACACTGGACTGGATCTGGCTACTGGAATTCAGCCAGGGCATCAACGAGCGTGGCTGACTTGTGATCCCACTGGATCACTGCCAAGGGGACTTGGGACCAGGTAGGGGCAACTGTTGACCAAGCTGTAGTTAGGACCAGTGGAGGGCTGGAACAGGAGCAAGCTACAGCCTAAAAGAACTAAGAACCTAAAAGTTTAGTATGTAACAAAAAAGTAATAGAAAAGTCATACTATAGTGTGTCACAAAGCTATAGAATAGTAGGTCAAAAATAGTGATGAAAAAGTATTGGCATAATATGTCAAAAAAGGTCATAGTATAGTATGTCAAAAAATAATAAAAGCCATAATATAGTGGGTTGTAAAAACGTATAAATAGTGTGTCAAAAAGGTGAGAAAAAAGTTCAAAGTACAATACACCAAAAAACGTATAAGAAAGTCACAGTTTAGTATGTCGAAGAAATCAGGAAAAAGCCAAACTATATGTATGTCAAAAAATGTCATAAAAATGTATGTCATACAAAGTCAGCTGTAGAATAGTAGGTCAAAAATAGTGGTGAAAAAGTTATAGTATAGAATGTCAATAGTGTGTTGAAAAAGTCACAAAAAAGTCATAGCATGGTTTGTCGAAAAAAGTTTTAAAAAAGTAATAAGTATGTCGAAAAAAAAAAAAAAAAAAAAATTATAGAATGTTGAAAAAAAAGTCATAGTATAGCATGCCGAATTGAATAAAAGAAAGTCATTGTACATTCAGGTCCATAAGTATTTGGACTGTGACACAATTTTTCTAATTTTGCTTATTTACACAACCCCAATGGATTTTAAACTAATCAGTCAATATGTGGTTGAAGTGTAGACTTTCAGCTCTAATTCAATGACTAAAACAAAAACCTTGTTATGACCGCTTTCATGACAAGACATGACATTTTTTATGACATGTGATCCCATATTCTGAGGTTTTTATATTTTATGGCATACTATATTACGTCACTTTTTATGACTGTTTTCATTACATCATGTACTATGACATTCTTTCAAATATATTATTTTGAATATGCATTTCTATAGCATATTATAGTTGGATTTGTCCATGAATGTACCATGACTTTTTATTCACATTTCATGGCATGACTTTTTTTTGACATACTATACTTTGACTTTTAAATGTGATACTATGTTATTTTTTGTAACATATACAAGTATCTAGGGATTTTGCTTACTTGCAATTGTTGTCCCCTTGATGAAATAAATGCATGTGGTGACCATCAGCAATATCTCCTAGAGGCTTTTATTCACTGAAGAAATACACACACCAACGTGTGAACAAGGGGAATCCCGGCCTGGGACTCCTCTGCTCCTCCAGCTGACCTGCAGATAGGGTTGGGGATTAAGATTTTAGGAATTCAATTCAAGTTTTCAGATGTGTTAATCCCCTTAATCTGGTATGTCATATTGTAAACACCTTACTTGTGCAATGACACATGTGACAGCAATGTAGAGGAATAGTAGGTCCACACTTTGCTTTTCATATTTGCAAGTTTCTTAACAATCTCCCGGCTCTTAGAAATGTGAAAAGGCTTCTCCACAAACTTACTTTAGTCGAGTGGATCCTCGCTTCCAGTTAACCAAGAGCTCTCCCTCCTGAAGCTTCACTCTCTGGGCGGAGGCAAGCGAAGCATGGGTTGCACAGCGTTCTAGCGATAGAAGAAAACATCTTCCTTGAAGAGGAGCACATGTGTCTGACGGAGGCGGCTATCCTGCTCATGAGCGGACACTTGCGTTGCTCTGTTTGGTCTTTCAGAGGGGAAAAAAAACAAAAAATAGTAATTATTTGGATTAATATATTTCGATGTTTTGTCCATAGAATTCAATTTTGAATACAATTAATATAAAGCCTTTGTTGTGTTACTTACCCTGTAAGTCGCCATCCTGGTCACTGGTCAGAGAAATGACGGGGGGGATCTTGTTAGCCTTCTTTTTTTTGCAGCACAGTTTCTTGAAGGAACCGCAGGTTGTTTTCTTGGCCGCGTTTCCACGAGGCGTTGGAGGAGATGTAGGAATGATCCACTGTTTCCTCAGCGCTCGTATCAAAGCCTCCTCAAAGCTGGGATCCCCTACTATCACCGCCTCTTGAAGCGCTTCTACTGAACCAAACGTCAGCAGGAGGTCGCTGATGGCATCCTGGTAAATGTCTTTGTAAGTCCAATTCATCAAGAAGGCATAAAAGTGGTCGTAGAGCGGTGGGTCCACATGTTGGCACTGTTTCATCGCTTTCCTTACAATCGCCACAATTTTTTCAGCGCTTGTAACGCTGATGACGGGGGTCATCTCCCCAACCAGCAGAGCGTACATGGATCTGTGCGCAAAGCTTACTGGCAGCTGTGACTGCGTCGCCACCGGCTCAGGGTTTACATCATATGTGACCATAGAATATTGACTCGACACTGTAGACGTGGCGAGAGAAGGAACTGGTTCTGAATAATCTCCTGCTTCAATGGGTGCAAGACCGTCATACAAGTCAAAGAGTGGGCCTAGTGATGCATGAGCAGACTGATCTGGGTGTAGTTCTGACCACAGGAGAACCTGCACAGCACAACGAGTAACAACCTCCTCCGTCCTCAGGTAAAGGGCGTGAGCGAGGATGCCTTTGTCAACGACATCTTTTCCCCTCAGCTTTCTGTAGGTCACAGTGTCGCACATGCGTGTTCCGGCTGGCACAAACGGAATCTGGTAGTCGTGTCCGCTCATTACCACGTCGAAGAGTCGGTCTGTGAGTTCCCTTAGTTTAACGTTGTCCGTGACCTCCAGCCCACCGTGGCCAACTTTTTGACAAATGTCTTCCTGCGCTTCCCCCTGCAGATCTTCTTCCAAGAATTCTTGTACCAGTTTGTCCGCTATAGCCTTGATAGACTCCATTGATTGGGGGCTTACGTCGCGAAAACGGTCCTCCATTGCGGCGATGATGGTAACTGAACTGAAGGAACAGCTCTCAGAATGGGTGTCATCGCTGTCAGGCATAGTCCCCGGTATGGCATCAAACTCACAACAGGAAGACATGGCAGTGCTCCGTGTATCTGATTGCCTGCCTTCCACGGTCAAAAATTGTATGTTTGTGCCAACTCTAATACAGACATACCGATGGTCACGAGAGCTCATTTCACAGTGTGACATTTGAGCACTCTTTAGGACGTCCACCATGTGAATGATGTATTTCTTCACCGATTTCTTCAAGTCCCCTCTGGAATTTAAAAGGAATACAGGGGACTCCACTTCTCCACTTGGTTCATACGAAGCAGCCAGGCACCACTCATAATCAATCATCCATTCAGCTTCCTGCTGCGCGTCGAGGGCTCCCTTCAGTATGGTGGCAAACTGACGAACCATATCTGTAAAGTCTCCGATGGAAGCCACGCAGCCGCTGACAAAAAACACTGGGAGTCTTGACTCCAGGGCGTGAGTCTGAGTGGCCAAAGCCAAGACTGAGTTTACCTTCTTTGAAACGTGTCTCAGCAGCGACTGGATGAACTCCTTGGTGGCCACAAAATGATGCACTTTGGTCTTCAGTGCTTTGGCCAGCACCTGTTCGATAGAATCCCCCAAGTAGGTGTGGATTCGGTCCTCAGTCAGACCGAGGATGGATGGAGAAATGGTGCCGTAGGTTCTCGTGTACATGTAGACCTGCGGCAACACCACGTCCAGGATTTCCCCAGCAAAAGTCTGGACGATATTCATGCAAGAATTGGCCATCGCAGTCATCATCGAACAGCTCACCAAGCCGTCCATCATTAACGACCAATGCCTGTAAAAAAAAGTAGTTTAATAACATTGTGGCCATGACTTGACATGTTCTCAAAAGAATACTTAAATACATAAATGCAGTATTTTTATTCTGTAGCACTTACTGTTTGGTGAATCTTAACAAGCGTGCGTTGATGGTGAACCACACTTCCTCTGGATCGGCATTCGGGAGGTCAATATGCAGATTATCAGGCACCTGCACCGATGCCGGTCGGTCCTGGTCCAGTTGTTCTGCCATTCCTCTGCCGTTCCTCGTGAGTCTATTGAAATCAGACAGGAGCAAATGAAACCAAACACTGAATATTTTTATCTTCGCAAGCGTGTCTTTGGCAACACGCTCATGTAATGCTTAGTCTTACCCCTAAATGATAAGAATCTCATATCTATAAAACAGAGAAAGATGAGGACCATGAATGACATCCGGTTGTACGAATGATCATATTCGTGGCTCGGGTAACCTTTGGAGTCTAATAAAATGTTTTTATGAAGCCTGAATTGTATCTGTGTTTTTTTTTTCTAAAAACGAACACTTTAAACAAGCCAAAATATATGGTTTAAGTTGTTTTAGCTTCATGTATCTGAAGAAAAATTTCAAAAAACAACAAAATGATCGGCAGAGGTACACGTGACTGTTGCGGCGCTGTTTGTGGGACTGAAATGGAGCGGAGGAGATCGATTGACAGTCAGAACAAGTCACGACGTGTCTGTACTTAGCTAGCTTGCTATTCATGCTCGTAAAGAGCTGTAAGCCGCAAACAGCTGTTTGTACGCGACCCCCACAGTGAGCCTTGTAACTATGGCCCCTTTGTTCCGATGCCTTCTGTAGTCCATGTTATAGAGAGTCATGTTTACAGCAACTAACAAAAACAATGTATCAAATAACAGTAACTGCCTCTGGTGTTGGACCAGCAGTGACGTCCTGACTCACCTTCTTGCCCTTTGTAGAAACGGCGGCCCGCTGCTCTGGTTGTAGAAATGAATCAGCCCGAATCGTCCCGACTGATAAAAGTACACACCTAACCGCACTAAAGGTTCCGCAATCTTCACTGTCATAACAATAATAATATGTTTTAAATGTTACACTTTGAAACTTTCCATGGTGTTTTTATGATTTGATATTTTTGATATTTCAAGTTTTTTACTAAAGTACCATTATAAATGCAAGACTTTTATTTTTAAAAATTTTTTTGTAACTCTCAAGTGTGTGAGATTTTTGTGAGAAATTAAAAGGTAAAAATAAAAAAAGTTGTTTTGAAATGCAGGTTTATCCTTTTAACCATTTAATTTAAGACAATTTTCTCCAGACTTGTTTTGTGAAAACACAATACATCCCCATTATGTATTGTATGGTCTTTCACTAAGTACTCATCCACAGGAAACACTGCTTTCATCTGACATCTCGTCTTGAGGAGCGGGGTGTTTTTTATATGATGTTAGTTTTCAGACTGTAAAAAGTGGACGGCTCCAATAATACCTTCTGAAAGATTGCGTCCTTGATATGTTATGTTTATTTTATTTGATATGGACATCACAGTAACATTAGAATTGTAACATACATTTATGCACAGAGACCAGATGTACTGTGTTTGTAGCGAAATGCTAATTTACAACACCTGTCCACAGGAGGCTTAGTTAAAATAGAAAAAAAGAAAGAAAATACATACACAGATACACAAAGTACAAGTGTGTTTACAGGGGTGTTAGGTGTGAGAACAATGTTGTTTCTCTTTTAGCCATGATTTAATACCTCTATTAAAAACATTAAAATTGTGTTGCATTTTCAATTCAGTTGGTAGACAGTTCCATAGTTTTGCTCCTTTAACAGAGAAGACTGATTGTCCAAATGAGGTTTTGCGTAATGCAATGCGACAGTTCCTGTTTACTGAGGCCCGTGTGTTCACTCTGCTGCTGTCTTGTAACAAAGTCATTAAGCAGGGAAGGAGCATGACCATGTAGGCATTTAAAAATAAGCTTTAAGTTGGAGTAGCTTATGAAGCTTTCAAAGCTGAACATATTGTGTTTTTCTAAGATGGTGCCACCTCATTGGTTTTTTGTCCATAATTTTTAATGTCTGGTTATACAGTGATTCCCTGAGGTACGAGTCAAACCATCGTGAGGCATGATCAGAAAATTGAAATTTGGGAAGTTTGGATATCAACACACTGTGGTTAACAGTATCGAAAGCCTTTTTAAGTCTAAGAAAACTGCTCCCACAGCATGGCCTTTATCCAAAAGACCTTTTATTTTTTCAATTAGATGGCAGTCTCAGTAGAATGTTTGGGTCTGAATCCAAATTGTTGTTGATACAGTAACTGATTTGTCTCTAGATGTATTATGAGTTGCTCTGCTACAATATAAGGGTATAAAGACAGAAAAGGTGACAGTTTCAATGCATCATATCTGTCTTCCCATAGCTCTTAATTCCTTCTTTAATAGGATTTGAGCCACACCACAGAGACAGTAAAGAAGAAGAGGACTCATTTTAATGATGTGTAAATGCCACATGTACTATTTTCACATCAATAAATGGCCCTTTGAAGTTGATAGCTGAGAAGATTGACACTGCTCTGCATTCATTTTGATTGAAGAAATTTAATTTGCTTTTAATTGCACAAATTGGCCGTTCAACGCAAGTTTCTTGCAAAAACAGATGATTACAAGTCATAGGCAGACAGATAATGTTGGTGTCCAATTAGTGAAAGGAAGCTGTGAGAGCACCAACAACAGTGCTGTTTTGAGTTTTCTCATCATTTGTTTCCTCATACCGAGACATTACAATCCATTTGAGGAGCATATATTGACCTTTAAAACACAGCACCATTCAATGTAAGACGCAGTCAGAGCGGAGGGCAGACCACCAGACCTCCTTTACCCTTCCACTCACTTTCTACCTTCCTCTAACTCCTCCATCTTTCTCCTCCTCCTACTCTCTTCCTCTCTACAGTATGTGGAGCAGAATGACTAATGATCGGTTGCTCTGTCTCACACACAAGAGACTTTCTTTCCCTGCAGCCACATCCAAAATTAGCACACACACACACACACACACACACACACACACACACACACACACACACACACACACACACACACACACACACACACACACACGCACAGGCGCAAATGCACACAGACAAACACAGAGACACACTTCGAACTCTATAGCCCTATGAACAAAAGTTAGATGTCCTCCTTGTATGGTTGTGTGTCCTAGAGACACTGTGATGCAACAGGAAGGTCAAAGGTACAAAAGTTCTCCCTCTAAGATAACTTCTTTCTTTCATTTTATGGGGCTCTGTAAGACAGATATGAAGCTCAATCTCTGATCTGTGATATAAATCTTTTACAGTGTCCATTTATACCCAAAGTCCTCTTCCTGGACGGTCCTCGATGATGTTCTCTGAGCTGCAGCTCTCTCTGCTGGAAAGAAGCAGTTAATACAACTTTAATTTCACTTAGTGATGATCCCTGCAGAATGAACTCTCATTTCTCTTGCCCCCTCCGCAGCAAAGGCATTCAGACGGTTGCTCAAGGACACTTCAGCAGGGCAGGCGCTTGCTGTCATGGCACTGAGGATGAGAAACCTTGTTCTGCAACCGCAAACTTGCTGACTACATCTGGCACTGAAAAAGGGAGCAAACCTGCTGCTAATGTTTCATTCTTAACACAAACTCCCTCTAAGTAATATGGTCATCAAACATTTATAAAATTGTCTGTATTTGTAAAAGCTCAAGAAAAAGAGAGAGAACAAGAGGTGCAGATCTGTTCTGCTCACAGCTGTTTAAACAGGACAAATCTGACAAATGAGGTGTCTTCCTGTTTTGATATAGGCACAAAGGACCTCTGATCTCCTTCCATGTAAAAATGTAACAGCATAAATCACAACAGCACAGCAGACACAGATGTAAACAACTTTATTACGCTCTGACACAATGCTGCATGGGCAAAAACAGACTGTTGTGAAACTGAAATCATATGACATAAAAAAAAAAAAAAATCAGTTCACATGATTGGGGAATTTTGCACCTTCTGATAAATTAGCAAGTTCTTGAAGATATTAGTCACATTTTTGATTAAGCAATGAGTAGAATTTGTTGCGGATAAATAGCGTCAGGAATCAAACATCAAGAGCTGAAAGGCCACAATTTGCTCCAATCCAGGTTAACCTTTAGAACTCCTACTGATATATCGAGCTAAAGATAATCGTCCTCTTATGAAACAAGACAGGTCTGTTCATGAATCATTCTGTTAACATGCACATATTTAGCAAAAATCTAAATTAGACACTGCACAAATAAGGCTGAATCTAGTTTAATAGTGATCCACACTAAGAATTCTGGATCACTATTAAACTATTCTTTTTCACAAATATCATCTGCAACAAACATCATCAACAAATATCATCTGCAAAATGTTATGTTACAGTAGATACATATATACAGCTTAATCTCTGTATTTACACCACCCTGGTGTTTCACAGTGTGCAGTCACATGGGTGTTCAGCATGACGCGGTTTCTAAATAAATGATTTGCTCTCAGTTGGGAGGAAAATACAAACATAGGAAGTCACATGGCAGCTGACAGATATTAGAGCTTGAGGATGAGGTAAAATGCAGGAGTAAACGTTATTGTGTTTGTTTGCAGGTGGAGATTGAATGTCGTCCCCAGAAGTGGAGTAAACTTCATCCCATCATGAGTATCTTTACTTTTCTGCTCTATAGTTTACTATAATTGCTATCCAAATATTCCATCTGCCTCTTCCTACCTGACTCTTCTTTCTTGTCACAGTGACTTAGTCAGAGCACTTCCTGTCAGCTAATGTCAAAAATATGTTAGAACTTAATTACAATCATCATATACATACATACAGGTACATACCTGAAATTTGACCTCTGCATTTACCCCATCCTAAATAATTAGGAGCAGTGGGCTCAGAGAGCTACTTGGGGTTCAGTGTCTCGCTCAAGGATATTTCAACATGCGGACAGTAAGAGTGGTTAAAGGACAACCCGCTCTTCTGAGCCACAGCCTCCGCCATATGTTCTGAAATGATAGATAATTCATCAGAAAAAACCTGAGTGAGCATACAGCCTTTCTTAGAGTAGTTCATTATTAAGATTCTGAAGTGTCGGATCAAAGTGTCATTAAGGGACTGATTTCATGTTCTGATTCAGTTTCTCCAGTGCAGCTTAACCTGTCACTGCCAGATCACTATGTTGCTGATTAAAACAAAAAAAAGGTTTTATGATAAGATAACTTATTTAGAATATCTTACTCATTTACATAAAAAGTAATGAAGCATAAGCCAATAATCATCCATTTATTAATTTTGAAGGAATAGTTTGTCATTTTGTGACACATAGGCTCATTTGATTTCTTGCAGAGAGTGATACCACTCTCATATTGCTACACTAAATAAAAAGCTGGAGCCAGTAGCCAGTTAGCTTAGCTTAGCCTAAAGAGTGTAAACATGGGGGAAACAGCTAGCCTGGCTCTGTTCAAAGGTAACAAAATCTACCTACTTAATTATCTAACTCATAGGCACTAATCACTAAAGAGTAAAAATGACAATTTGCTGTTTTACTTTCTTATGTCCTGTTTTATGTGCTGAAGGTTTTTTGTTACCTTTGGACGGTGCCAGGCTTTTTTTTTTGCTGTGCATTAACGCTAACAGGCTGCTGGCTGTAGTACAATAGAGAGTGGTATCAATCGTCTCATCTAACTCTCTCAAAAAAAGCGAATAAGTGTATTTTCCAAAATGTCAAACTTGTCCTTTAAATTAACTCAAAGGGTTGAAAGAAATACGAGTTTAACATGTAACTCTTTGAAACGTGGGATCTCCCTTCTCTCGAATGTCCCTAAGGTTTCTGCCAGAGAGAGACAGAGAGACAGAGAAGGAAAGAGACTTTTCATGTCCTTTAACGACACATCTGACAAAAAATAACTAAAAACACCTTCAAACCGAACAGCTCTGCAAGGAGAGAGGCCTCAGGCAATGTGACACCGTCAGCACAGTGGGACATACATACAGTAATGAGGTTAGCTCCCAAATGGCACCCTACCATTCTTCAAACAGCTCTGACATTAGGCTCCATTTAAGCCGTCACCTACATAATGTAGTGCGCTTCATGACTTTCTACACTGAGGCGAGTTTTCTTCATAATGTATAAAGTCTGAACTCTGCAGAGATCCTCTTATGACTAAAATATTTATCAAATCCAACAGGATACGTGGGGGAAGAAGCTGGGGGCTGAAAAAATAAAGGAAACAAGTGTTTTCTAGATTGGTTCTACTAAATGAAGCTACAAAAAATATGAATGTTTTCTAATGGCTTTTGTATGAAAAAAATAAGAGCTCTTAAACGCCATGAGTGCATTTCATTCTATATATTTACAACTTCTATCCTGTTAAACTGTTCACAGAATTACATTCTCTCTTTTCTCAGATCCTAACACTGATCAGAAACAGGCAGACTTTTTGGCACATATATGTTTTCCCCAAAATATCCCATATCATTACATAGATGTTACACACAGACACCGTTCATATGGACAGAGAGGGGACACAAACCATTTTTTCAAAACCACAACTGCAAGACACAGCTATCATCATGCTACCTCATCTGGTAAATTTATACCAACATTTTGTTCTCTTTCCATCCATCAGAGGGTACAAGAAGTGATGTGGAACCCAAAGGAAAATTTGTCATTTTCTTTTAGCATTATTGTAAATAAAAAGAACAGAGAACAGCAGCTGCTAATGCACATAATCATAACAACTCCATATAGTTTTAACATTATTCTTTTTTTTTTCCAGATATACTTTATAAGGCTGATAAGAAAAATGTTTTTCATCATTGAAAATAAATACAACTAACACTTTTCCAATTCAGATTCTATAAATGTGGAGAATCTGAATTAGAAGGAGACAAACCGGATGGACTGGGATGATCTCAGTACATTTTTGGTGGGGGAAGTCAATTGAGATAAAGTCCAGTTGATGCGTCTACTGTTGACAAAAAGGATGGATTTTTATAATTGAAATAACTTAACAACTCAGAGAAAATCAAGTTTTGACAGAATCGTGTATGTCATTAATTAAAAAACTGTAATTCCTTATAAGGCACAGTAAAATAAAAATTAAAAACAGATTTTCCAAGTTCTATTTCTGTGTTGCAATGTCAACAGTTATCACTTCTTCTGCGCTAAATATATGTGAAAAATATAATTTTGGAGAATTCTGTATCAATGTTTTGCTCTTCCTATAAATGATTAGAATATATATCTTTGATGACTCTTGAACTCAAGTGTACTGAAACATATCCAATCAGATGTGATTGGGGGCGACTGGATTTACTATATATTATTATTCCATTATACTCACAAATACGTCACACTACAGGGGCTTCTGTTTCACTGTGAATTAAATTGGGCCTATAAATTGCTCTTGTTGTAGTTTTTAAAATGGTGCAGTCAGAGGTTGTCAGAGATTATAATTAGGAAACAGCTGAAACAACTGGTCCAGAAAAATCCACAGTGGCATCATCTCTCTACTGTGAATATCAACAATGTGAAATGTGTCCTATATGTGACCTGTGACACATGGTCTCCTCGAAAACTGTGAACCGTTCGTTCCCTGCAGCGAAAAACCACTTGACTTTACACTGTACAAATGTCAGCCAGTCTGTTAGCACACACATGCAGACAATAACTTCACTGTGAGACACTCTTAAGGGCTTCTGTTGACAGATGTCCAGCTCCTGTTCTTCACCTCCAGGGAAAAGTTCATCACAGCAGAGCCGTGACTTTTGATGGTCAGTGGACCACCAGGCTGGAGAATGACAAAGTGGAGAAATGGGCTACGTTTTTACGGTTTAACATAATTTCCTCCATTTTTTGTATCTTATTCCACTTTCTTTATCCAGTGAGCCACATTGAAGCATGATCTGGACAAAGGAGAATACATCTCTCAGAGTATGAACATGAACCTTTAAAGAGTTCTTTACAGATGTCTTTTCGTCCTCCGCAGCTGGACTCGAGTCCACCAGTCTACGCTGCTTCTCCTGGCCAGGAGGATCTTGTGTTTGTAAATGGCTGCGAGTGTGTGTGCATGTATGTGTGTTTACATCCGTAAGTGTGTTTTATTGTGTGTGGACATTCAGTACCCGGTGGCGTTGGCATGTGTGTGCATGTTGAGTGCATTGACGTGTGTTCCTGGTCCTTGGGCAGCAAAACTGTAAGCTGCGTACGCCACGACGGAGCCCACCATCAGGCCGGTCATATAGGAGACTGTCATGGTGTTCCCTGGAGGGACACAGAGAGAGGGAAGCTTTGTTCATAACTGCGCTTGGCACCGTAGTGCAAGCCTCCGCAGATGGCGCACAAGCTATGAGCATGCACAAGGGTGTTTATGCTGAACTTGCTGTTCGTTGCATTATTCTCTGAAACGCCAGAGGGCGTCCGAACAAAATGTACTATTAAGAATCAAGAAGTCAACAAGTGCTACCGGCAAAATGCCACAAACCAGCCTCCACAATACTAAGGAGGAATTGTAAACTTATATATTCATGGGTCCTGTAAAGAAGTCAAGTATTAAATGCATTATAAAGAGCTGATACAGAGTAAAGCTCACACTGACACCGCTGGAACAGTTACGACATATAAGACAGTAAGAATCGAGACTAAAAGTCTACAGCCACGTTAGCAGCTCTGCTTTTTAGCCAAATGCTAATGTACTGACAACAACAACAAGCTGATGTTTAGCAGGTATAATGTGCATTATCTTAGTTTAGTGTGTTAGCATGCTACTTCAGTACATACTAAACTAATGGTTGTTAATTATAAACTTGACATTTTAGAAAAAATGCTAATTTGCTTTCCATTTGAGGGTTATACGAGATGAGTGATATCACTCTCATGTCTGTATGCTAAATATTAAGCTACAGCCAGCAGCCAATTAGCTTAGCTTAGCATAAAGTAACAATCTACCGACTAGCACTTTAGCACAGTTAAAAAACGAATACATTATATCTTGTTTCTTTAATCTGTACAAAACTGAAGTGTGTGCTAACTGTATGTTGTGGTGTTAAAGGGAGGTTTTGTGCGAGACTACTTGTTGGGCGGAGCGGGAGTTCTTTTCTCCATGAAGAGACTGTTCTCAGCCAAGAAATAGAAAAACCACAACTTGTCGTTTTTACACCATTGAACCGACTAAAACAACAAGATATATTGTGCTGATTAGAGCGTTTTAGAGGTTCTGGTAGGCTTTCCTCCTGTATGGACATAGCTTTGTACAATAGCTTTGTTTGTCCGCCCAACAGTCCAAAACACAATGATACTCAGTTTGCAGAGGGAAGCAGCAAACAGTCACAGTTTAAAAGCAGGAACCTCTGAAAGCTATTTTTGGTTGATAAATTACTTGAATGATTACTTTTCTGTCGATCAACTAATCCATTTAGAGTTGTTTTAGAGATGTTTTATTTTTGGAGCTGTTTCTGAAATTAGACTGAAAGAAGAATAAAAATCAACATCACAGTGCCAACCTTTACAACCTATGCATCTTTACACACATTTATTTACCCATTAAGGAGTTTAACTCACCTGCCAACTCCCTCTGTTCGGGCGGCACTTTGCCCGCAGCCTGGATCATCGGTACAGACCCGAAGTAGCCGTTGGTGACTCCCATGAGGAGGGAGAAGAGACAGGGCCAGGCGGGGTGGGACAGGGTGGGTGCGTTGGCCGGGTACACGCACATGACAAACAGAGGGATGAAGACCACCCTCAGGCAGGAGAAGAAGAGCAGGCGGCCTCCGGACCAGTCGTACGGCAGCGCTGCAAGGATCTGAGGACAGAGCAGGGAAATGTTTCAATGATGCTGGGGGTTAAAGTCTGCTTTCCCACCACAAACTTTAAGCATTGAAATTAAAGTTAAAAATGATAGGTGACTATTAGTCTCTGTTCTGCAGAGACTCTCTTAGCCATTGGTTGACGAGCTGCTTATGGAACTTTCAAGAGAGCACAATAGTAGTAAAACAATAGTTTTTTCTACTCTATTCTTTCTCTTATCATGAGTTTTATCTTTTTACCTCTAAGCTACCTTAATTTTCCTCTCCCACTTTCGATATAATTTATCTTCGCCCGCTTTATCTTTTACTCCCCAATTTCAACAAAATGCTAAATTTGCTGCGAAGACAAAGTCAAAGCGTACAATCAGAACAACTTTCACTTTCAAAGTTAAAATTATGACTTAAGGACACCAGATAAGGTTTCATTTCTGAATATTTGAATAAAGCCTTTGAGCTAAGTGCAATTATCCAAAAATATACCAGACTTTTTTCCATTCTTTCTCTCAGGTTTAATAAATGGAGCGACTCCTTTAACAATTCCACAAGGTCAATTCCAGTGTTACAGAGTGCCTTTGTCTCTTTCCTGCTACTGTTGTGCAGAGAAGCCTGATGGAGGCCGACAATTAAATCCCAGAATCTCAAGGGGTGTGAAATCATAGGAATTGCCAAGAGCTATGTGAATTTTAGAACATAAATGATGAGGTTACAGAAAGAAATTGTGAATGCTGGTATCCCAGTTGATCAAGTGTATTTTAGGGCAAGGGCATATTTCTCCCTGGGTATTATTTATATTTGATATTTTACAGTTTGATTCATTAACTGCAAAGACCACTGTGCCCTCTCACTGAAACTCCTTGCAGTCTACTCTTTGCTTATTAAACTCTGTTTATGAGAAAAGCTGCTGTGATTGGAATTATTGAAGTCTCATTGAACGCCACCTGATGTTGTCATCAATATTTCATAATTATTAATCACATCTAGTATGGTGTCTTTGCATAGATTATTTAATTTGACTGTCTCCTTGTGATCCATTGTCATTATGAAAAAATTGATTATAGCTGCTCTTTGAAAAATGAATTAAGTTAATAATAAAACTGTGCTCTGTTAAACCCAACACACGATGTTCTACAGTTATTAGCTGTCAAATAAAAATCTCTCTGCTTTTCTCTTACAGCTGACTTGTCAGACGCTCTAGCCCAGAAAACAGATAAATAAAAACATCCTCTAAACTATCATTAAAAAAAGCTTTTTTTCCAAATTTAAATATTTTATGCAGCTAGTTAAAATGTGATTGGAATGAAACAGAATTAATCCATAAAATCTTTTTTAAAGGCGCTGCAGACCAACAAAGGTGTTTTCAGTTGTTCTGGCTGATTACAGCTCTGATAAGATGGAAGTTTGGGGAAACTACCACCTTTTTATGAAAGGAAATTATTTTATGTCACCAGTCACAATTCAAAAAGTAAGTACAATTTTCTAGAAAGATAACATTTCAGAATGAAAATGGCCTTGAGATCATGTGGAATATGTGCGACATAATATTTAAATGTTACTGTATTTTCTCTGAAGCATCACCACATCATTTGGTGATCAAATGTGCGTCTCACCTTGCCAACAAAGTCCGACATGTTGAAGGTGGCCATGATGAGGATGGGTAGCCACTCTCCTAAGGTGGGGTTTCGTATTTCTGACTCCAGTCCGGGAAACAGACACAAGGTGATGCTGTAGGTCACTGCTATAGACAGCATGTAGGCCCAGATCACACGGGACACCACATAACGATGCAAGATCATGTCTGCATAGAGAAGACACACAGACACAAAGGGTGATATTTAAAAGCTCTCACTTGAACAGTTTAATCCTCTACGAATATTCTCCTCTTCCCATGAATGCATTTCAATTTCAAGTCCATCTATTGGAGCCAGAGGGTAACTGAGCAGCGAGTACACGGGATTAAAAGAGAGCGTACCGCGGACACCAGGCCAGCTCCTCCTTATCTTGGCTTTTGGGGCATCGAATCGCACATAAGTCCCACCCTCAAAGTCCTCAATGACTTCCTCTGAAGGGGTCGGTGCTGTCCCACCATTTCCCTGAAGAGAGACACACACACAGACCGTTTACTCAATGCTTTAATGAAACAAACACATGACGAGCAGAAAAACATTTGAGGCCAGTCATCGACATTAAATCAACAATTTAATTCCAAACATATGACCACTTTAATGATCAATTATTAAAGGGGTCATATTAATAATTACTTGGTAAACTTCCTCATTTTGTTCCTCATTTCCCGAATAAAAAGTCAAGGCTTTTTGAAAGACGTCAACAGTTCATTAAGAAAACACTAGAGGCAGCCATACACCGTAAATAAACATATTCTCTTGCAGCGATTTAGTTGTCTTCATATTTTCAGGTTTTTTTTCATTAAGACTGGCCTCCTGGCTGCATGACATCAGCTTTTTATGGCAGCGAGTATTAGAGATGATCACTGTGAGTGGCTGTAGGTTGACGTAATGATAATGGAGAGACTACAGATTGGACTGCAAATAAGTTCCAGACACCCAGACACACACACACACACACACACACACACACACACACACACACACACACACACACACACACAGTCTACAAACACTTTATTCCTCTTTATTCAAACATATAAGCACATTCTTCTAGTCATGCTTCTTAATAATAAACACACACCTTTTCATATGCACATCACACAGGCCCACGCACACACACACACACACACACACACACACACACACACACACACATACACACACACACACACACACACACACACACAGATCCATTAGTTGATTGGAGGAACTTGTGGGCCAGAAGGCACCACTCTTCTTGATTATCCCTTAGCATAGAGCGCTCGGTATCCCCAGGCAACCAGAACAAAGAGCTGCCTGAATCAGCCCCCAGATGCAGAAAACGACACACACACACACACACACACACACACACACACACACACATTACTATCAAACACAGGGGGGGTCCCTCACATGCTTGTATTGTGTGTAATGGCGGACAAACACATGAAAAGATGACAGCCTGAGGTGATGTGTCTTCCTTTGAAGGCTCTGAACACACACACACACACACACACACACACACACACATTGTGATGAGTAATATCAGCTCCATGTCTTCAGGCTTTAAAGTGCTGCTTTAAGCATGAATACAAAGTGGATGTACCTCTTCTTCTTTCATTTTTCACTCATATTTTGTATTTTTCTTAGTTGTGTTTCTCCCCAGTGTCTCATTTCTTTGCCTCAACAGTTTTCTCCTACAACCTTTTTCCTCTCAGTGTCGTGACTCTCATTTTCTTTCTGTTCGCAAGAGGCCTCAACCTCTTTCTTTCTCTCTAAAATTACATCTTTCCTCATCTTTTTTTCCGCATCATCACTTCCATCCCTAATAACCCCTCCCAAAATCCCTTTCTCTTCCTCTCTCAATATTTCTCTTTCTGAGTGGCAGCCAAAAAGCAGCCCAGCGCAGCTTAAATAAATGATACTGCATTTTAAAACCCACACAGCCCTCCATCCCTGTGTGCACGCTCCCACTGAAGAAGCGACACACACATACACTCCTCACAGATATCAACAAGGACATGGGAGTTGCATGACACCACAGTTTAGAGGCCTAACGTTTCCTCCATGTCTTGCTGTTGCAACATTTATGAAGGATTAAATGAATGAAACATGTAGACTAAACTTTGATTAGAAAATGTCATCTAATGTTAAGGTTTCACTAAACAACACAAATGTGAGCCCCATGGTGGTGCTAGAGGAGAAGTCACCAAAGTCAGTATAGGTATGGTGAATGTCTCTGCACTATTTCACAACTCTATTAAATGAGAGATTAGCTGACAGACCATTGGACCAACATAATGCTACTAACATGAAATATTCACAGCATGCATACACAACACACACATACACACGATAGAGCCGATAAACTGTCCACAAACTTACAAATCTTACTTCCTCTGCGGTGACATCGTGGTGAACTCGGTATCCTGTCCCGTTGTCGTGCGGGTCGTGTCCTTTGACCGGACCTTTGCCTTGGGCGTGGTTGGTGTAGTAGCGGACAAACTGAGAGCGGCGGACCAGTAGGTGAAGCAGGAAGCAGAGCATCTCCATGCTGATGGAGACGAGGAAGAAGATGAGCGTGTTCCTCCTCTCGTCGGGGATCAGCAGCTTGGTGAAGATGCGCGACAGGGAGATGATCACACCTGCTGTACCTGGAAGGAACAAAGGGAGAAGTAGCCAGAGGAAATTAAAAGGAATGGGCGCGAGGGAGGTGATACCAGGGATATGGATGTGCGTGCGCAATTCTTTGTCTGTGTGAGCGTACTTACTCTCTCCAGTCATCACCCCCTGTGTGTACCTCTTGGGCAGCATCCCCATGTAACCATAGAAACTGGACTGCTGCACTGGGGAGGGATGAGGAAGGGTTTATCAGCGCAAACAGTCAACATTGAAACAACACAATTCATTTAGAGGCATAACTTCCTGAACCTTTACACACCACTCGAGGGAGAAGCCACTCTGACCTCAGCACCGCCGCTAATTAAAGTCTTTCTACTGTTGGCTGAATGCTCTGTGATCACACTCACAGTCAGGAAACTGGCTCAGTGTATGAGGGTCCTTAGCAGCAGCTGAGAACTGAAACCTCTTCTGCCGCTTGTTCCTTTGACAGCTCTGACTGAGCACCACAGTTTTGTATTACTCTCTACATGATAAAAAGGAGGTAGACTTTAGAACATCATGAACACTTTAACCGCCAACATTGACATATTATCACCGTATTAATGTTTTTCTCAATTGGTTTAGCTAGTCTTAACATTCTCTAAACTGTAAGAGCAACTCTCACAACTGTTTCATAGAAAAACACAACTCCATTGTTTGTCTGCAAAAGTTATTGTGTCAATTGGTCAGTGCCAGTCAATGGCAGTCAACCCTGGAAATGTTTCTCAGATACAAATCTCTGTTTATTACTACTCTTTGTCGACACTGACTGCTTACTGTACTGAACAAGATGTTTTGTTGTTGAGCTGAAAGCTCTTGTGTATCACTCTGAGCTTTTTAGAATCCCATTTCAGCATCAGGTCAAAGTTTACTAGGAAAAGTCAATGCTATAGAACACAAAAAAATGCAAAGCAATGTGTTTCATGAACTGTAAACAGAAAATTCACCTTTGTTCTTCATGTGAAGTCATAAACAGTGAACAGAAAATGTGCCACAAGATGACATCTTCGCCAAAAGAAAACAATGACAAAACAGGCGGTAGTTCATAGATATTAATGGAATATACATATATGTGGATCTTTTGCTGCTAAATGCTCCACTATGTTCACCAGCTAGTCGCTAACTTTGTCTGTCAGCTGTCTGTTTGTTGCTGGGCCGGTAGAGCACAGTGGGTTTTTACAGCTCTGTAGCTGAGAAACAGTTGCAATCCTGGAAAACTCAAATAATGAGCTGAGAGTCGTTAAAATGTGGATCTTTAAGGAACAGTAGAGTCATAACTCCCTGTTGTTGGTTTTTTTCATTAAACATCTGACCCATTGTCGATATGTAATATTGATTAGTGCAGCTTTAAAGAATGCCCTGTACTGCATATGTACCGCATATCTATTGTATGGAGAGATGGATGGACAGACAGACAGACAGACAGACAGACAGACAGATACCTGTACATCCGAAGGCCACCACTCCCACTGACACGAGGTTGATGATGTAAGCCTGCCTGGTGGTGAACTTGGCCAGCCACACATCAAACACACTGACAAAGACCAGCGGCCCCAGAGCGAATATGTAACCTGCAAAGAAAGAGAAAGACAGACAGACAGTCAAGTGAAGAGACGCCACGTCACGTTGCGATGGCATTACTGAACACATACTCGACAGGGCCGACGTGAGAGCAAGTATCGCTTCCATCTGAGATCCGATCCTGAGTTTGTAAACTCCAGAGACAAGCTCTCCAGCCGACAACACACTTCAAAAGACATTTCCTCAAGGATGAGAGCAGAGCTATTTTAAGCTGCAGAGGTGGTGAAGCCTTGCTCTTACATGCAACGTATGTGTAATGATTTCAAAATGATCCTAGGGGGACATACATTTTTAAAGATTTTATATTTTCATACGGGGTAGGCTGAATAGCTTTAATATTTGCAAAGATGTGTACTAGCATTAAAAAACTCCTTTTTAATGAATAATTTGGGGCCAAAGTTAAATCTCTCCAGTATCAGGCTTCGTCTTCGACAAACTTGATGCAAAGTCTGCCTCAATGTGCATGCTTGTATCTGAATAGTCTACGTAAATAGCACAGTGAGTTTGCTTTAAAACTGTTTTGAAAGCTGACAGCAAAACTGAAGATGATGCAAGATTTTAAAGAAACTAAAAACAAAACAAAAAATACCCACAGTCTTGAAAGACGGCCCCTTGTGAGCTCATAGTCTTGGGCAAAGTTTGTTTGAAACATTTTATCAACAAAACCCACGGGACAATTGTGGCGGAGTATATTTTTCTCTTTCTCTTTATACTGTCTTCTCCATTTTCACTCTGCGTATTCTGTTCTGATAAGCCTGGAGGGTCCCAGAGGGTCATTAATAAAAGAGTAACAGCAGAAGTTCCCATAATGAGAAATGTTTCACAATTAAAGCTCCATCTGTGAGCGGGTTCCTGCCTGACTTACCCACAGTGATTCTGGTGTGCAAGCTGAGTCTCTCCACCAGCACGTTGTTGAGGATGACGGCCAGCAGAGCCACCAGGATGTACGTCAGACTCATGTCGAACACTATGGAGGTCCCTGAAACACACACAAACACATGACTCGTGGGAGTTGTATTTGAATGTGTACTTTCCAGGTGTGCATGTGTCTGTAGAACTCATGCATTCTCTAAAAAGGTGCAGTTATCTATCAACATTCACAGGTTTCTTCATGCACATTTATACCTTCAAACTTGTGGTGCAGGTAGTCCACGTCAGTGATGAAACTGTTGTAGGGAAGCAGGAAACCCACGCCAGCCAATAGCATTGCAAAGTAGATGCCATGGTAACGGTCGTCAGGGATCGGCTCCTCAAAGTCTGAGGGGGAAGAAAGGAGTCATAGGTTAGAGAATTACAAGAGTATGAAATAACACTCAAACAGTGGGGATAAAAATGACTTAAAAACTTCTGAATTAGGTCTGGAGCCCACACACTCGATTTTCATTAAAGCTAATCAGGATGAATGAAGCTGTAGCAGCAGCAGTAACGCCTCCGCTCCAATGATGGAGCAGCTAATGCAGCAGAGGACCTCGTTCCTGTTACATCAGAGATTGATCAGAGGAACTGCTGATCATAGACTAGCTGAGTAGTTTCAGCTAAAAATGGACTTTTGTGTTTTGCTGCTGATTCTGTTTCATGGTTTAAGTGTGATGTGCAGGTTCCTCATACAACTGTTCATAATCCTTTACTAATCCCGTGAGCCTACTATTAACTGCTCCAAACCATTTCTGAGCATTTACATTTTATAGCCCAATAAAGGAAAGAAAAGAAAAAATGTATTTCACTTCTTAATGTTTAATGTAATTTGTTATAATGGTACCGAGGACGGATCAATTATTTTCCTGATTCATCTGATGATGATGAACTTGATTCCTCAGTAATGAATGTTATGTTTCTTGTAAATAAATGCCTATTTCAATAACCATGCAATGGCAATGAATTCATAACATACACTTCCCAAAAGATTTTCCATTTCTGCTGTTCTGTCGGGTTTGTTGTTTCTGGGGTATAAAAACAACAACCTGGCATTAGCTGTGTAGTGAGCAGAGAACATCACTATGGCTGCACTGACAGAAGAAAAGATCGCCGCCTGCAGAAACTCAAACCTCATTAACAGAAAATCCAATAAAAAAAACCACAGCACCGCCCTCACTGTGTAACTAACATTTCACAAATGACAAACCTTTCTGACATATTCTGGGACTGTGCGAAGATGATTTGGGTGGTGACGGAGGTGGACTTCTGGAGCAGGACAATCTCTATGGTTATTAATGTTATATTTGAACCCTCCTCTTGACACTGTTGAAAGATCGTAAAGTATAAAAGTAACTGTTATAACCTGTAACCTTTTTGAATCAACATATAACCACTGAACCTTTTTAATTTTTGATAGAAGTGATTAACCATATAAACTGCATATATGCCTTATATAAAGTAGTCTTACCCCCCTTAGAATAGAGGACAAGAAGACCCTTCTACTGTCTTACCCTTCAGAAGAGACTTCTGCTATTTTATCCACTTAGAAAAAAAACAAGAAAAAAAACCTCACAGACAGAGCAAACGGAGAGAGCCTGCAAAACTCCAGCAAAAACATGCAGAGACACAGAGCAGAGCAGAGAGAAGAGAAAGGGGGAGATTTCTAGCAGAGAGCCTGGACATTAAACCTCATAGCAAAATCAGTGAAAACTGATCATAGGAGTGCTAGAATTAGTTAGTATTATAGCACTATGACTGTTTCATTGAATTGAAATTGTTGTATGTGATTTTTGTGTGAAAAACTTAAGTAAAAATACAGCCTTACATTTTGTAAGTGTCTGAAGCAAACAAAGTATTCTGATCCTTTAGAACAAATTAACCCTCTTCCCCTGTCCGTTGATGGTGTGATCAGAAGTGACGACTGAAGCATGCAGAGGCGCTTAAGGTCAGTTCCCTGAGTGAAGACTTAGCCGAGTTAGTCATAAAAGGGTGAGAATGTTCACAATAGGCAATAGCAAAGTATAGACGATGTAAATAACTATTATATACAGGGTGCTGGGGTTGCATCCCATTGAGAACGCCTAGGGCATTAGCCGTAAAAGAATTTCAAGAGGACAATTAATCCGAAATCCTAACGATTTAGCTACGGGGTGAGATAAAAGGCCGAAGGTATTGTTCCGACACCTCAAAAAAGAACAATTTAGGCTGGAAAGAATAAGACTCTCTCCTGCTCTCCCCAAAAATGCCAGAAAGCTCTAACTTTAGCCACAAGAAAAATGCCCCTCCCCCCCTTTTCTGACCTCCTTATACTTTTCCTAAAGCCATTCAGTAGAACTACACATTGTAGAGTATAGGTGATGAACTTTAATGACTAGGATTAATTCAGTCTGTCTTTCAAAACCTTTGTTTCTCTCTCTTCTTTAAGGGAAGCGACAGACTGCATACTTCTATTTTGTTAGCTGTACACTGAGATATTGAGACTGACAGAGGCAAAGGATAAAGAAAGAAGAAAGAGAGCTGTCTGAAAATCTAGGGCCCTCGCTGTAGGCTGTGTCCTTGGTCACTTGTGATCTGATTAACGTGCCCTTTGTGCAACCGGAGTAACCAGGCAACACAGCAATTTTCTCTGAACAGGCCTGCATCCTGTTTGTTTTTTACACATTTCCTCTCTCTGTCACTGTTTTTATTCCCTCGGCCTCCACCATCATCTGCAAACACAAGCACACACACACTGCAGAAAGCATGTCTTACAAAACGTCAAAAATGAAGAAAAATGTCAAAATATTGAAGGAAACAAATGTGGTAACTGGTTATCAGTGCAGTTTGATTGTTTCAGGGATGATTTTAAAGCCTAACTGAAATTTTAATACTTCTCACTTTTAGGAAATATAAACTGTCATGATACCGTAGCTTGTGCATAATTCAACAGAGGATAAAAACCTTTCTTGGAAACAGTGGCTTCAAGCCTCTGGGTGGATGTTTTCGGTGGAAGTGTGTGATTGACATGTAGCGTGGGTGTTGCTGGATGAAGCACTGTCAACTACAAGATGTTTTTTTTTGTCTTTTATCAACAAGCCACCTGTTCCTGGTCACTCAGCAAGCTGAAGCTAACTAGGCTAACTAGCTTCCATGTGGAAAATCGAAGCTAGTTGTGTAATGTTAGCACCGTTAGCTTAGATGCTAATTTTCATTTGTTTAACTTCAAATCTGCTGAGTCATAAGCGGCTTCTGCACTGTGTTCGTTGTGCATTGTAGCCTACAAAGGAGGGCAGCTAGCTTGGGTTAGCTAGCTTGGGTTAGCCGTTTCTTTTTCATGGGTCCATGAGTCACATAAAATGTTTTATCTTTTGCGATCACAATTTTCACCAAATAAATATAAACACCAAGGACATATGGGCTAAACTAATTACTAGCATTAATTATCTTAATTTCAGTTTGCTTCAATAGACTATAGAATATAATAATATAAATGAAACAAGACTAGATTTGATTGCTAAAATAAGACGACTGCACTAGTGTAAAGAATGTATCTATCCATCTACTTTCGCTGATAAATCTCTTCTCGTCCTTCCTCTTTTGTTTCTCAGGAAATATAACTAATATATTTTACAAACAGGCAAAGGCTTTCTTTAAAAAAGGAAAAAAGGGGCAGTTTGCCATCAGACTATGCATAATCTCTATTGCAAAAAAAGGAGTTATTCTCATTGAACAACTTTTGTGCAAAATCACCATCATTTCACCTAAATCCCTGGAGTTGTTGGGGGACCCTGGCAGTAATTGTGGATATTACTATATATGTTCATGATATTCTATCCACCACCGGTATATACACTCATAAAGAATATAATTTAAAAATGTGCTGCTGGTGCTCCACTAAGCATATTATGAGACAGAAAAGAACACACTTTGTTGTTCCTGGTATTTTGGAGTAGAAGACGGATATTCCTTGTTGCTTTTCTATCTATTTATAAGACCAGTACACACACAAACACACAGATACACATACACACACACACACACACACACACACACACACACACACACACAGACAGAATGTAAACTTCCTCACCGGGCTCGGACAGCGCCAGCACTCCTCGCTCCGGGGCGTCTTTACTAATCTCCTCCTCCTCCAGCTGGTACGAGTCAAAGCTGTAGCTCTGCACCACGCCACTCTCTCTGCCCTCCCTCCAGACCTCCCTCCCTCCATCCCTCCATCCAGCTCTTCCTCCATCCCTCCACACATCCCTCTCCTCGGGCATCTGGACCGGTGTGGGCCTGCGGCGCTCCGCTCCCACCGAGCCCATCTCTGTGCTTCAAGTAGCCTACACACACACACACACACACACACACACCAAACTCTCCTCTCGGGCACTACAAGCTACACTCTCTTGGGAGCGTGCATGTTAAACACAATCTCCGAGACACCCTGGAGGAGAGGCAGGAGAGCATAGAAGTAGAATAGCAGGAGACCTTCAGATGATGGAGGATCTGCAGCGGGAAACAGGAGACCGAAGTGGAAAAAGAATTAAAACGTAAAAGAAGAGGCAGAGATGAAAGAATAAAAAAAACAAAAAAAACATACTGTCAGTGCCTTGCTGAAAGTGACAAGAGTCAAGGTTATACACTCCAAAGAAAAGAAGTTTTGTGTGAGTGTGTGTGTTTTTTTAGTGTGTGTGTGTGTGTGTGTGTGTGTGTGTGTGTGTGTGTGTGTGTGTGTGTGTGTGTGTGTGTGTGTGTGTGTGTGAGAATCTGTGAGAGGCATATTAAATGAGAGAAACAGTGACAATGTAGAGAAGAGACAAGACTGACACAAAATTAACCACATTAATCACAATTTTGATGATCAATTAAACAAAAGTACCAACACTTCTACTGGTTCAAGCTTCTCAAATGTGAGGATTTGCTGTTTTGGTCTTTTTTCTATAAATATTTTGGGGGTTTTGACTATATTTCGGGCATCGGTTTGGGCTTGGGGTAAATTGTGACGGGCCAAGTTATCTGTTTGACTAAGAGTTGTATAGTTTAAAGAATGTCAAGCCAGAACATAAACAACAAGGTAGTTTTTAATTAATCAGCTTCTTATTTAACTAATGAATTCTGGGAAATTCAAAGAAAAGCTAGCAATTAAAATAATCCAAAATACTTCTTACAAGTAAAAGACTGTTGATACTTATTAAATGTATCAGCTTGTAATACATCTGCAGCTGATTACTGTCATTATCAATCAATCCGAAGATTATTTGCTTTATTAATTGATTAATTGTTTGATCTATAAAACATCATAATACTGCGAGATGCCCATTACAATTTCCTAAAGCCCAAGTCGACATCTTAACATTGCTTGTTTTGTTCAATCAACAGTCCAAAACCCCCAACTATTCTATTTACATTGATATCAATTAAAATAGATTAATCAAATATCAAGATGGTTTCTGATACATTTGTACATACATACAGGATCAGCTAATCGTTTAATTGACTTAACATCCAGCTCCATCATGCATCTTCACCCAGTATTAAACATGACTGAAAGTGTAAAACCAACAAAAGCAGCTGAAACGAGGCTCAATAACCTGCTTCCACTCACTCAGGGAGCTGTTATTGTTACAATTTGCATCAATATAAATGGGTATTGACATTGTTCCTAACGCAAACACACACACACACACACACACACACACACACACACACACACACACACACAAAAAGCATCTATGTGCACACCTGTGTGGTTACACAAACGCTGGAGGACATCCGCACAATTCAGCTCTGTCACCACACATCGACCCTGCGGCCTCGCTGCCAGCCTGCTCACCTCTGACGGCCTGCAGACACGTCTGGTCTACAAAAAGGAAGCAGCTCAGTCAGGGGCCTGCTTTGTTTTTTAGGGTGAGATCCTATTTTAAAACCACAGCTGCAGGATCAGGTGGTGTAAGAAGGTTATCTTCTCTGTTATTTGGGTTCATCCTGGCCTACAGTATGAATGCAGAGAAACAAGGAGACGTGTTATTAAACAGAGGCTTTATGTCTCCTGGACATAAACACTGGGAGCTTATTGTGAAAAAACTTGTGCGGGTGTTTTTTAACAAAATCTCATAATGATGCCAATTTGCTTCTACAGAGCCATCTGCAGTTTCCTTTCCAGACTTGAGGCGGCGCTCTCAGCCTACCTCCTTTAAATTAAAAGGCTCCAGCCTGCGACCATAATTGAATTGCAGTGTAACATCACGCTGCAGTTTCTATTGTTTACTTGAATAATGATAAAATGAGCATCACCAGTGAGCAATTTCACACCCAAATCAGACAATCAAAAAACCTAAATGGAAAATCTAGCTGTTGAATGTATTAACTCCAAATCAATTAAGCTCACGTGTTTTTGCTTGTCAGCTATCATACAGGCGCGTGAGAGAAATTAAAATCAGAGGGCTAATTGATCGAAAGCAAAAACACGACGGCAGGGCAGTGGAGGACACACAGATATGCTCTCTCAGTTATTCCGCTTCTTCTTTTCCAAATCATCATTAAAACGATCACAATTAAGTCCAACAAGGTTCAAATGTCGCTTTTATGTCCCTCCTTGGTTTCTGACTGCGACCACGGCGATTTCTGCCTCAAATGCAAAACAAAAACACACAAACAACAGGTCATTAATGGACCCTTTACCTCTGGTGTCTCCTCTCTCGCTCCCCTGTCTCGTGCCCGCTCCCCCCTCCGGCTTTTTACAGCAGCAAGAGCGGAGTCCAAGCAGTGGGATCCTCGAGGTGGTCTCCGCCGGACGGACCTTGTCCCCCCTCACTCAGCCCGTCTCCATCAGACAGAAGGGAAGCCCCCGGTGCCGTCCTGCCTGCAAGCGCTCCTAACACACCACCCAGCAGCGGAGGAAAGGAAGCGTGGATGTATGGATGAGGAGAGCGAAGGGGGGGAGGAGAGAGGAGGAAGGGGTGAGGGAGGGAGGGAGGTAGGAGGAGGGGGAGGAAGGGGATGTTGCCTCTGGCTGTTCATCTTTTGCAATCAGTCTTTTCAAACGATCTGTTGGAGTCGAGGAGGAAACCATCGAAATGCGTGTTTAATACAAATATTTTCCTTAAGAAAACACTTTGCATGCCGTTTCAGACGTGCTTTAAATTATCAAGAGAGTTTCTGTACACATCATGGAAAGTAGCCTATTGAACTGGGAGTAAAGAATACATTTCCAATACAGGCTATAACGGCTATAATCAGAAGCTACAGTATAATTTACCCAATTTTTACAGTCTAAAGGCATATTCACAGCACTAAGTCGAGTATGAATAATATGACAGAGGAGATCAAAGACAACATTAACAAATAGGATAAGATTGCATTACACAGAATTTCAAGGTAAGTGAATACAGTAAATCAGGATGTCCTGCAGGAACGTTATAAAGTTCAGATTTTTTCATTCAAGATTTTTCTCTTTGTCGCATTTTTGTCTTTTATTCATTTCTATTTGGCTTTATTGGCACAGTATGAACGTGTGTTGCCAAAGCACATAGATAAGAAAAACAGTGGATATTAAAGGGAAAAAACAATAAAGGGAAAGTCACATTCACACACACAAACACACGCACACAATTTTGGCTCTGGAGCCTCCGTGTGACTGACAGTTTTATCAGTTTAGTTCAATATGCTAATGCTTTATTATTGGCAGGGGCTCCGTCATATTGCACACCCCCACTGGAGGAGCAGAGCCAGATGGGAATTAGCTAAATGGTATAGCTGTTTTTTTAGGTGTGCAGACCCAGGATCTGTTGCTTGTGGGTTTGAATGCCGTTTTTTAGAGGCCCCGTCTTTAAATGCTGTCTAATAAAAGACACAGTTAGATGTTTTGACTTCGCTAATGCCAAATTTCAGTACAACTACTTATTGGCTTAACATCACAGAGTGCATCGAAGATCAACTACTCAAATGATGCAGTGCTTCAAGTAAAAGGTTTATCCCATCAGTATACCGAATCTCTTCTGTGGTGAATTATGGCATTTACAACTAATGTCATGCTGATCTTCAGGAGATTATGTAGAAAGAGCATTCACTTTGATATTCTCGGTTTCTATTTCTGATTTCATCAAAATCCTGCTGCTGCAACATATTGTACAAGGCTAAATTACATCAAGTGATATCTATCGTGATGGGAGAAGACCCACAAAGTAAACACAAACTGCATAGGCCCAAAACACACATGAAGAAATATAAATGTGTTTATAATAAATGTATTGTACAGAATGTAGCTCATTAATTACAACAGGAGTATGCTGCACACACAAAATAAAAGTATTATAAAAAGTATAATAGAGTAAAGCAAAAGACAAAGCTGTACTCCTAACAAGTAGCCCAGCCTTACATTTTTAAAGCCATCACAGCTTTGAAAAGACAGTAGACGCTCTGCTGACTGGACTGGACCTCCCTGCTCCTTTGATCTCGATATGATTGCTGTTTCTCAGCATCATCCTGACTGCATGCTTCATTGTTCTCACACTTTAAACTCTGACGATACCATACTGCAGCTTTTTCTCAAGGATTGACCACAGATTAAGAACAAAAAGATCTACAGCAGGCTAGTTTGTGAGGTTTACATTATTAACTTATGCTTTACTGTAGAAGCCGTACACATTAACCTGTTGTGGCTTAGTAAATTGCTGTCTGCCTGTTTTTAAGGATGCCAGTGGCACGGCTCCTTGGTCCAGACTGAAATATTACAACAACTATTGGATGGATTCATGTCCCCCTCAGAATGAATACAACTTTTGTGATCCCATGACTTTTCATCTAGTGCCATCATCGGGTAACCTGACCTGCCAGATGGTTTGTTACACATCTGAGAAGCCATCATTGGAAACATTTTGGAAAAAGAAAAACAATGTAAAAAATACTTGGAAGGTGATTGGATGAAGCATCTGTCAATTAAACTCTTACAGAAGCCAGTGAGGAGAAGAGCAAAAACATTTTCTCCATCAAGAAAAGCCTTCAGTGTCATTCTTTGCTCTCCTTTCAATGAAGAAATGCTCTCCAGTTATCCAGTTCTGATATAACTGATGCCATTGCAGCATCTACGCTAACCTCTTCAGGAGCCTCCATTGTTGTTTAGAATGAGCAGTCGCCTACCTGTCCTCTCTCTCACACCTGAGCCACGCCCAAAGCTGCTAGCAGCTCCTCACAGGGTGCTCTGGCTTACCAGACTCAAACGCATTACTTGAAACCTGACCGGATGGATTTTTGTGTGATATGCTATCCTGCGATTCTAGCGTGCATCTCGTGATATTTAGAGAATCCAGCTGCCTAAATGCTAACATGCTAAACTGAAATGGTGACACACAGTACAACACATACCTGCTCAGCATGTTAGCATTGTCATTGTGAGCATGTTAGCATGATGACAGCAGAATTTAACTCAACGAACCTCTATGTTAGCATGGCAGTACATTTTGTTTATAATCTTGTCTATATTAGGTTTTAAATGTGCAATAGTTTAAATTTTTTATTTAAAGGAGTAGTTTTGCAAGTTGTGCTGGCTGGTGGTTAAGTTAGAGAGAGAAATACATTTTAAAATATTTAAATGTTTACTCACTGACTGCATTTTCTGTAAAAAATAAATAAACAAATATGGATGATTTAAATCTGCCGTGTGAAGAATGTTTACATTCAGTGTCACTCACAAAAACACATTTTTGTGTCTCCTTGAGCTCTAACAAATGGGTCAAATGCTTTTCCTTTATCGAAAGCATTTGCAAAGCCTGCTATTTAGAAATATTTTAAATCCAGCATTGTTTCCATTTCATTGTTTAATCTTGCAGTCTTCTTCTTTTGTTTGCATTGCAGCATAGAAAACTCCACAGGGAGCCTTTGAATAGAGTGCTGCTGTGCTAACTGTGTGAACGATTTGAAAAACTGAGCTTGGAATTGCAATACCAATACTCATTCAGTTGGTCAAAATCAGGCCTGAATATTCATCATAAGTAAATATTAAGACAGAAATAATACTTTACTTTCCAGTTCATTTCAGTTCCACATTGCTATCCAAGGAAATAAAATCATGATTTACAGTAAAAGATACAAAACTGTAGCAATGAAAGCCAAAGAAACACTTAAAAAATGCCAACTGCATTTGAAACAGCGCCAATGAAACAACACTAATCTGTGATTTATCAAGCTAACTGTCATTTATGAGACGTACAAACATATCGTGTGGCATAGCAGGCGTTTTGATGCCGGTCCAGAAACACGTTCTTGAGATTAATTTAATCTGTGTAAAATCCTCTGGATCAAGAGGGCGTTGTTTTCTTGTTGTCTGCCTGCTTATCTCTTTAGCTGTATGCCTCTCACTGTCCCTGTCTGTCTGTGTTATAATTGAGTTGCTAAATTCCTGTCTTTCTGTCTGTCTGTCTGTCTGTCTGTCTGTCTGTCTGTCTGTCTGTCTGTCTGTCTGTCTGTCTGTCTGTCCTGCCCTTCTAGCTCTCCATTTGGCTGCATGCCTTTCTCGCTCTCTCCAGGTCTGTCTGTTGCTTTTATTTCTCCCTCAGCTGGTGAGAAGCCTTGCAGCTCTGGAATTATGCTAATACTAATTGTTAGTCGTGTTGTTTTAGCCCACAGCAATCTGTCCAGGAAGAATGAGTTACTCAACTTTTTGCGTGTGTCTGTGTGTAGGTGTGTGTGTGTGTGTGTGTGTGTGTGTGTGTGTGTGTGTGTGTGTGTATGTGTGTGTGTGTCCCATAAACATTTTTCTGTGCAGATGTTTGTTATGAATGTGTGAAAAGGTCAGACCATGTTACGCCTCCGTCCATTACATGGAATTATGTTTCTGTACAACCCACAGCCTGCGGCACTGTACTGACTGAGGTGTCTATAAGTCTGTGTGCGTCTTTCAACCTTTTTATCAATGTGAATGTTCACATGGATGTGTGTTGGACTGCTCCTGTGTGTATGCATTGATTTTATACTGATTTACTACATGTATATATACTCTCTAACACTATCTCACAGTGTGTGTGTGTGTGTGTGTGTGTGTGTGTGTGTGTGTGTGTGTGTGTGTGTGTGTGTGTTTCTCTGTGTGTGTGTGTCTATCCCTCCATCCGCTCATACATCCCTCCTTCCAGCCTGAAAAGATGCTGAGCCTCAACAGTGTCTATATTTAGCTGCCGGTTCAATCAATGACGGCAGAACCACAGCGCCATGACTCTGCATACTGATAGTACTACCGCCTGCCGCCACCTCCCCTCACCTCTGGAGAAGGAGATGAAGAAAGGCGGGGAAATAGGCAAATTAGAGAAATGACGACAAGAAAATGAGAGCAAAGCCACCAAAAAAAAAAGAAAAACGACAAAAAAATCAAAGACAGAGAGACAGCGGGGCCTTAATCCTATCTCACGGATAGAGGAAGACAGGAGGGAGTGAGAGAAATAGGCACCGGGAGGCAGAAGAGGAGGAGGTAATGATGTGCAGAAGGTGAAGAAGAAGAGGGATGAAAAAGGAAAGAGACAAGTGTAAAAGCAGAGAAAGAGGGATGGTTGGAGAGAGAGAGAAGGGAAGATATCAAGATATAGGGATAATATGGATGAAGACAGAGAGACAGAAAGTAGACAGAGAAAGAGAAGAAAAGCTGCAGTGTCTGAGGAAAGAGAAGCAGAGAGAAATTAGTTCCTTAGAGATGGAGAGACTGAGGGAAGAGAGGGAGGGAGAAAGAGATGCCAGGGGAGGGAAAAGAAAGAGAGAATTCACACAACAGACTGCAGGGTTCTCTCTAACGAAAGAGCAGAGGGTACTTTGTGTGTGCGATGCAGCCGAGTGGATTTGGAGGGAAATGAAAAGCAGAGAGGCGTATAGAGGAGGTGGGAATGGTACATTGAGAGGAGATAGAGTCAGCGAAAGAGAGAGAGAGAGAGAGAGAGAGAGAGAGAGAGAGAGAGAGAGAGAGAGAGAGAGTCTATCGACACTATTGAGACTCTACTCAGGTGTGACAAAGAGAGACTGAGCAGAAAGAAAAATAGATATGAAATCATTTGACATGCAGTGAAGCACTGTGGACTGGAGAGAGAGCTCAGAATTGAGTCACTGCTTGCCGGTGTCACAACAAATCCTGTGACCCATCAGAATATGTGACCAGATTACGAATTTTGCCATATTATTCCCTAGTATATATGGAATATTTAAAAATGTGTGGAAAAGCCGAGAGTGAGAAGAGAAGCTCAATACCACTGTCATGTTCCTCAGTTAAATTTAATGCAACAGCCAGTTAGCTTAGCTTAGCACAAAGACTGATAACAATGGGACACATTGGCTCTGTCCAAAGGGAACACAATCCACCTAGAAGCACATCTGAAATAATGTAACGGTAATTAGTGAGCTTTAAAGATGTGCTTACACACATATACAGTTGTGTTCTGTCTATTTCTGTAAGCTGCAGAGACATACACACTCACACAGGCACACAATCTCTCACTGCTCTCAAAGTATCTCTGTATCTTTTTCTCTCCCAAGATGTGCATACAAATGCAAACACACTCAAACAGAGTATACACACACACACACACACTCTTGCACACACACACATACACGCTTGCGCTCTAAGTTTCCAGGAAAACTGGAAAGCGCCTTGAGCACTCGGAAAGCACTTGCTGTAAATCCACACTACTGTTATGTTTGGCTGTGATCTGTTCTGTGCCGGAATTACATGAAGACACAAGCAGAGCACAACGTCTTTTTGTCTGTCTATGTAACACAGAAACACACACAGGCACATTGAAACGACACAGGTCATGTACTCTTATAAGGGCCATCTATTGACATCATTCTGTACTTTATCCCTCAGCCCTATTGATCCCATCAAGCTAAAACTCATTCTAAACCCAAATCCTAAACTAACCTGGACCTTAAACGTTTCTTATAACAATACTTTGACATTTTGGGAAAAGTCAGATGGATTAATGTCTAATGTCTGTATGTTAAATGTAAAGGTACAGCCAGCACCTGGTTAGCTTAGCTTAGAATAATTAGGATATGTACCATAAAAATATGAGATTGCTATCAATCTTCTAATCTATTATTCTAGGATCTGCACAAGAAAGTGAATAAATGTATTTCGCAAAACGTAGAGATATAGACAGACAGAGAGACAGGCAAGACAGACAGACAGATGGACAGATAGCAGTATAGAAAGCGGCAGACGAAGAGAGAAATCTTCTTTCATGACTGAGATCATTCTATTCATAGTTCTGTTTTGCCGTTTCCCTTTCAAATCTGATCCATGCTCTCTGGAGAGGTTTGTCTCTCCGTGTGTTTTTGTTTGTCTGCATGTGTGTACTTTCTCTCTCAGTCAGTTCAAGCTTTTAGAGCTCTGTTAAACAAATCTCTGCTCTGAAACTCAACGCCATGTAACCAAAGCTCAGAGACACAAAGAGAGTCTCTCTCTCTCTCTCTCTCTCTCTCTCTCTCTCTCTCTCTCTCTCTCTCTCTCTCTCTCTCTCTCTCTCTCTCTCTCTCTCTCTCTCTCTCTCTCATCGTCTCCATCTTACGCCCGGTGTTTATTATAGGTTGCTATGTAACAACCAGCCCCTTTACCATTTCAATTACACAGCTCTGCTTGTGTGTGTGCATATTTGTATTCTCTCTGTGTGTTTTAATGTGTGTGTGCTATAATTGTATTTTTCTCTGTCCTCAGCTGCAGTATTTTGCAGTCAAGCAATAGGACCAATCTGGGTCTAATCTGCTGCAGAGGCTTAAGGCCATGTCTACTTCACCTTCCACTGCCACGCAGACAACACCGTCACCCAGTTCATTCTGTCCCGCAGTGGTCAGTTAGGAATCCAGAAACACCGCTTGACAACAGAAAACAATACCGAATTTTGTGAGGCTGTACACAACTGTGCTTTGAACTAAATTCTAGCATGACAACATGTTCACAAGGCTATGCTAACATGCTGATGTTTAGCAGGTATAATGTTAACCATGTTTAATATCTTGGTTTAGCATGTTAGCTTGCTAACATTTGCTAATTAGCAGAAATCACAAAGTACAGATGAGGCTGATGGGAATTAATAGGGAATGATTAGTTAAACCAAAGCTCTGGACACATTTTAATGTTGACCTTATGATGGTGTTAGAGGAGAGTTAATCAGCAAAGACATTACAACTGATAAAAAAGTAGAATTCTAATTAAATCAAGGTGTTGCAAGCTTTTTCAAGATTAAGAAATAGGATCTTGGAAATGTTTTCCATTTGAAAGAAAAAAAAAAAAGATTCACACAAAAGCTTGCTGCTCCTTCTTTAAATAAAAATCTGCTACGTCCAGCTCTTTATCTACTGGCTTGTACAGTTCTGTTTTATAGAGACATATAACTGTGTCCTTGCAGTAACAATGAAAATTTATGTTACGTTCAGAATTAATAGGGCAAAGTGGAGGAGAAACAGAGTGCCAAAGATGCTCCAGGCAGTTTCTGCTCCGGGTAAGGATAAGAGGGTCAGATCGACTGAGGCTTTCCACTGAAGAGAGTATAACGCACGTTCCAGAGACAAGCCCAGCATCACAAGTGATCAAACAAACTGGTGTAATCAATGGGGTTGATGCATGTGAGGGGATTGTGTAGCTGATATTTACAATAGTATATATCTCTTTTTCTCTTTGACCCCAGGAGAAAAGGACACTGTGATAACAGGTTTATTTATGCATGTGAGCATGTTTAAAACTAGACAGAAAAGTGGCTAATTAATGGAATGGAAAAAATAACCATCTCCACTGAGATGTCCTTGAGCAAGGCAGATTATGTATACGTACAGCAGCTGTATGACTAACTGACTAATGAAGTCTGTTCATTATGCGAAGATTTGCGACAAGTTGGTGAACAAAGTGGAGCATTTAGCTGCTAAACAGTCAGCTAATTCCTCCAGGAGGTGGTGGAGACCAAACGCAGAGTTAAAAGGAGAGTAAATATTGGACTCACTTTTGCAAGGTGGTCAGAAAAAAGGCTCCAAATGAATGCTAATGTTGCTCTATGTCTTGTTTCTGGATGTGTAAATAGGTAACTGTTTGCTAACAAGTTTGTCATATCAACTTAAAAAGGTTATGATATTGTAGTGTTGCATTCACATCTTATTGGACAGAGCTATATGCTAGCTGTTTCCCTTTTCTTCAGGTCTTTATGCTAAGCTAAGCTAAGCTAAGCACCTCCTGGCTCTAGCTCCACCTTTAATGCACACATGAGAGTGATAGCAGTGCTCTCATTTAAGTCTCGGAAAGATAGCAAATAAGAAATACATGTCAAAGTATTTCTTTAAAAGTAGAAAGAAGGTCAATGTTGAGCACATTAGCTCATTCTCAGCAGTTTGACAAAAAAGGTGAAATGTTCTACACCGATAGAATTATGAAGCTTTGTGCTATCAAACAATGTACACTTTGTCGAGGATAAGTGAGGATAAGTACCACCTTTATCATTCTACAAACGCTTTACAAATAATTCCGCCACTTCTTCCATCATTACCAGATTCAAGCAAAGTTTGAAGTACTGCAGGTCTGTTTTGTATTCAGCAGAGGTGTAGCTTCGATTAGTCAACGTGCCATTAGCGCCCATTACATTTAAGTGTGTGAGTGAATGTGAAAGTTTGATTTAGTGGCTAAAGCCAATATTGCCGTGAGGAATGAAACGGTCCCTGTGGAGGCTTTCTACACATGTAGTATCCTCTTTCCCCCTCTCTTCATTAATCTATGTCTCTCTCTCTCTCTCTCTCTCTCTCTCACACACTCACACTCTCTCTCACACACACAGACACACACACACACACATACACACACACACACACACACACACACACACACACACACACACAGGTTCCTCTGGGACCCTCATCAGGCCAGCAAGCTCCTTTTAGCAGCTCCCCTGATGATCTCCATATCTCTAATGAGATTATTGTAGTAATAGGAGGGTTGGTGAATCCATTACCCACAACCCACTCCTCCTGCCTGTCTATCTGTTTGGCTCATTTTTGCCCATCTTTCCACCTGTGAGCTCTCAACCGGGAGAGAGAGGAGGAAAAAGAAACATTTACAGGTCAGTAAGAGGAGGAAGAGATGGCTTTCATGATGAGGAGCGAGCTAAGAGAAAAAGAAGAGAGACACAGAGGGCAGAAGAGCAGGAATATTTGGAGGAGAGGAATCGATGTGATAGAGAGGGACGAGAGGAGACAGTAAGGGTGAGACAGTTACAGATGGGTAGAAGAGAAATCACCGGAGAGAGCAGAGAAGTGTTGATTTTAAAGAGAACACAATGGGAAGTCTAAAAAATGAAATGAAAGAGGATGTGGAGCATGAAGGATGGATGAACAGGGAGTGAGTGGGAGAGTGGCTGTTTAAAGGTCATGTGTATTAGAGAGCCGTGTGCAGAGAGAGAGAGACATGGGCTCAGTCCCCTCCTCTCCTCTCTCCTTTTTCCTTTATCTCCCTCCATCATTCTCTTCCTGCTGCCAGTTCACCCTTTGTGTACTTACAGTCTTCATCTTTTTTCTGCCCTCGTCCTCTTTCATCCCTGTCTCCTCTCTCTGTCTGTCTATTCTTTGCCCTCCCTCCCTCCCTCCATCTCTTGTTCTATCTCCCCCCATCTCTCTCCATCAGCTTCAAAGAGCCGTCTCTGTGGCAGACCTCGAGGGCACCTGCCTCTTGAGGTGGAATAAAATCATCCGTTCCCAAGTGCTTTTTTGAGTGTGCGTGTGTGTGTGTGTGTGTGTGTGTGTGTGTGTGTGTGTGTGTGTGTGTGTGTGTGTGTGTGTGTGTGTGTGTGTGTGTGTGTGTGTGTGCTGGTACACACTCCTCTGAAGTGCAGTGAGGCCCTAGGCAGTGCTATAACAAACAAACTAAACCAATGAACACGCAGGTGAGCCTGAACCACAGGGTCATTTCTGGTCTCTAAATGAGTTTATGTTACAGAGTTGTCGGTAACCTTTACAGTCCAAATGAAAATGTGTGTGCTCGCGTCTATCTCTGCACGTGTGCACAGTGTGTCATTGTGTGTTTACGTCTCTGTATGTTTGCATCTGAGTGCATGTGTGTGTGTGTAGGTGTTCGATGAGTGCATTTGGGAGTCTGCCACCTCTGGGGGCGAGTGCCGGCTTCTCAGCAGCATCGAGTGAGATTGGATTAGAGGTTCTGGCGCTGTGTGTAAATCAGACAGACGTAAGATGTTGGTTCAAACAAGTGTGTGACTTTCATGATGAGTTTTCTGCTCAAGTGGGCACCTATAAATTTGATTGGGCTCCAAAAATAGCTATGCACGGCTTTTAATGGTCCATTTTTTTTGTTTTCATCAGCTACATTCAAATTTGTACAGAGAATCAGGACAGTGTCTCTGCCACAACTTCAAAGCTGCACTAATATTTTCATATTAACAATGGATCTCAAGACTACTTGTGTATAAAAGGAGTCCCTCACATTGATGAACCTAAAGAGAATTAGCACAGAGTCTGCAGCACTTCATTATTTCATGGACAAAAGAACATTTCTCCAATAGAAAGCAAAATTGGCAACACTGGAGTGTTCAGCGAAGAGAGCCGACTCATCAATGTCTAAGACCAAAACCTGGAAAAGATCCATCCATGTTCAACACAAATATATATGTGTATATATACACACATAAATACTGTTCATGTGTGTATATATGTATGTGTGTGTGTGTGTGTGTGTGTGTGTGTGTGTGTGTGTGTGTGTGGAAGAGAGATGCAGTGAAAACGGGGGAAAAACAGGGTGGATGTTGAACATCTACAGTATATGAGTCCTCCATCTAATGCAGGTCATTAGAGTGAAGCAGGAAAATTAGAGAGAGAGAGATTAGAGGAGGGCTGTATTGATTGGTGGGCGTGTTGAGAAGGGACCTGAACTACCACAGCACCACCTCTGCCACTCACACACACAAACACAAACACTAGCCTCAATAAGATGTTCGCTATATCTTCAGGTACATTATGTGTACCAGCGCTACTGGCTGTTGTGCTGCTCATTGATCGGCTCCTCTTGAAAAAAAAAAAAAGTATTCCTTTGACAGAGTGTCGAGAGACAGTGTGGAAAACCCTTCAGGTCAATATTTCAAAATGCATGAGCTCTGACACGCTTTTGAAAGGAGAGAGAGGTTTAACATGGGATTGTACAAAAAACTGAGGAATCAGAATAGATGTGTATATTTAGATACCCATAAGTAGCTGGGTCAAAGCATTTTCAAATTATATTGTGACTTTGAACATACAGGTGCTGGTCACATAATTAGAATATCATCAAAAAGTTGATTTATTTCACTAATTTCATTGAAAAAGTGAAACTTGTCCATTATATTCATTCATTACACAGACTGATATATTTCAAATGTTATTTCTTTTAATTTTGATGATTATAACTGACAACTAAGGAAAATCCCAAATTCAGTATCTCAGAAAATTAGAATATTACTTAAGACCAATACAAAGAAAGGATTTTTAGAAGTCTTGGCCAACTGAAAAGTATGAACATGAAAAGTATGAGCATGTACAGCACTCAATACTTAGTTGGGGCTCCTTTTGCCTGAATTACTGCAGCAATGCGGCATGGAGTCGATCAGTCTGTGGCACTGCTCAGGTGTTATGAGAGCCCAGGTTGCTCTGATAGTGGCCTTCAGCTCTTCTGCATTGTTGGGTCTGGCATTTCGCATCATCCTCTTCAGGCGAGTTTGCTGGCCAATTAAGAACAGGGATACCATGGTCCTTAAACCAGGTACTGGTTGCTTTGGCACTGTGTGCAGGTGCCAAGTCCTGTTGGAAAATGAAATCTGCATCTCCATAAAGTTGGTCAGCAGCAGGAAGCATGAAGCGCTCTAAAACTTCCTGGTATACGGCTGCGTTGACCTTGGACCTCAGAAAACACAGTGGACCAACACCAGCAGATGACATGGCGCCCCAAACCATCACTGACTATGGAAACTTTACACTGGACCTCAAGCAACGTGGATTGTGTGTCTCTCCTCTCTTCCTCCAGACTCTGGGACCCTGATTTCCAAAGGAAATGCAAAATTTACTTTCATCAGAGAACATAACTTTGGACCACTCAGCAGCAGTCCAGTCCTTTTTGTCTTTAGCCCAGGCGAGACACTTCTGACGCTGTCTGTTGTTCAAGAGTGGCTTGACACAAGGAATGCGACAGCTGAAACCCATGTCTTGCATAAGTCTGTGCGTAGTGGTTCTTGAAGCACTGACTCCAGCTGCAGTCCACTCTTTCTGAATCTCCCCCACATTTTTTAATCGGTTTTGTTTCACAATCCTCTCCAGGGTGCGGTTATCCCTATTGCTTGTACACTTTTTTTCTACCACATCTTTTCCTTCCCTTCGCCTCTCTATTAATGTGCTTGGACACAGAGCTCTGCGAACAGCCAGCCTCTTTTGCAATGACCTTTTGTGTCTTGCCCTCCTTGTGCCCGGTGTCAATGGTCGTCTTTTGGACAACTGTCAAGTCAGCAGTCTTCCCCATGATTGTGTAGCCTACAGAACTAGACTGAGAGACCATTTAAAGGCCTTTGCAGGTGTTTTGAGTTAATTAGCTGATTAGAGTGTGGCACCAGGTGTCTTCAATATTGAACCTTTTCACAATATTCTAATTTTCTGAGATACTGAATTTGGGATTTTCCTTAGTTGTCAGTTATAATCATCAAAATTAAAAGATATAACATTTGAAATATATCAGTCTGTGTGTAATGAATGAATATAATAGACAAGTTTCACTTTTTGAATGAAATTAGTGAAATAAATCAACTTTTTGATGATATTTTAATTATATGACCAGCACCTGTATATTAATGCATAAATGCATTTTAAGGGTAACTCCAGTATATTCAAACCTGGATTCACTAAAAGCGCCCCTGACAGGCTCAGATTATTCCTTTATGCGTCTGACAACCTTCTGAAAAGGACCCTACAGAGAAATAAAAAGCTCGTCATTACCTGTCGCTGGATCTGGTCTGTAACAGGTCGCACTCTTTACAGTCTTCTTCCCCTGTGGGCCTCATAGGGTCTCAGCACCCACAGGAACACCATCAGGCTCCAGAGCTCCAACCTTGTGGCATCTTCTGGTTCACCCTTCTCTGAATGTCAGAATCAGAATCAGAATCAGTTTTATTGGCCATGTATGCGTACGCATACAAGGAATTTGACTCGTTTTTCGTTGCTCTCCACGTACACAGAATTTACAACTAAACAGGAAAAAAATATAAAAACTAAAAAAACAAGGACAACACAAAAAAAGGTAAAAGTAGAACAGATGTAAGCATAAACATTTAAAGACTATGTACAATATAAATATATATCCAAAAGTATATATATACAGTGTATGAACATAAACCTAAACAACAATATGAGCAGGTGTCTTGCAATAAATGATAAATGTCCTAAAACATGTCTGACTGGATCTTTAAATACACTTACCGGTAGTTTGTTGTCATTTGTGATTGTGCCTGTTGTTCATGGATGTATGCTTTCAGTTTGAGATTCCTGGTTATGTTTGGTCTGCTGCCCTCTAGTGGAGAGAATTAAAAACTAAATATTCTCCCATAATGCACTTGTTCATTTTATACCCATCATTCCCCGCTGCAAGCTACTTCGCACCAGTCAAGATGGCGGACAGACCAGGTAAACTAGCGTGTCCTCTGCCAGAAAAAACTCTAATTTTCAATTTTGTGTGTTTCGTTGTTGGTATATTTTACGTTTCACAGACGCGTTGTGTTCAGCTGTCACACAGACCGTTTATGAGTCGTCTTTAAGGGTTTTGTCGGACTGAAGGCCGCAGTGAGTCCTTTAAGTCACGCCAAGGACTTTGCGTGTCATTGCCGGTTTAGCAGTTAGAATGAATCAGTCAGTCGCTTTTATACAATTAACTGTCATATCTGCTGATATGAAGCTTTAGATATGACTTGCAGTTTGGCCGATTCTATCATAGTTATGTTGTCTTTGCATGTTTAAATTATGTCTTAAGTTTATGTTGGCTAGCTTGCACGATAGCCTGCAAACCGGTGCATGTTACCGTTAATCTGATCATTAACCAATCTGATCATTTATATGGTTAATTTTAAAAGCAAAACAAATTAACCGAACAGAAATGACACACTAAAGGCAGTGCTTTGATTTACTGTGGGGTTTTGAACGGTGGGCCAAGAGTACCCTGTTGAAAGTAACAAGGCAGACATGAAATGTCAAATGTGTCAACAGTTAGCTCCAGAGATGGAAAGTATTAAAGATCTAAGCGAGCAAGTCGGTGTTAAATTACCAGAGCCACAGCATGTTTGGACAATGTGTGGTCAAACTGTCTCTGTTGTCTCCATTTGTGACCAGTTCCCGTGATCGAGAAGCGGCTGATGGACGTGAAGCTGGGTGAGCTGGGATCCTGGCTTGGAGGTCGAGACTTCACTCCCAACGGCCTCATCTCAGCCGTCCGCAGAGGTGAGACCACCTGTTCTGACTTAAAACTTTATCAAGGGAGGAACTATCGAAAAAAGTTAAAATCACGAAAAATGAGTGTGAAATGCAGGCTTTGTTCGTTTTTCAGAATACCAGCAACCATTTTATAATAAAAAAAAAATTCAGCAGAAGGAAGACAGTATTGTATAAAGGAACATCTTGAATGAAATCAGTCTTTCATTTATGAAACATGATTTCATTCATAGCAATGGGGTCAAGTCCGCTCCTCTCGGCTCAGGAGTTCAGTCCCCCTCAGCAGCTTTGTGAAAATCTCTTCCGAGGAAACGCCTAACTAGACCTTTTTAAAGGGTATTTTTAGTGACATTTCCGAGGGTTCCTAGACGATGAACGGCCCCTGTAGTTGACGAAGGGCTTGAGAATCGAGATGTCTTCAGCTGTGGTTAATGCTGGTTTGCTTTTGTCTTCCAGGCCACGAGAGATACTACAACAAGTACATTAACGTGAAGAAGGGAGGCATCGGCGGTGTAGCTATGCTGCTGGTTGGCTATGTGGCCATGAGCTACCTGTGGGAATACGACCACATCAGTAAGAAATGCATACACTCACTGTTTAGAATGTTCTACCTTTTTTTTTTTTTTACATCAAAGTTGTTTTTCTAATAGTAAAAAAAAAAACTTGCATTTCATTTAAACGTCGTTCTCTCATCTTCTCTTCCAGAACACGACCGCTGGAGGAAGTACCACTGAGCCCCTTCAGCCTTCTGGGGTTGAGCGTTAACCTCTGTTCCCCCTGCTCTTTCTACTCTCAGCTCTGTGTTGAATATGTGACTGTTTTGACCAATAAACAATACTAAGATTTATTGTTGGATATCTTGTTTGGGTGTGAGTTTATATTCCAGTTATTTAGCTGCATCTAAATGTCAGCTGTGTTCATAGTGACAGTTCTCAACTATGAGAAGTGGAGCTACCTCATTGTTGCGTGAATATAACAGGTAAATCTGTAACAAAGACATTTATTTGAACACACTGTACAGTTTAAGGGACTATGTTCAGACTTCCAATACAACTTTGCAACTCATCATTTCAGATACAATTATTTCAGCTGAGCCAAACATCTCTTTGGGTAAAATTTGAATTGCCTGCATTCAGATTTAACAACACAGGCCCCCCTGGGAAGAAATGAATCACTCAGGAGTTAAAATGTTAGCCAAAAGATTTTAGGTGGTGAACATACAAAAACCTGCAGGGTGGATTTGGGCTCTGTACAGTGGTTTGAGTAGAAACTGCATGATTTTACATTCCTACTGGTACTTATCACAATTTGTTATGTATTTCTTTCACACAGACTGGTCTGGTGTCACTGATGCAGTCACATGACCCAGGAAAACAGTTTATCCTGTAAAGAAGCTGCAACATGTTACAGCACTACACCTTTGTTGGACCCTGGTGTGATGTGTAACAGTACAAACGTAGAAAACTCACAAGTCATTCAACCACAGCCACACCGATTGTGACCTCGTCTGTTTTTTTCTTTTCTTTCATGTATCCACAAAAAATAGAGATAGCTATGTTTATCTTTCCTACTGCCTGTGTCTGTATAAACTCACACACACAACAGTGGCAGTCAAAGTCTTTCAGTTCAACTTCAGCCTGTGGAGCAACGGTCCTCTCGCCTCCTCTGCTCACACGAGGACTCAGCAGCAGCAGCAGAACCGTGGCGACCTCAAGGCTGAAGATTATTGTCCGCTCAGGAAGGCAAGATGACCTTTAGTGCATTTGTTGGCATAGTGGCCCTTCTCACCACACTACAGACACAGGGAAGAGAGAAACATGGAAGATATTAATGGCTCATTACTTTAAAAAAATAAATGTTTTCTCCCCTGATGACGGGGAAGAGGAAATACTCTTATGTGCTTCTTTTTATGTATGCACAGTAATATTTAGCTGGAGCCAGCTGTATTATTATGACCGTTGTTTTATTTAATTTTCTTTAACTTCTTTAGTTCTGACAATGCGAGTTGTTGAAGCTGGAAACCGTAATGTTTCATGTGTGAAAATAACTTTGTAAAAGTAAAGTATTAAAACGGCTACTGGCTGTAGCTTCATATTTACTGAAAAGACACAAGCGTGGAATCGATCCTCTCATCAAACTCTCGGCAAGAAAGCAAATAACATATTACCTGAATGTCAAAGTTGCTTTGCGGTATTACGACTACAGTGAGAGAGTGGTGCCTTGGTGGTGATATTGCACACACAAGAATACATTAGCAGACAACGGTTCAGGTGACTCACCTTGTAGCAGGTGACCTGGTCCAGTGGCCGGGGACCTCTGTTGCCGGGCATGTTATTCTGCTGAGGAGGAGCCATGTGAGGCATGTAGTTCTGCGGCCGCAGGCCTGGACTGGAGTTGGTCAGCTGGATAAGAGAGAGCGACGAGCGACCGATACTAGGAACAGGCTGCAGCAGGAGAAGTAAAAAGAGATTTTTTTTTTTTTGCTTTGCTGTTCAGCGACAAATTATCAGGTAAATAACATGGAGCAGAGCACTGAGGTAGAGGCTTCAGCAGATGTGTGTATTTCAGTGGTTGTGTATGTTTCCTCTTACCTTTGTCTGGTTCTGAATTTGCTGTTGTAGAGGAGGCTGTTCAGAAGCTCCCATAGGCAATTCAAAACGAGGGCTGTAGAGGAACATCTCACTGTTAATCTACATTACTGTAAGGGGAAGTCGCCAATAATTCAGATCGTAGTGCTAACTCAATCTTTTGTCACAAGTGGTGTATTTCATTTTACCTGCAAATCAAACATTTCTATTATGTAGGAATCAAATAAAAAGGATCACGTACTGCATAAATTTACAGGATTTTCCCTCTGGACAGAAGCCCACCAGGTAATTCATACAGATCACCCTTCTTGTGTGTCTGTGTCGGCAGTCAGGACCTGTGACAGGAAGATGGATAAAGATCCCAGCAGAAAGTAAAGAGGCTGTTTTACTGCTGATTAAGGAATTCAAACCTACACTGAATAACTACAGTATGTGTTAATATCAGTACTGCTGGAATGTGAGCAGGACGTACCGTGTTTGCAGAAGCCTCGGTCATACCAGGGACAGTCTTTGATCTTGGACTCTGGATCAATGTGCAGAAATGGACATTCTTTGTTGCTGCACTCACCTGTGGGATTTAAACACACACATTAAAACAGACAATATAGACAGTTTTAACAACTGGGTGCTCAACGGTCATAATGCAAATACAGTCATTGGGCTCATGTGTGTGATTTTATGAAACATCAAGTCAACCAACCAAACTTGGAGTAGAAGTAGCATTCAGGCATCTTGGTCATGTCGTATTCATGGAGAAACTCGCACTGGTCTCCCTTCTTACACAGTCCTCTGAGCCAGTGCTTACACACCACCGTCTTCTCTCCACTGATGTGACGGAACGGACACATCCCACCTGGAAGCGGAAAAAAATAAAGACACAACGTGATGGTACAACTTTCCTAATTCACAACACTCAAATCTGTAAAGTCAGTATACCCACAGGCTCTTAAGAATGCAGAATACCCATCACCTTCACAGTCTTAGCAGAAAAAGCAGAAAAATTATGCTTGTTTCGTCCACAAGATTCTGCATTTGAATACACCCTCTCATTGGATCTTAGAGCAGTAAAGTCCCTTGCTATTTCCAAAAAGAAATTAAAGAGATTTCTTTTTAATCTGGAATTTATATTGCGGTAATCCAACCTTGTCAACTCTTACAGTTGTATTTGTGCTATTCCTATGATTTTCATTCCTCATTGGCATTGTTCATCATATTGTATCATATTTGTCAATCATTGTACATATAAATATTATCTTTAATAACTAACAAAACAATATGATAATATTAACAGATTCTACTGAAAGTCAAATCACGACTCAGCCCTACATCGATGGACAATGTTTCATTGATGTTTAATTATTTAATGTCAAAATGTCAGCCATATTGCCCAGAAAATTGTTTTCTTGCTGCTGTTTGTACTCCTCGTGATGCAAATTCAAAACATGCACAGGAATATAATACTGTTTTTGTTTAGTTTGTCATGTATTTAGTTAATGATAATAAATGATCCTTTAATCCTTGGATATTAGTGAACGATGGATGTCATCTTAATATTTGAACATGAGCAGTATTTCTTATAATTTATCTAAAATGGTCTGAATGCATTACGGGAAATGTAGGATTAGGTGTTTTTGATGCTTGACTCGTACTAAACACTAAAAGTCAGGATAACTCTGCCTCTGTTGCTTCCGTTTTGGCCATTATGTTTTTTAATGTATCTGTTGTAAGTCCCCAGAATTGAAACACTAACGTGCTGGATTGATGCGTTTTTAACTTACCTTTCTGACATGCTGCCCTCATGAAGAACTCGCACACAGCAGACCCGGATTCTACAGGGACACAAAGTATTACAACATTAATAAAGACATGGGAGTGAGGGAACACAACGCTAACATGAACACTCACCCCCGGCCAGGTTTCAGTGTCTACCTGCCGTTAGCTACTATCCGTTTTACCGTTGACTCAGAAAGTTTACCTACTGTAGCCAAGTACCAGCTAGCATGCAAGCACTTACTGTCCATGCCGGGAAAGGGCAGAGGCTGAGCCCCGAGCTGCTGCTGCACAGCCAGCTCCAAGTCAAACTTGAGGTGATCCACGTTAGCCAGCATATCCTGCATGTCTGCGTTAGTTTGTGCTGCTCCAGTCCAAAAGAATATGTCCGCTTCGGTTGGCTAGCTTGAGGTTGAGCTAGCTAGGTAGCTAGCTAGTACTTTCTTCCACAGCCAGCTAAAGTGGCTAACAAGGCTAGCTAGGCTAACCAATAAGCTAACAACAACTATTGAGCTTCCTTGTGAGCAACCCGCAGAAGCTGCTGTTCTTCGTAGCTTTATAGCACTGTTTTTTAGGGAAACCCCTAACATTAGTCGGTCTATAACTTTTTAATTGTCACGAACTGCTCTTCATTCTCAACCAGTTGGTTCTCAACAGTAGGTGGATGGAAAGCGCGCAGACTAAACTCTGACCTGACGGAGTAAAACCAGACTAAACGATCATCGAGTGCTCCTTCTTCGTCTTCTTCTTCTGTGGTGTTTAACGGCAGCTTGCATCCGTTTTGTTGCATTACTGCCATCTTCCGGTTTCAATCAGTTCCTGTGTTCCCAACTACTAAACTTTCCCCATCAGTCCCGTTGCTCGCAAAAAGTTTGTAAAGCACCTTCTTCCCAGATTACTAGATCCCCACTCCAGTATATCATTCAGCTCTCTTCCTCTCATCCCTAGTCTTTGCAATTCTCCCAGCATGCCCCTCCTTTCTGAGCTGTGTCTACTACAGGAGGTGATGACATGTTGCACAGTTTCTGGTGCCTGGCAGTGCTCACAGAGACCGGTTGGATGTTTCCCTATCATGTGTAGTGTGCTGCGTAGACTGCTGTGCCCTATTCTTAATCTTGATATTGTAACTTCTCCTCTCCTGTTTCCTCCCCTATATCTTACACTGCTCACTTTACTCTGAACTGAATGTAGATGTCTCCCCCTCGTCTCCTGGTCCCAATATTGTTGCCATACTTTGTTGATATTTTTCCTGATGATGCTCTTTCCCTCTGCTTTGGATAACTTGATACAGATGTTTACTTTGTTTTCCTTTCGCGCTTGTTTGGCTAATTTGTCCACTTTTTCATTTCCTCTGATACCTACATGGGCCGGTATCCATATAAATATAACTTCAGTGCCTTGCTCTAGAGTGAATTGACATTATTTTTAATAGCAGATCTTGTCGAGTATTGGACATACCTGACTTCAGATCATCGAGTGCTTTGGTGAACTCACACCACATTATGCAGCCTTTCTCATCAATTATATTTTAGGGAGAATTTAATATTTAAAAACGTAAGTTTTTTTCAATCATCTTACCTCCGTAATCTAACGATGAATCCAATCAGCCTGAGATCAAGTCCACCCACAAAATATTAATCTACACATCTGACTGCTTCCTCAGTCATATTTCAAATTTGGTTTCAGTGTCATGAACAGCTATGGAGGTGAATTCAGTCGTTATAAGTATTATAAATCAAATTCAAACACCATTTCCTCTGGAGGAATATTTGTTATGTCTACTTAAGTTTATCATTACACGCAGTTTATATTCTATAGTCTACATTCACCATATCTACATACTGATATGGATTACCATTAGTTAGTGGTACACAGACAACTGTTTTAGATTTTCCTGATTTAACTCCAAACTTTGCTACCACTGACATACATTTGAAATTAATGGGGACACAATATGCCTAAAACATAAATGACATATTTGCAGTTATTTAGCCTCAAATTTTAGTTACTAAACACAGGTACACCATTTCAAGTACTCATATGGTTGAATAAGTTAATGTGGGACATTGTTCTAATCATGTTAATCACGTGGCTGTATGGATAGCAATGTCAATGTGAATCCCACTTTGGCTCAGACTGAAATATCTCAAGAACTATTGGATGAATTTTCTTTTTTTACAAATAAGCATGGTCCCCAGAGGATGAATCCTAATGACTTCAGTGATCCCATGACTGTTCTTCTAGTGCCACCATGAAGTTTGCATGTGTGGCTTGGAGCAAAAAGTTTCAAACATTTGATGGATTGCCTCAGGATGAATTATAATTACTTTAGTGATCCCTTAACTTTTTCTTAAGCGACACCATCAGGACTTTAATCTGTCCCACACTACCTCAGACCTGCCAAGCTAATAACATTCCCATCAGCCTCAGCTGTACTTTGTTTTAATTAACAAATGTCAGCATGCTGACACACCAAACTAAGATGGTGAACTTGGTAAACATTATACCTGCTTAACATCAGCAAAGTACTCATTGCTAGCTGTTAGCATTTAGCTCAAAGTACGTGCTTTACAGTAAGTGCATTAGTCTGCACCAGTTTTCAGTTCAATTGAAAGACAATACACAATATTTTTTTTTCATTCATTATGAATACAATTAAATACAACAATTATGTTTTTCTATTTTTCAAATTGTATTTATTATGTTGTATACGTATACAGTATGTTTCATGTATGAAAATAATATTCATGTTTTGTGCTTAAATCTGCAGTACAGTGTAACAAAACTTTGGAATTGTAAATTGAATACAGTAAATTACTTTTGAGAGTAAATCTTAAATGTGATTGTAACATTAGAGACCAAAGCAACAGTGAAAAACTAAAAACAGCAAAAGCTAGTGCGGCAACACTGGATAATTTGAGGACAATGCAGTCTGCAAATTTATCTTTCTATTTAGAAAAATCTGTTCCAAGCTTAAGTAAGTATCTTGATTTGAGTTGTGACAGATTAACACATGTACACTCAAAACCAATATACAGACAAAACAACACACCAGCAAAATTTGGCATTATAATGTTTTTTTAAAATCATTGGTCCAGCCCTCTACAGCTCAGGTAGGCCTGGCATGGGGAACTGGCCAGCGAAACCCTCCACCTCGGCCCTGATTTCTGATACCCGCTGCTGGAACTTCTCTGCCTGGGCCAGCGCCTGAACGAACTCCTTCAGAGTGGCCTTGGGATCCAGGCTTCTCTGCACCTCCAAGGTAAGCTCAATACCTGCAGGAGGAAGGAGAGCGGGGAGAGCTTTCAGATTGCAATTTAATTTATGTAAAATCCTGTTTTGTTTTTTCTTCAGGTTTTTTTGGTGGATAGTTCTACATACTGTGACAGCCTCAGTTGACTGAGCTATAGAGTATGATTTAAAGCACCAAAAGCCTGATACCTTAGCACCCCGTCAGAGGTCTGGTCACCAGTTCAAACACACTTCTCAGTAAATATCTTGGCAAATTAAGCTTTTTTTTTTATTACCTCTGTGAATGAACTCGGCCACCTTCTTGAAATCATCCTCCATCATGCCTCTGGAGGTCAGAGCTGGAGAGCCAAACCTCAGACCACTAGGGCGCAGAGCACTCTTATCCCCTAAAAAAAAACCAACACATGTATGTGGAAACATTAAGAGTGGCCCTCTGTAGGGAAAAGAGCCTGGACACGAATCTAAAGCTACATTCACAGAAACAAAGGATAGACTTCTCTTCCTCAAGACTACTCACACTAGGGCCAAACAAAGCTGCATGTATAGTTATCAGTTCACACACACACACACACACACACACACACACACACACACACACACACACACACACACACACACACACACACACACACACACACACACACACACACACACACACACACACACACACACACAATACCTGGACAGGTGTTCTTATTACAAGCAATGGCACAGGCTTCCAAAACCTTCTCAGCTCGTCCTCCATCAGTCCCTTTGGTGCGTAAGTCAAGTAAGATCAGGTGGTTGTCAGAGCCGCCTGCACAGGAAGAGAAACAGAGTGTTAGAACTACGCAACACTATGAAGTTATTAACTGCTGTCAGAAATCTGTCACAGACCCCTTTTCTTATACCAGTCAAATATCAGTAAGAGAAAACAGAGACATCTGTTTTAAAAAGTATACATGGTTATATTTTGAGTTATCATATGAAACTACATGAAAATAGATTCTACGTTAATGTGAGGTTGGTTTTCAAGCATTAAGAAGTGTACTGCACTCATTAAAGATTTAACAAAGTTTTCATATCATATTTATCACTTAGCTTCTTGTAATTAGAAGAAAACAATCTAATCTCCTGATTTTGTAATTATGAAAAATATGGTGTATAATTAAAAGGAAAAGTAACAACTGTTTGGGGGGATTATCAGTGCTAACACAATCAGTCGGTCCTTGTAGACCACTTGAGAAACATCAAACGGATCAGAGGGCTTTAAGAGATAGGCGCTAAAACAGAGGGTTTCAGACAGAGGGTGTTTTTTGAACATTAAACCGCGTAAACATGCTCTAGAAGAAACACTAAATACAAGTATAAACCTGAAAATTAGCATAATATATCCCCTTTAAATGAAGGAGGAAATAAAAGGTTTTCTTTGAGGTAAATACAATTTGCTTCTGTACAATAGCAACTGATATTTTAGATACGTTTCAATTCCATTTGTGTCTGTAGAGTGGCCCTGTGGCACTTACCAGTGACAATCTTGTAGCCGTGGTCAATAAGGGCATTGGATAGAGATTTGCAGTTAGCAAGAACCTGCATCTGGTAGGCTTTGAACTCTGACGTCATGGCTTGTTTAAGAGCTACAGCAACACCTGCCAGTGAACAACAGGACCAAAATGAGATGGAGGCTGAAACAACCGAATGAGACTGAAGAGGACAAAATCAAAAAGATGATGAGGTGAACCTGCGATAGCGTGGTTGTGCGGTCCTCCCTGCAGCCCTGGAAACACAGCCTGGTTGATCAAAGACTCCAAGTTGTACAGAGTCTCCTTCCCTTTGGCATCTACACTCCGCACGTCTGGAGGAGGGAAATAGAAAGTGGAGGGTTTTGATGACCAAACAAAAAAAGGCAAGTGGTTTGTTTTGGCAGAAGCGTCATAATCCATTTCTACCTTTCCTGTAGAAGATGAGTCCAGCGCGGCAGCCACGCAGCGTCTTGTGTGTGGTCGTGGTAACAATGTCACAGTACTCAAAGGGTGAGGGCACCACTCCAGCAGCCACCAGTCCACTGATGTGAGCCATGTCTCCCATCAAGTACGCACCATTCTCATTAGCAATCTGCTTCAGGTGGCCGTAGTCAAGGTTGCGGGAATAGCAGCTTGTTCCTGGAGAGGAAACAGACGCAGAGGTGAATGTGAGGCTTTTCAGGGATTATGAAAATACTCTCCTCATTTCATTGATTTGTTTTAGTGTGTGAGAGTAGGACGAATAGAAGAAGTACCTGCAATGATGAGTCTGGGGTGGAACAGCCGAGCGTTTTCTTGCAGTCTGTCATAGTCAATGTAGCCAGTTTCTGGATTCACCTAAAACAGAAGAACATGTCTTATTTAAAAACACCAAAACAGCAGCATCTGATAAACAGAACATAAGAACAACACAGAAATATTCACAAAGGACTGTACTTTGGCCATAAGCTCATTATACTGAAACAACCTAAAGTCACTTTGAATAAAAACATCTTTAATGTATTAGGCTTCAGATTTTGCCCACTTTCTAATTGTACATTTCCTGTATTTTCTTATTATACAATTTGCTGTGAAGCATACAATGTTCACAGAAAGACGCCAGAGGGCTTTTATTTTTATTTTTGTTTGTTTACACTGTTTTTGTCTGTTTTTAATCCCCCATTTCGTCAAATCATGAGCCTATTGTTATCATTTCCAGCTCTCCCGAGGAGCCACAGGTCAATGCCACGTACACATATTTGCTCTAAAGAGGACTAATCTTGTTCTACTTGGTCCAGGACTCCATAACTGAGATGTAACTATTCCCAACTTAAAATGTGATTCATTAATTGTTTTGTACCTTATACGGCATGGACTCAAAGAAGATGGACGTGGCGGAGATTTTCTTTTTCTCAGTCATGAAGCCGTGTGTCAGGTGACCTCCATCAGGAAGGTCCAGCCCCATGATCCTGCCATGGGGCTCCACGACGGCCGTGTAGACGGCAAAGTTAGCAGGTGAGCCTGACAGGGAAGCATAAACAGGAGTTGGAGTACGGAGTATGGAGGAAGAGTTTAAAGGTTTAAAGGTCTAAATACTGATCACATCAATCAGGCTCTACACCAAATATTAAACAGCGCTTTATATGATTAATAACTATTTAATACCTGAGTACGGCTGCACGTTGACACCCCATTTCTCTGAGTCCAGACCATAGGTCTCCAGCGCCCTCTTCTGACAGAGCCTCTCCAGCTCATCAACATGCACCGTACCACCATAGTACCTGAACACACGGATCATACTGAATATTACCAGATTGGTGGGAGAAAGCAGAATGCACCAGGTACAGGACGTTATCAAACATTAGGATTTCATAGAGAATTTGATTCATTGTGTTACCTCTGACCGGGATATCCCTCAGAGTATTTGTTGTTCATGCAGGAACCCAGCGCCTCGAGCACAGCTCTGCTGGCAAAGTTTTCTGACGCTATCAGCTCCAGACCGCACGTCTGCCTGTGCTTCTCTTTCTTTATGATGGAGAACACCTAAAACACAAATATTGTATCGTTCAGGGGACAATAACAATGTGTCACACAAGCTCTTTAGTGAACAAAATGCACAATAAATAGATAGTTTCAGCTCTAAGAAATTGCAATATTTACACCAACCCCATGCAAAGGATCACCAGAAATAACTGTCCTTTAACTTTAGCTCCAGTGTCCAGAACATGGGCGACGAAAAGACCGTCTATTCTTAAAGAACACTGAACACAAACCTCAGAGTCGCTGACGGACAGAGGCTCCAGCATCATCTGGTTGTGTGAATCCCACGTTTCTTTGCTCACAACAACAGTGTGCCCATTTGTTGAAGACATGGTCTCTCTGTTTCTCTGGTCACAAGAAGTGGAAATCTAAAGAGGAAGATAATTATTTAGTTTAGAGAGATATAAATCATAAAGAGATAAAACAACAAAACAAATGTCCAAGTGAGACAAAAGATGAATAAATAAAATATGTTGGATGTCTATGAAAGAGTTTACAGTGAGAGCTGCTGACACACAGATCCATAACTACTGTCCTAAGCCTCAGGCAAAGCAGGACACATGCAGCAGCGACTTGTTAAACTTTGAACCATTACACACACCAATAAGCGAATGAACTGCAGTAACTGCCATAACCCTAACCCTTATAAGGTGACTCACCACAACCTTTAAGATTTGGCAGCTGCAAACACAGCTGTAGACTTTTACAGCTGCTCCCAACCTTTATCTGAGGCTGGTCGTTCTCTCTACGGTGTCAAAAGTCACAGCAGGTCAGTCATGCATCTGCACGAGCGGATGACTCTCGGTAACGGTATTATCTGACACAGAAACCTAGCAGCAATGAGGCAACGTTGTAGAGCGGAGCTGTTTGCTAAATACATAAGAGCTGTGGAAATGGTTCTCTGGCGTTACAAAAATATACACAGGAAACGCCTAACAACGTCAGCATGGAGGTACGTCCGTTCTGGTATTTGCGACACCGCGAAAGAGCAGACACGTCGATAAAATGGTGCCAAATAAGACGTTTAAATGCAAAACAAAGTTAGTTATTCGGTAAATAAATTATTTCTGCATGGCAAGACAAACATTTCCATTTTGTTAACATTGACATTAACTAGTTAGTTCACTCACCAGTAGAGTGGAAGCTCTCTTCGCGGTCACATGCGGTTAATACTGTACAGAAATCTGACCTCAGGACTGAGACAAAACAACACGCCTCTCTGCCAGGATAAAGTCCGCCAAACTCTCCACCAATCCGCTGATTCCGCTCTTTTCCTTTTGGATTGTATCCAGTATATTAGCGCATTACCGCCCCCCTCTGCTCACAGTGCGTACAAAAATGATTATTTTTGTGCGAAAGTTTAGTGGGAGGGGTAATAGAGCTGGAATTCCTGATCAGGGCACAGAATATGATGGGTCACAGAATTTGGTGTAACACTGGTATATATCTAAGAATGGTCCGTAACTTTGAATTATTATTATTAGCCAAATAAAAAGCAGGTTCTTAGTAAAAAAAAAAGGGGGAAAAAGCAGGATTCGCTGACTATGCATTGTGCATTGTATCCAATGTTTGCATGCCTCAATATATTGAACCTTCAAGTGGAAATGTTACAGTTACGCTGACAATGTTATTCATTCAAATCTTTGAAAAAGTTAAAGAAAGATATATACATAAGTATCTCTAGAGGTTTAATGTTTGTATGTGAAATTATATATATTTACTGGCAAGTTTATTTTTGTCATTTGTTTTATTATTCATTGTTGTCAAACTCACCTGAATTCTTGTCTTTCACAGCTGAGCTGATGTGATACATATTACACATTTCATAATTGAAATACTGTAGATGTGGTATATGTGAACATTAGGAAAAATCCGACTTACGTGGAAATTTGGTTAAGTCATGACCTTAGTCCTGTTGAATAGGGAGTCTGGGTAGCTTTCACAAAACGAGCAAAATGAAGTCCCGCTTTGCTTCACTTAAGACCAAAGCTTTACACACACTGGCCCAGAGACTAGATCCTTCCCTTTATTCCTGCCTGGCATTTGATAAATTCATCATCATCTTCATATAAACATATTTAACTCCAGTAGTCCTAAACTTGATGGTTTTTCCCCATCATGATGTCAGAGCCAGATTGACCCACGACAGGGTCATCATCCTTCTCATCTTATGTATTCATTTACCTGATTTAACTGTTCAGTTATGCTGCAAAGCCTTCTCTCATTGTCACATCAGTGGATGCCACATGGACTGCTACCTGCTCTAAATCAGTCGTGACATTTCTCTCACAGGGAAATTAAGCAAATAAATAAATGTACACATTTTATTGGTTCCATCATAATAATCTGAAATAACTTCACGAGTCAGGTATATACAATGTAAGATCCCCCCAAAAACATAGTGGCAAAGCTCAGTTAGCAAAGTCATCATTTACCATCACTAACATCATGACCAAGATCACAGGTTAGAAGGGGGGTTCGTTCCAAGTGCATGTGAAGACCGATGTAATCTCAATTGTAGCTTTACTTCCTGGAGGGATCAACGAGGCCATTAATCTGTGTCAAAATATACACAACCCCTCTCCACTGGTGTCTCCGCAACCATTTTTCCAAACGGTCACAAGTAACAGAAATGTCAAGACCATAGCTCGTCCTTTAAAAATAGTCAAATATATATATTGCTTCAGTCCGTGAACATGTAAAAAAAGCCTCTGAGAAATTCTCTGCATCACTTCATTGAGAGGGAGTTTATTCCTCTCGTCGCTGCTGCTGTGTCTTTTGCTGTAAGCAGAAAATAAAAGACAGACAATCAACTTGACGCACTGCATGAGACCTTTAGTCAATTTTTATAGACTGTGGTGTTTCCATTACAGATAATTCAAGAAGGTAATGTATCGTCTTTCAATGGAATCGTATTGTGATTAAATCATATGTCGAGATACACAATTACGTTGTCCTAATTGATGATAAAACACACATAGTAACTCAAATTTCTCAGAAACTCTGATGTGAAATATTATGAGGGAATATCATTTAAAGAGTGCAAATTTGGTTTTAGATAGCACCATTATTTCAGAATTAATAATGGAGGAGAATATAATAATATATATAATTATTTATATATATTATTATATAATATATAATATATATATATAGTCCTGGAGTTACAAGTATGACCGTGAAGAATATAAGATCAGACCGTTATTTCATTCTAACATACAGTAACTTTGTAATGCTGCTTAGGTTACATGGACAAGCAAGACAGAGGTTAGATTTATGCTTTATTGTTCATATTTTCAAACAGTACGTTTTCACTTTTAACGTTACAAGAGAAAGGCTTTCATTACAAGGTACAATACGTGCAGAATGTTAGATACGCTGCTCTACTTTGCAAAGCTCTAACTGGACAATCACTGGCTGAAAAGACTCATCATCATCATCATCATCAGGTACAAAACTAGATTCCAGTCGTTAAAATTAATTATAAATAAATAAAATACATTTGATATCATTTTGACTCCTCCTGCTGCTGCTCTGAGTGTCTTATTGGAGACACGAGAAAGCTGAACCCTCACACAACACAAAACAACATGAGTCAACCGTCCATGCTCTATTTTGTGAAGAATAGTGCAGTTTCTTCAAGATAATGCCAATAAGCTTCCATGACCATATCAGATTGTGTAGTGTTTTCCTGGCTTAGGGCACTAAATATTCATAACAATCACCTTATGAAATGTCTTGCTTACCTTTTTTCTCTTCTTCTTTCTTTCTTGCCGCATCTTCTCTCTGTTTCTTGATAATGGCGAGACGAGCAAGGTCAGCTTTGGCCTGGTCTGTCTTCCCGGCCAAGTGCATCTTCATGTAGCGCTCCTTCGCTTTCTGCTTCTCTATCTCCTCCCTGTGCCAGAGCGAGCGTGTGTGTGTGTGTGTGTGTGTGTGTGTGTGTGTGTGTGTGTGTGTGTGTGTGTCAAGGTGGGGGACAGAGACATAAGGAAAGTTATAATAAAACATGGGGCACTGGGAATTTACAGACATAAAACAAACACAAAACCAACCTATCAGCCCTTTTAGTGTTAATGTCCTAACCACTTTCAGAATATGCGAGTAATGTGTTTTTTTAACACATTAAAAAGACATATTCAAAATAAATTCTAGCACATAATACACAAGACAATAGAGCTGGGTATCAGTGCTTCATGTGGCTCCATACTTCTCCAAATGTCACGCATGCAACTTGTACTGTTAAGATGTTTTTATAAATACTACATGTTCAAAATGAAGTTCCCATTTATCACTGACACGCTGTCACACCAAGCACACACCTCTCTCTCCTTGATAACTGCTTGGGCTCGTCCAGCTCAATCTGCGTCACCTTCTTGGACTTCTGAGCCACTCTGTTGGGGTTCTCGATTTCTATCAAGCCCTCCACCCCCGCTCTCCTCCTCTGCAAACACATCACAGCAGCTCGTACAACATGAAGTTAATGCTTTGAATATAGCAAACAACAAAATGACAAAAAACTGCCATGCAAGGGGCTTCAAAGGTGCACATCAATTATGAATGACAAATGATATTACTATATTACTGTATTAATGTGTGTTTGGTTACAGAGCAAGGGAATGACAGAAACAGTGTGGCGGTACATCTGAGTTTTCATCGTCGCTGTCTTCTGATCCCGATGCCGGTAGCGTCTCCTCTGCCATGTCATTCTGAGCTGCACCCCCCGCCTCTTCTGCTTCCTGCTCTTGCTATGACACATGAATGAGGAGAGCACACACAGAAGACTGTTATCAAACCAACACGTCAGGTTAAACACATGCTGTGACAACAGGGAATACATACACAACCAATGTATGCAGTTTTTTTACTCTATTCAAACACCACGTCGGCTGCCTTCACATTAATTCCTCTCCTCTGGCTGGTTAAAGGGCACTTTATTGGTTTGTAAACACAGAGGTTAGTGAATTGCATTTTGGGAAGTGTAGGATCCACCCCTCTTTTTATAGTTTGACCAAAACTTTAGTGAAAAGCTGGACACACTTGTCTCTGTGTGGGACGTGATTCAAACAGTCTTTGCATGTAGATCCACCAACCTTTTTCCTCTCTTTCTCTGCCTTCATCTGGGCGTCTATCTCCTCGGGGCTCGTGTACGTCCGCACGCGACCCTTGTAGCTACCTTTCCTACCTAAATCAATAACCATGATAACAAATGACATCACACACAGATATGCATACACAGTGTTCAGCGTGGGTGAAGGACAGCGACCAGACAAGTGTCAATAGAAGCAGGGCGGCTGGTAAACACGCTGTCAGTGCTGGCTGGTGGTCTGGACACAGAAGCACATATTTAGGTTAGAGAAGCACATCGCCTGGACCGCTGCCTGTTGTCGGGTGCCTAACAGCAGCTTAATAAACGCACAAAACTGATGTCAAGTCAATAGAGCAGGTATAAATCATTCTTACCTCCTTTGGGCATTTTGACAAACAAATCCTGTATTTAAAAACTCCCTAACAACTAAATACTGACAGAAAACATAAGTGTCAAAACAGAACTACGAACTGACAGCTGGCTAAACTCACACTGGGGTTGAGTATAGAAATACTCTGAGTAGTTCAAGTATTTGCCTTTTAACAAATCTTCAATACAGGTTTTTTTCCTCGACAATATAGTAAACACACGTGCTGCTATGAACTAGATGATGTACATATTTCCATATAATTCGCAGTCATTTGACTAAATGACGTGAATTATGAAATACAATAAACTAAACCATGTTGTTTATTTTAAGGCAATGTGCTCGTGTGCTAAAGTGATGCAATATGCTAATAACGACAGAAAGACTTCTCCATTCCTTTGATGTCAGCACGCGTCTAAACTGACCTAAATACATGTTAACACAAACATAAATAATGTGTTAGTCTGAGAGAACACTGAAGAAGTTATTGAACGCAGGTAAATGGAGTTATGTTTATTTGGCATAGTGACGTCATTCAAGCGACAAGAGGGTGAAATGGACCCGACCCCCCCCTGGTGACGTCAAATTGTAGCGCCTAAAACGGGTTCGTCAAAATCAGAAGGAAAACACGGAGAGCTTTTGTTCTCTATTTGTATTAAACAGAGCAACATGCCGAAAGTAAAGAGGAGTCGGAAGCCTCCTCCAGACGGATGGGAGCTTATCGAGCCCACTTTGGACGAGCTGGATCAGAAAATGAGAGAAGGTAAGAAGAAGAAGAGGATTACCCCGATGCTCCTCACAACACTTCGCCGTCGGGCTACAACCACAGCACGCAGTCTGTGCTGGTGAAATGACCTCGGTCTGCACCTCGCATTGTCTTTAAATGTTGATAGATTCACATTTAGTTTTATTTTACAGCCTATTAATCCTATTTTAGTCTGTGGAAGGATTTTTGGCTGACATTTTTTAAATTGATAAGAAACACGATCGGCTACTAAACGCTAACGCCAGTTGGTTAGAACGACTAATTAACGGCTAATGCTAGCTACTGGTGAAGTGGTTGTAGTTCAGTCAGATGCGATTGTGTATTATTTCTGTAATTTAACTCTTTCTGTTTAGTGTTAAACTACTCATGTGACCATAAACTGTCCACACATCATTGATTTTTGGCTCTACCTCTTAGCTCTAATTAAGGTAATCTTAATGTTACTGTATACAGTTGTACTAAAGACAGAAGTCTGCTTGCAACTGTTTGGGTAAGGCTGTGAAATGCCCCCCAAGCACAAAGCCTGGTAGATACAGATGGAAACCTCAACCCCCTCTAACACATTCAGGAAAGTAGTGTAATAGTGGTGGAGGCTGTTCTAGTAGCAGATTCATATATTATATAGTATGCAATACGTTGGATATCTTTGGCACTTCACACGTAGCCCAGAGATGCGCGTGAACTACCCAAACACGTGCACCATTGATTTTAGTTTCTGCTTACCAAAGCTAACTATCCTGATTGTTCCTCTTTTTCCCAGCTGAAACGGAGCCTCACGAGGGAAAGCGAAAGGTGGAGTCCCTTTGGCCAATTTTCAGACTGCATCACCAGCGGAGTCGATACATCTACGACCTCTTCTACAAAAGGAAAGCCATCAGCAGAGGTAGACAGACATCCCCTCTACCTGTTGAACTGAAGTCTGTTTCCCTTTTCCACTTTGTTTCTTCTTCTTCCTCTTCTGTCTACTTCAGCATTTGATATAATCCTTAAAATTCAGCATGACATATTGATAATCTTTTATGTGTGAGCAAATGCATGTCAAAGTGCGCCTTTTTATTTTATTTTAGATATTTTTTGTATTTGCATATGACCAAACATTTGAAACCATATATACTGGATTCTAAACCAGTGTTGTCTTTCTGTGTGTCTCCTGTCAGAGCTGTATGAGTACTGTATAAAGGAAGGCTACGCAGACAAGAACCTGATTGCCAAGTGGAAGAAGCAGGGCTACGAGAACCTGTGCTGCCTGCGTTGCATCCAAACCCGAGACACCAACTTCGGAACCAACTGCATCTGCAGAGTCCCCAAGAGCAAGCTGGAAGTCGTAAGTCTGACATAATTTGGGGGAATTCTCACTACAGTCGTCTACTTTAATCATTTTGAAAAAACAATCCAACTGAGAAAATTCACATGATGCCATATGATAAGGCCTGTTTATTTATTGTGTGTCCTTGTGATCTAAATCTTGTTTTTTCTTTCTGCAGGGAAGGATCATTGAATGCACCCATTGTGGATGCAGAGGATGTTCTGGCTAAGTGCAGACATCCTGTCTATTTTCCGTTGGGCATCAGGGCTCACCCAGCTACCATCTGTGCACTCAAAACCCCAAAGCAACATTGTCTTTATTTCAGTCAGAAACAAATCACTGATATCTTCACCATCATCCCTCAGTTGACTGTAAAGGGGTCAGTTTTTGAAAATGGGAGAATAAAGGAGAAAACACAGAGGGGCCATATTGTATTACTTACATTTGTTTTTCTACCTAACTAAAGCCTTCAACTCCCAAAGCTCAAAGTAGGAAGTTGAGGTTAGCTGTTTCTGGATAAGGCCTGTCATTCCAGCTAGTCATGCCCACTGTGAAGGTCATTTTAAATTCTGTTTTTCATTTAACTTGAAGAGGGCTGGGAGGGAGGAGAGTTTTGTTTTGAAATGTCATTGTTTTAATCCTCAACACATTGTCTTCATCATTGTTCTTGTAGTGTAATTTTAAATAAAACGATTGATTTACATGAGCTTACGTTTTGTTTTATGATGTAGGTAAAGTGTGAGATCCAATTTAGACTCAAGTTTCATCGTTCTTGATCTCAAAGCATAAATCATCTCGTGAAATAAAAAAAATAAAAACATTGATTGTAGAGTTTGGTTCCTTACATTTTCTTGAAGTATCATAAATCACTAAACGGTTGCAGAGTATTTTCTAACCATGCATGAAGTTAAACGTCTTAATATTTTTCATTGCGTCTGATCTCTGAGAGGTGACCTCTGCACATGCTCAGGTGAGATTTAGGTGTTTGAGGAAAAGGTGGAAATGTTTTTACAAAAAAAAAAAAATACATTTCATTTCTTTGCTACATGATTATGAAAAAGCACAATTCCTTTAAATTTCGGAAACTGGTAAATATTCCCAAACTCAATCGTTTATCCCCTTTTCTTAAATAATATTTACTACTTGAGCTTAAATGCTCTTAATGACCGTTCCCATGTTTTAACTCTTCTCAAAGCAGGCTCTTATTCAGTATATTTGTAATTAATCATGTTACAATAAGTACTCAAGACAAAGTAAAAAGGTTGTCATAGTGACAAGTTTTCTTACATGAGTCTTGTCATCTAAGATATCTATAGTATGATCAGGTTGTTTGAATTGTTATTAAAGGCTGAAGTGGGAAAAGCCCACTTGTTTGCATTATGAGGGACACACAGCTACTCACTCTGTCCCTGCATGACATTTTAATATTGCTGCAAACATGTTCTTGTATCATTAATTTACTGCTACTTTCTCCTTCAGTCCACCACCTTGCCTTCTGCTGCTCCTGCTCCTGCTCCTGCAGGGCCATTAGTTGTTTTCACAGATGAACATTAATTATTCACGACACCTCCATTGCTCGCACATCCGTCAGCGCTAAAGCGAGTCACACAGACACGGCTGTTGGAGTGTTTGGCGTTAAATGATGATCCAGTAACCCAAAGCCATATTCGCCTAACTCCTGTGTCACCCATCAATCCACGCAAAAATAAAATGGATTCAAATAATTTAATGGAATAAATGAATATCAACATTTACATAAAAGCATCAAGACATTCACAACGTGCTTCTTTAAAATCAGTGGGAACAGTGACGTCTCACAGGGCTGATGTGAGCGAGACACTCCCTCGTGATGGGATACAAAAGGTGGGCATGATGTGGCAACATAAGGACACTGAGTGACGACGTGTTAAGCACACTGTGGTATGGCTTATTCAGATTACATTCACCTTTTTGCATTAGAGGGACAACATCTTTAAAAAAAAAAAAAAGGAACAACTTACCAGTAAAATGTGTTATTCAAGCAGTTAAAAAATAAAAAGTGATAACCTGTGTCAAAAAAAAAAATAATATATTAGCTGGAATTAATGTGACGTTGCTGTTAGTTAAAAGTGTATGCCATTAAAAAAAAATTGTCTTGTTCGTAGCAGGAAGCCATGGTCCAACGTTGTTTGACCTTTCACATTAAAACTCTGACCATGCAGTCACAAGTACAGTTACCATTCTAGATACAGAATTACAGCTCCATCACTGACGCCACAGAATTAGGAACAGTAAAATCTAAAATACTATCAGAGACGCTTGTTCAGTGTCGTCTCACTGGCCCATGAGCCCTTAAAAGATCACCAAACTGTGAAATTCTCCAACATCCTCCAAAGAGAAAATCTGGGCATTCTCAGCATGATGGTCATAATCCACCATTTGTCCAAAAAGAAATAAATACAGTTGAGTTTTGTTCATATCACACATCCAACAAGGGTTGTTCAGAAGAAAATAAATAATAGGAAACTGTCCTAATTCAAGCGTCAAGCTTAGAGTTTTGCTTTTGATGGCACAGGAAATAATTTTTTCCCCCATTGTAACATCTCCACAAACACAACATCACTGTCTCAGCAACTTCTCCTCAAACTGTTCAGCATCTTCTCCGAGTCAGTTGACCCAAATACACAACAAAACAGAAATATTATCACTAAGGCGATTCACCCTGGCACAAGACAGTCTCATGCTGACACCACAACACCCTCACACAACTTTAAGACAACAGTGAAATTCAATACATTTAGGTTAAGTAGCTTTAAAATGTTCCGGATCGTGTGAGTAATATCCATGAAAATGCTCGCCAGCACATTATAGTGACAGGTTTTGGCTGCCGCTGGCCCAACATGGGTGAGTATGTATCGCGGTGACATTGTTTCTGGACATGCAAATATCACGTGGGGCCGACCGGATCTATAATTCACACAGCAAATACACTTCCTCATGCATCGCAACCTGAAAGCTGGGAATGTTTACTCCATGCTCTCAATAGTCAAATCTACTGAGCTACAATCCAACAACGTGAAAGAGATAACTGCAGGAATGTGGGGTTCAAATTGATTCACAAAAGAAATATTAAAAAAAAAAATGTTTTGGCCTTTGGAAGTTGTGTAGTTCTCAAAGAGGGAGAGTGGCATGTCACAAAACCAGCTGCAACAAGCCTGCGCAGTGCTCAGAAGGTTTCACAGACACATTCAGAGAGACGTCTGTTCTCCACAGGCAGAAAATGTCAGCATATGTGAGTTGGTTGAAAAACATGTTTATACATAGCTGAGGTGATATCATGGCTGACAAACAGGCTCAGTGATTGGAAGGCGTTATCACAGAGCTGCGATTTAACCTGTTAGCGAGCTGGCAGAGGTCAGACCAGCACTGACAATACACAGACAGCTATGTTGGCTTGAGAGTGTGTGCGTGTGCGCGTGTGTGAAGTGTGCGTGTGTGTGTGTGTGTGTGTGCGTGTGTGCGGTGAGGAGAGGGGTGGAGACTGACCTTAAACAAGCCAGCGCAAGCGATACACACACAAATGACTCATAGGACAATAAGTAGAAGCGACCTTCGTCTGCTCCGTTATGTGTGTTTGTGAGTGTCAACGTGCTCCGGACCAAACACAGGCAAAGTGAACCGCTCAGTGACATTCACAACGCACTCGGAATCCTTTTTCCTTCACACAGGGGAAAGAGAAAGACCGAAGAAGACGACAGATAAAACAATAACCAGTGCAGAACTGTGTCCTGAAACTAAAATGGCCGTGGACCTCATTAAGATCGCCTTTGGTCCATTCAAAACCGTGGGTCAAAGATGACTTTTGCTAAAACGTATGTGGAAAATCCTCGTCCCAATACGATATCAGATTTTGTATAAAACGCTGGTGGTGTAGTTAAAACTAAAACAAGTTGCTGCTGCTCTGCTCCTGGCGGCCGGCTGCAGGTACTGCTGAGTGATGAGCTGGCTGAGGTAGAGCAGTATCTGGCTGTCCTCTTCTCCCAGCCCCAGCTGCTCCTGCAGGAAGCAGAGGCGTCGGCCCTCCACAACCTCGGGCCCCTCCGTGGAGCTGACCGGCAGGTGGAGGTGGTGGGTGAAGGTGAACAGGAAGGCCTTGGCTGCCAGGTGACAGAGCGTGCTCTGTAAATGGAGGAAGTAGGTGGAACCGCGGCGGATGTAGGTGCGGTGGTCGGCTATTTTAGCAAGGAGTTGACCACGATATGACGGACAGCGTAAGGTCTTCTGGTCGGCATCCAGGATGGAGATGTAGCGACTGTACCGGGAGAGTGAGTAAAGCATGCTGGAACCCACAGGAGACGCTACTCTGTGAGGGACAGACAGACACATACCGGTGATTGATGCCTAGTGAAGAAAGCTTATACACAAACATACGTTTAATCATTCAATTTGTATGTTACAGCTGGCCCTGTATAAACAGCAATTGTCTGGTGTCTGGAGTTCTACACAGAAATTTTAATTAAAATGTTTGGCTTTGAATGTTTGTGTAGTAATTGTACAACAACTAAATTGATAATATTCTGTACAAATACACAGATTTGTCTGCATATATGGCCTACATTAATAAGGTGAGAGTGTAAAGAGGAAGAAAATCCGGTTTGACGTGTCACGACTCACATCGGTACATTTTGAATACGGCTAGACCTCGTCCCCCTGACTCTCTCAACAAAGACGTGGGTTCACGAAGCTAAGACCTCCTCTCTAAATGTTAAATATTGTAATTCCCATTCTGTCGTAGGAAAGATGAATAGAAATGGAAATGAAGTTCAAGGACAGATGTGAGGCTGAAGGTTTATGAGTTGAATAGTTGGTTGTGTGAGTCATCGAGGACTGAGTCAGACCAGATGAGTAGCAGTTTAGTAAGGTGTGATACAAACTACAAGCAGGAATAAACCGTTATTTTCAAACTTCACATTGATGGAGACTCCATAAGATCTGTGAGCATCAAGCTCAATGTTCTTTTATTAAATGTATGATAGGAACACCATATGTCATCTTTATTTGTATAAACTGAAATGCTTTAAATAGAAATGCAAATTGTAAATACCTTTGCAATCCAACAAGTTTCCACCTCTGCAGGTCAGTAAGGGTGAAGGGGCAGGACAGCCAGGCTTGAACCCTCTCTCCACACTTCCCAGGACCAGGCACAAAAAGGGCCAGAGCAGCAACCAGTCGGCGGACTATCCCCTCGTCTGCCCCGAGCACCACCAGGGTTCTGCCGCTCAGCAGACACCACAGAGCTTGCATGGCAAAGGGGTACTGTCGGACAAACCTCAAGGCTCCCTGTCCAGCCTTCTTCCTCTGACGCAGGGTCACAACCCCCCCGTAGCCCAGAGGTGAGGCAGCCCGATCAGACCCCGTAGAAGCACTCATGGTACAGTCAAACCCATCCTCCGCTGAGGTTCGGGAAACTGCATCTCCAAGGAGCCCCACAGGCAGCTCCAGGCTAGCTGCAGGACTTTCTGAGCTTGGGGACCCCACACCAACCGCATAGTCGTCCTGGAGATGAAGCAGGGCCTGGGGCTCCTGGTTGACCACTAGGGTTTCACAGGGCTGTAGGTGGGAGCTTTGGCCAAGACGAGGCACCGCCTCTGGGGCAGAAGCCTCATAAAGGAAACCCTCTTGGGCCATACAGCACGCTGTGTCCAAAGGAACCAACAAGTCAGACTGCATCTCACAAGCCCCATCAGTTACTCCATCACAGTCATCCTCTCTGCTGGCCTCCAGCTCAGACACCACCTCCAGCAAGGACACAGGTGTCCCATCTCCATCGTCCTCCCCAGCAGTGGTCTCCATGTCTTCACTGCTGCTCTCCCTCTCCAGGTCAGTGTTATGGCCCGGGTCAGGGTCAGGGGTCAAGTCAGAATCCGGATCAGGAGCCTCTGACTTCATACAAGCCAGATTCTGTTGCCTCTCTGCTGGACCCGTCCCGCTCTTATCGCTGCTAAAGCTTCCTTTGGTCTCCTCTGAGCTCCCCTGGGTCTCCAGAGTCTGGTCTGAGGGGGAGGACTCCAGATGGCTCTCCACAAGCCCAAGCTCACTCTCCTGAGTGTGGCTGGTCACAGAGGCTGGGTCTAGAGGATCTGGAGGCTCCAGAGCATCGAGCTCTAGAGGTTCTGGTCCTAGCACAATAGGAGGTGGATTTAATAGTGTAAAGGTATCTACAGCATGGTTCACAGCACAGAATGGTCTTAGTGTTCCCTCTTCATCCTCATCATCATCTCCGAGGTCCTCTTCAAACAGGAAGTTGGTAACTCTCTGTTTCCTGCGCAGTGCCTTGTCCAGGCGGCGTGTGTGCAGGTAACACAGGTCGCCCCGGAAACTCCTCTCCGTCTCCTTCAGGAGGTCCACGGTGGCCTCGTAGAAAGGATTGTCACACAGCTCCTGCAGGGTCTTCAGGCGCTTGTCGAAGCATTTTGCCGACTTAGCTTTGATCAGCTGTGGCGTGTAAGACGGCCTGCGCTTTACGCCCTCGTCTTCCTCCTCGTCCACTTCTTCTCCACCTCCTTCATCGTCAACCTGACCCTGCCCTTCCTTCCTCTTGCCCTGTTTGTCGGTGTAACTGAAGGGGTTGGCGAGCTTGGCGTATTTGGCTAACAGCTGCTCGCACTCACTTAAGCACTTGGTGACACACTTCTGGCAGGTGACAGCGTTAGGATCTCTGCGAGGGCGGTGATGGTAGGAGCTGATCTGTCTCAGCAGGTCTCTGTGTTCGTAGATGCTCTTTTCCACATTTGCAAGCTCATTGGCCTTCTCCACAGCATGAGCGGAGTACATGCACTGAGGCCCCGCCTCCCTCTGCAGGCCTTCCTCCCTCTGCAGCACGGAGTGAGTGTACCTGAGGGCAAGAAAACACAGGTACAGGGTCCCGATCACACTTGTGGTTTTGAGTGAAATGTCTTCTATGAATTCTAACATCTTTCTCCAACATCAGATTGAAATAATCAATACTTTGGTTTAGTTTATGACCACAAACCCACAATACTAATGACATTATACTATATGCTGCTGTAATCCTGTAAATGTCCCCGCTGTGGGACTAATAAAGGATTATCTTATCTCATTTTATCCTATCTTACATTCCCATCAGCCTCAGCTGTACTTACTGTTTTGCGACCATTAGTGAATGTTGGCATGCTGACACGCAACCAGCATGGCGAACATGGTTAACAGCATTATCAGGATGTTACCATTGCCATCGTGAACAGGATCGTGGAACCCTGACCGATAGAAGTACCCTGTGTCAAAATCTTATTTTAAAGCTTTATTATTTTAGGGGCATCAGGATTCAATCCCTTTCTGATCTCAACCCTTTCGATTTAAAAAATGTGTTGACCTATATGACAGAGTGTTAAAACGTAAGGACAAAAATTACCCCCATTTGCCTATTTATTCTTTCTGGACCAAAAGTATTAAAATTGTGGATAACCTTTTTTGTTAGCCGTCCAATAATCGAAAAAAAAAAAAATCAAAGACGGAATGCCCTACTAGTTTATGGTGTGCTCACATGATGCCTATAAAGCTGATAAAGCTGCGTTTAATCAAATTACCGCAAACTAACTGACACACAGAAACCTTGGAGTCTGGTGTTTTTTTTCCAATATAGGAGCCATGGTTGGTCTCTGGGTGTCTGGGCACATTATCAAACTGGTATGTACAGTCTTCTGTGAGTACTCTACTTAATGGGAACTATGTACATGGGCAATAAACAGAGAGAAGTAGGTGAGGAGTCTATAAGGGGCCAACAGCAAATATTTGCTCCAGGGCCCCTAACTGAATAATCAAGCCCTGCAATTACAAAAGATTATTCTGTTTACTACCCTTTACCTAAACGACTGAACAAAAGCTTTGAGATTATATCAGATATGTTTTAGTAGTTTAAAAGTTCTTACTCCAGGTCTCGGAGCTTCCTCTGGAGTTCCTTGGCAAATGCTCTCCTGTTCCCGGCCTTCAGACACTCAGAGGCCTGTGAGAAGCGGAGCGACAGCTCCTGAAACTGCAGCATGATCTTCCTCTCATCTGCAGACACATACGCCATACAGAACGGTCGCACAAAGCCCCTCGCCTCCAGGTCGTAAAGGGTAAGGTGGTGGACGTAGGCGAACGCCCCCTCCTTTGAGTCGCCCAGCACCACCCTTGAGTCCTCCACAAAACTGAGCCTGGGGTAGCCACTGCCAGGTGGATGTCCCACAAAAGAGGCCTGGTAGTCCACTGACATGATGCGCAGGGAGAAATAGTTGAGATCGAAGGTGCCGCAGACCTTGGGCTCATCTGGGATGGTGAGGAGAGGCTGAGGGCCCACCTGCTCAGAGAACTCAGAGATGAGGATGAAGTCTTTGGTGAACTTGGCATAGGAGGTCTTGGCCCAGGGGTTTGAGTCGGCCAGTGGATGGAGAGGGATAGAGAACTCCTCAGGGAGAGCCCAGGGGTCCGGAGTTGTCTGCCCATACTCGTCCTCTTTAGTGAACGCCACCACGTCAGGTGAGCCTATCATAGTGGTGTTGTTGAGCAAGGCATGAGAAACACGACACACAGTGCAGCACGACCAGCAGTCATAAACCAGCTGTCAGAGCACAGTGATGGAGGGCAACCACATGAAGTGTAATCAGATTGACCATTCTGCTGCCCATTTGTTGTGTGAGGTTAAAAGAGATGGAGATCCCAGGGGGTCCAGAGATGGAGAGGGTCCACATAAAAATCAAGCCTGATTATGTCATTTAAAAAGAAAAAGGGGGTCCCAGAGCAGAGTGGGCCCAAAATGTAGCTCCACCCCTAGTCCATCAAACAAGAGCCTTGATATTAGTCAGATAAAATAAAAGTAGACACCTCGACAGAAACACAAATCAGTGTCTCTGTTAACAAAAGCAATTATCTCGCGCCGATCAGGAGGTCCGGGGAGGCATCAGACCATTCAATCTGTGCACTGAGAGAGAAATATCAGCAGCATCAGTAAAGCGCCTCTGTCCGTCTCCCCCTCATGTCTCCATGCGTCGTCTCCAGCACGCCACTGTGTTCAGGACGTTGGTGCGACAGAGACACCGTTAACAGACAGAAGCGCTACACGTAATTCCCACATCCAGAGACAGACGCCATGTTTACCCAGCTGGTTGTAGTCTTGTCAGGTGACCAATCCGCCTCCTCATCTGGGGAAGTTCCACCCTAAAACAGAAATTTAACATATTTTGTCTTTGACGAACGCAAGCACGTTCATATGATGATCGAAAAGATCAATGAGCCTTTAAAGTAACTCATTGTCAATTTTCCAGTTTAGGGGCACAGTTGTGCATTTTTTAGGAAAGCCATAGCGAGGATTTTAGGAATACGGAGGTCATGAGGCAGTTCAAACATCTCAAAATGTTTGGTTATTTAGATTTTTGGCATAAACTATACTTGGGTAGCTGTTCGGTTGTATGTTCTGTAAGTTTTACTTAAATGGAGTATTTGCATGTGTCTTGAAATCCCTTTAGAAATCAAAAATAGTTTATGTACTCAACAATCTCTTCCTTAAAAATCAGTCTCAACATGTATTTCACAGACTGAAGAAAGTAATAATTACTTTCAACAAAATTATTAGGAAATGATGGACCTGTTAAATTAAAAAAAAAGTATAACACCAGGGCAATTTACCGAACTCTGTCCATGCTGCCAGGAATACTATTTTGTTGGAGAAATAGTGAATTGTTTATTTATTTATTTGACAAGAAAGTAGTCAAATTTGAATTTAGGCCTATTGGATCTAATTACAATGTCTAAAATTGCAAACAAAAATGTGTAACGCACACGTGCCATTTGTTTTAGGATATAATCTCAGTGCCGTTAAAATGTCAAAATGCTAATTCTGATTTAGGGTGTATTTTAATTTTCGATTTAACATTAATATAACGTAGCACTAACATTTACGCTATAATTGTTATTATTAATGATGTATTAATAATACATATACGCCACAACTGGAACTTAAATGCAATTATTGTGCTATTATTAATATTAACCTTTTTTTTCAGACGTTTCGGTGGTTCCAGGATTTTACGACAGTATTACGACCTTGATTACGGCAATACTTGACAGGCGACTCGAGCGCGGAATTTGTAAACAAAACCAGAGGTCGATGTTGCTCCTCATATTTTTTAATTAGCATTTTTTAATTGGCTTCGACAAAATTGTTTTAATATTTTTTCCTCTATTAAAGTCGTTGGGGTGAAGTTTGTCAGCCGGTGACTACTTTTTGTACTATTTTTAAAGTTTTGTGAAGCAGATACCATGGCTTTAGCTAGCTACGTTAGCTAACATGCTAGAAGGCTCTCTGGAGGACCGGCTTCTTCATGTGAGAGCGGACAGGTATGCTAGTGCACCTCCTCAGGAGATCTCTGCTTCGATCTGGATTACAGCGGCTAGGGGTCCAACGGAGGGGTTTCTGTGCGGCGCAGAGTGACCGGTGTCCGGGCACACCGCAGCAGGCAGACATGATCCGGAGCCGTGCTCAGATCAAGCGGGTCCTCTGCGTGGCCGAGAAGAACGATGCTGCCAAAGGCATCTCAGAGATCATGTCCGGCGGCACGTCCAGGAGGGTTAGTCATGTCTTCTCACAGACTATACAATACCCCCAGCAGATCATGTTATTGTTAGTCACGCCCATATATATAAAGTCACTGTATATGTTACTATTGATACAAATTCTTCCATAGCCTGGCAGTTTAACCAAATCTCCCAAAATCAGAGTTTACTGTTAGGAATGATAAAGATATATTTTTCTATTACTCGTTGGTTTCTCCAGTACTGATTGTCTTCTTTCCCATTTTAGAGAGAGGGGATGTCAAAGTTTAATAAAATCTATGAGTATGAATATCATCTCTTTGGTCAGGTAAGTGAATACAGAGAATAATTAGATATGCTTGTGTATGTCTGTTCTGTGTTGTATTTAACATTTGTCTGGTTTCATTATGTCCAGAATGTGACAGTAACAATGACTTCAGTATCGGGGCATTTACTGGGTCTGGAGTTTAAAGCACAGTTCCAGAAATGGTAAGTTGAAACTGGATTGTTGTTTTTTTGGTATATATTTAGAATCACTCGGTATCATAACAACTGATTATATTTGTACATTTTCTCTCCACAGGCACAGTTGCAATCCTGTGCTGTTATTTGATGCTGAGGTAGAGAAGCACTGTCCAGATAACATGAAACAAATCAAGGTATGCTTAACTACTGTCTTAACCTATGGGATCTGTCACTCACTCTGTAGCCACATTATGTTATTGGGATGTTGATTAGTCATGGTAATTGTGATAGTTTTAAGTTTTTGGACCAGGATTTATTCACAACCCAATACCATTTATTTCTTTTTGCTTCAATAACTTTTTACTATACATGTATAAAACCAGGATGTACCATTTTTGTCGAGCCAGTTGGCAGCAGACGATGTACTTTATTTTCCTTTTCCTCTCTCTGCAGTAGGAGGGCACCATTTTCATTGAGAGGAAATCATGATGAATATGGATACTAGAAATAGACTTTCTCTTTCTTTTGTTGTCTCTCTAGCGGACACTGGAGAAAGAGGCGAGGCAGTGCCAGGCCTTAGTCATCTGGACTGATTGTGACAGAGAGGGAGAAAACATTGGCTTTGAAGTCATAGATGTCTGCAAAGCAGGTATGATAGTAATATGTGTTGTTGTTGTTGTTATGTGGCCACAACTGACCGGGCATCTCTAAACTCCTTTTTAAAGGAATAGTTTGATATTTGGGTAATACGCTTACTGCTGAGCATTAGATGAGAAGATTGATACCTCTTTTATGTTTGTATGGTAAATATAAAGCTGGAGCCAGAATACGGTTAGCTTAGTTTAGCACAGAGACCGAAAGCAGGGGAAGGCAGCTAGCCTGGCACTGTCCAAACACAATAAACTCTAAACACGTCATATCTCACTTTATCTGTCCAAAAACCAAAGAGTTAAAACAACATGTTGTGTTTTGTGTGTTTGTCCACAAATTGCTTCTGATAAAATTGTGTATGTATTTATAGTGAAGCCCAATTTACAAGTATTTCGGGCAAAGTTTTCTGAGATCACCCCTAACTCCATTCGGAGAGCTTGTGAGACCCTCATTGAGCCAGATGCTAACGTCAGCGATGCTGTCGATGTCCGTCAGGAGCTGGACTTGCGGATAGGTAAGCTAACACTCTTAAACTAATAGTAATAGACAGTGACACACAAATGCAGGTTCTTTATGGAACATCTAAACAGATAATGGTTCACTTCACTCCATGATACAACACTATTGGCTCTGTTTATCTCAAAGAATGTCACATATTAATATGATCCCGTCTCTCTCCCGTGCTCATCTTCTCCAGGTGCGTCCTTCACTCGATTCCAGACGCTTCGCCTGCAGAAGATCTTTCCAGAGTCTCTGGCCAATCAGCTGATCTCATACGGCAGCTGTCAGTTTCCCACTCTGGGCTTTGTGGTGGAGCGTTTCAAAGCCATCCAGGCTTTCATACCTGAGACTTTCTACAAGATCAAAGGTACAAACTCGTCTGTGCATGGATTGGTAGCATTCAGGTCTTTAACCGATACTAACTCGCTCCTCTTCATCCCATCTGTTCTTTGTGTTCGTCTTTGTCTCAGTGCTGCACGAGGTGGACGAGGACACCGTAGAGTTCAACTGGAAAAGAAACCGTCTCTTCAACCACACAGCTTGCCTGGTGCTCTACCAGATCTGCATGGAGGTAAGTGTATGTTTTATGTCATGTTATAGATTTTATGTCATGTACTTTGTTAGTTTATTTTTGTGAATGGAAGGTTGAAGGTCTGAAGGATACTTCTCATTTTTGTATTGGTTTTATTTGCACCTGATGTCTGAAAATGCTAATGTAGAAAATGATTTGAATTGCCATGATGCTTAAACTTACTTACAACTACCAGCTGCCCTGCTGTAACCACAACACAGACAAACTGTGTTTGTACAAAACCAAATGGAGACAACCACTCTACATCTGTACTAACTAACCTCATCAAACACAACATTATTGAAGAAGTGAGATAGAAGAAGTAAGACAACTGTTACCTTCTTCGATTTGTACCACAGAATTTAAGTATGCAACTTTCAGTGACAAAATATTGGATGCATAAAAAGAAGTTTGCAGATGTCGCATTGTCTCAAAGGCTGCAAACATTAAAAAAAAGTTTTTAGCATAAAATGTGTAACCCTAAATAACCCATTAAGAAAATCCAAGTGATGTCTGCCAAATCAGGTCATAACATTACTCAATCATTTCTCAATATCATCAAATCTTTTTAACTAATACCAGCAATTATGATAGTGTAGTAAAGTATGACAGTTTCATTCATTGTTATTATGCTGTTATGAAGTCTGATAACTCAGCCACACTCATTACCACCCACACATAGTGTGTCCCCCCCCCCCAAAACAAATAATGTAGTTGATTAAATAATATGAACTGATGGCTGATGTTTCCCTATATTACCTAGAAAGGCACCATGGACCAGTACCGTGTGTGTGTGTGTGTGTGTGTGTGTGTGTGTGTGTGTGTGTGTGTGTGTGTGTGTGTGTGTGTGTGTGTGTGTGTGTGTGTGTGTGTGTGTGTGTGTGTCTACTCTTTGCTGTAAATTCATCCACACATGTGTAACCTTCTGCTGCAGCTGGAGGACGCAGCAGTACATTTTAAATGTGCGTTGTGAATCTGCCTAAATGAAATGGGCTAAAAGCCACATGTAGGAAGTAACACACCAGAATATCCTTTTCACTCATTTCCAGGATCCCATAGCAACAGTCACCTCAGTAACCAGCAAACCCAAGAGCAAGTGGAGACCGCTGCCTTTGGACACTGTGGTAATAATACAAAGCCAAGCAGCCACACACACACACACTGTACACACACTGCATCTCAAAACACACCTGTTTATGGCATAAGGTGGAAGCGTTTTTTTTTTTTAAATATATTTTGTCCCACTCTGAACAATCCTCTACCTTCATTGACCCACAGGAACTGGAGAAACTTGCATCTCGGAAACTAAGAATAAGCGCCAAAGAGACCATGAAAATTGCAGAGAAACTCTATACCCAGGGGTGAGTGCGTGTTAGGTAATGTGCATTCATACTGCGAAGTATTGCTTTGTCCTGACCATATGCTCAATGCCGTTATCAGTTTATCATCCCACAGTAGTTGTGATGTTTCCTCTGAACTTGTTTCAGGCAGATAGCTGGCTTGAAGCCTCCTTAATAGAGGCTTTGTGGTGTCAGTCAAATGCCTTTTTTGTTTACCTGGTTTTTAAACCACCTCAAAGTTGTGCCTATTTTTGTACACGGAAAGACACCATCTGGCAGAGTGGTGTCTATCAGGTGTCACTTTTCCAGTTCCCTCTTAGTTTGTCTGTGTGAAGATGACTTGTGACTGTATGTTTTGTTTTTTTTTGTTTTTTTTCTGCTCAGGTATATCAGCTACCCCCGTACAGAGACAAACATTTTCCCCACAACCTTGGCTCTCGGGCCCCTGGTGGAGCAGCAGACACAGAGCCCGGTCTGGGGGATGTTCGCCCAGCAGGTGATTGAGCAGCCTGGGGGTCCCAACCCACGACAGGGCAAGAAATCTGACCAAGCCCACCCCCCCATACACCCCACCAAGTACTCCGGTGGACTGCAGGTAAGTCTGCAAAAACTGGAGCTCAGTTTGTGCAAATGTACCTTTTTTTTCCTCTCGTAATCTGAGGTTTTTTTTCCCTCTGGGGTCATTTTTTCTACTAAAATGTTCTTTTTTGATCATAGTAAACAATCATACCAAAATGCACCCACTGTTGGTAAATGGTGGCATGTCGTTCTGTGCCCAAACAGTAATTGTCATACCCCTCAACTATTTCTTTTTTTTTCCTCAACAACACAATGGAAACAATACATGCAATATGCAAAAGTTTCATGGATCACTTCTGTTTTCTTCTGCGTCCAGGGCAATGAAGGACGTGTGTATGAGTTCATTGTCCGCCACTTCCTGGCCTGTGTATCCCAGGATGCTTTGGGGCAGGAGACTGTGGTGGACATTGACATCGCCCAGGAGAACTTCTCCACCTCGGGACTTATGATCATTGCAAAGAACTACTTGGACGTTTACCCGTATGACAGGTGGAGCGCTAAGGTATGATATGTGTGTGTGCTTTTGTCATAACAGACTATGAACTTAATTCTCAAATATTCAAATAATTGGCAGCCTAATCTAAAGGCTTCTTAACTACTAAACTCAGAGAAAAGGTTGTGTGTGTGATACCTCCAGTAAACCTGCTTTGTAATTGTCAGGTGATTCCCGTGTATGAACAAGGCTCTCAGTTCCGGCCCTCTGCAGTCGAGATGGTGGACGGACAGACGAGTCCTCCGCAGCTGCTCACTGAAGCCGACCTCATATCCCTGATGGAGAAGCACGGCATCGGTACGGTGTGAACACACACAGACATGACACAGATTTATTTTAACATTCGTGTTTTCAACCACTCACAAGTAATTGATGGATCCCACAAAAGGGACCCTTTTGTCAAATCAACATACAGTTGTGGTCAAAAGTTTACATACACTTGTAAAGAACATAATGTCATGGCTCTCTTGACTTTCCCCGTTATTTCTACAACTCTGATTTTTCTCTGATAGAGTGATTGGAACAGATACTTCTTTTTCACAAAAAACATTCATGAAGTTTGGTTCTTTCATGACTTTATTATGGGTTAACAGAAAAAGTGATCAAATCTGCTGGGTCAAAAATATACATACAGCAGTGCTAATATTTGGTTACATGTCCCTTGGCCATTTTCACTTCAATTAGGCGCTTTTGGTAGCCATCCACAAGCTTCTGGCAAGCTTCTCGTTGAATCTTTGACCACTCCTCTTGACAGAATTGGTGCAGTTCAGTTAAATTTGATGGCTTTCTGACATGGACTTGTTTCTTCAGCATTGTCCACATGTTCTCAATGGGATTTAAGTCAGGACTTTGGGAAGGCCATTCTAAAACCTAATTCTAGCCTGATTTAGCCATTCCATTACCACTTTTGATGTGTGTTTGGGGTCATTGTCCTGTTGGAACACCTAACTGCGCCCAAGACCCAACCTTCGGGCTGATGATTTTAGGTTATCTTGAAGAATTTGAAGGTAATCCTCCTTCTTCATTATCCCATTTACTCTCTGTAAAGCACCAGTTCCATTGGCAGCAAAACAGCCCCACAGCATAATACTACCACCACCGTGCTTGACGGTAGGCATGGTGTTCTTGGGGTTAAAGGCCTCACCTTTTCTCCTCCAAACATATTGCTGGGCATTGTGGCCAAACAGCTCGATTTTTGTTTCGTCTGACCACAGAACTTTCCTCCAGAAGGTCTTATCTTTGTCCACGTGATCAGCAGCAAACTTCAGTCGAGCCTTAAGGTGCCGCTTTTGGAGCAAGGGCTTCCTTCTTGCACGGCAGCCTCTCAGTCCATGGAGATGCAAAACACGCTTGACTGTGGACACTGACACCTGTGTTCCAGCAGCTTCTAATTCTTGGCAGATCTGCTTTTTGGTGGTTCTCGGTTGACTCTTCACCCTCCTGACCAATTTTCTCTCAGCAGCAGGTGATAGCTTGCGTTTTCTTCCTGATCGTGGCAGTGACAAAACAGTGCCATGCACTTTATACTTACAAACAATTGTTTGCACTGTTGCTCTTGGGACCTGCAGCTGCTTTGAAATGGCTCCAAGTGACTTTCCTGACTTGTTCAAGTCAATGATTCGCTTTTGACATGCCATGACATTATGTTCTTTACAAGTGTTTGTAAACTTTTGACCACAAGTGTAGATTTGTTCTTTGTTTTGTCTCAAACTGTATGAACTGTGTATATTACAGGCACCGATGCAACCCATGCAGACCACATCGAGACCATCAAGAGTCGCATGTATGTGGGCTTAACAGCCGATCAGAGGTTTCTGCCTGGAGAGCTCGGCATGGGACTGGTGGAGGGTAAGTTCACTCTCTCACACACACACATACACTTCATAACGCAATACACAATGGGCCTTAATACATAGATAGCATCCCTTGCGCCTTTGTCCGTCACTCAATTATGTTATTAATAAAAAATGTGTGTGTTTGTTTAGGTTACAACTCCATGGGATATGAGATGTCCAAACCAAACCTGCGTGCTGAATTGGAGGCTGACCTGAAGCTGGTATCAGAGGGCAGGAAGGACAAACAGAACGTGCTGCAGAACCACATCCAGAAATACAAGACCGTCTTCATCGAGTCCGTCAGGAAGGCGAAAAAGTGTGTCAGCTTGGAGCAGATTTGTGTATTTCTGACCCAAATGAGCAGAACCGTGTCGTGTTTTAAAGTGACAGATCAGTTACGCTCGTGCTGGAGTCACTGCAGGCTGTTGGTTGTTGTGACCCGGGTAAAAAGGTCATCTTCTGTTGCCTCAGGTTAGATGAAGCCCTGTCGCCTTATCTGGGAGCAGCTCAGGAGATCGCCGAAGTAGAGCAGCAGGACATGGAGATGCCGCTTCCGGTCAGGAAGTGCCCTCACTGCAGGCGGGACATGGTGCTGAAGAAGAAGAGGGAGGGAAACAGGTGAGGTTCAAGGTTTTGCGAGTCGACTGTCAGATTTTTTTATTTTTGAAGACAGTAAAGTATGTTTTGTAAAAGTGTGCGGTAAATGGGTTAGAAGAAGGTTCCAGTAGGCTCTCTGACTCTGCCTGTCCTCCTGCAGTAGGTACCTGTCCTGCACGGGCTACCCAGCCTGCAAGACTGCAGTGTGGTTCCCCGACACGGTGCTGGAGGTGAGCAGAGACGACAGCATCTGTCCCACCTGTCAGCCGCACCCTGTTCACATGTAAGTATTCATTTTATACGAGACCGCTGTTTACTTAACATCTTTACAAACTTAAAATAATTAGGATCAAGATAATTTAACCTGTCAGTAGATCACAATAACATGTTTTCATAACTGCTTTGCACATCAGTTTATGTTCAGATATTTAGCAAATCAGATGAATTGTGAAACATTAGAGGAGCAGATTTAGAGATTTACAGATTCACTGTAAGATGTAATGTGTTGGATTTCGATATCATCCCAAATTAATTTAGAGCCCGGTTTAACACATTCAATTTACTCATCAGGTAGTAGCAGCCTCAGAGAGCTGCCAGCATGTTGACTCTTAATATTTTTTGAGTCCCCCCAACTTTATGCTTTATTTTAAAGCCTAATCAGGTAATCTGCCTATTAGCTTTAGCTAGAATCCATATGAGTATACGCACAACATCTGTTACATTGCTCATCTGTATGTAACAACGATTATCTGTTTGGTGAGTAAGTCAAGTTTATTTTATATAGCACCTTTCATAGAGCACGATCACGAAGTGCTTCACAAGAATAAAAAATAAATAAAAAATTAGACCATAAAAACAGTAAAAAGAAAGTTCCCTGTTTCCTTGTTTACCTACAACACACAGCTTTCATTTCTTAGATCAATGAGGTGTGTGTGTGTGTGTGTGTGTGTGTAGGCGCTGCTTCCCGTGCAAACACAACAACAAACAGCAGATGAGGCTCTTGGTGGCTTCAGCAGTGCAAGAAACTTGTCCAAATTCTCGTTTACACAAGTGGGCGTTAACCCCTTGAGCACGTGCCTCGGCTCAGCACAGATCTAGGGCGCCCTCACGAGCATCGAGCCAAAGAGCTCCACACCAGCATCTGTTTCCATAGCAACCGATCTGGTACGGAGCTCAAAGTTGAACTGCAGCCCTTACTCTAAGAAAATATAACAGGTTTTTTTTTAATCAGATTTCAGCGTGTTGTGTAACTGTTAACAGCAGATGTGTGCATTAATAAACTCTCTCCTCCCTCGGCCTCCTCACCGGTCGCTACAGCAACCTGCTGCATTATTCAAACTTTTGTTGTACACACATTTAGAAGGGCAGGATCCTTCAACCGCTTTCTGAGAAGCTGCTTTTTCTTTGTACACACACACACACACACACACACACACACAGTGTTGATTTTGTGTACTGTGGGTGTGTGTGTTGAGTAATGATATATAACTTTTCTTACAATTAATTAAATATTTCCTTCAAAACTGCAGTCAGTGAAGAATAATAGTAGCACTCTTTCATCACATGTGTGAATACTGAGGTTCTTTAACATTTGTTTCCTGTGTGTCGGACACTCCTCAGGTTAAAGTTCAAGTTTCGCAGGGGCAGCCTCCCTCCCATGATGCCTTTAGAGTTCGTTGGCTGCATCGGTGGATGTGACGAGACGCTCAGAGAGGTGCTGGACCTGAAGTACCTTCGGGCAGGAGGAGGTGGTGTGGGTGGAGGGGGTGGGGGAGGGGGTGGTGGAGGAGGGGGAGGAAGAGGAGATGATCCTCGTCCACCAGCTCCAAGGCCCCCCAGACCAGAGCACCCTGGACCCCCAAGGTCAAATCCTCGACCGTCCCTTCCCCCGGTCCCCTCCTGGACCCCGCAGCCACGACCTCCAGCGGGTGGCGGTGGTGGCGGTGTGTACAGCAGCAGCGATGCTGTCGTGTGTAACTGTGGTCAGGACGCGGTCCTCCTCACCGTGCGCAAAGACGGCCCCAACCAAGGTCGGCAGTTCTACAAGTGCAACGCCGGGAGCTGCAACTTCTTTCTGTGGGCGGATCAGCCGAGTCAGCAGGGAGAGCCGCAGGGTCGAGGTCCTCCGCTGCAAGCCCCACCGAGGCTCTCCGTGGGGTTCAGGAACACCCCTGGAGGAGGAGGAGGAGGAGGAGGGCAGGCGGGGGGTGCAGGAGGACATGCGGGACAGATGATGTGTAACTGTAACGAGGCAGCGGTGATGCGCACGGTGCAGAAGGACGGTCCAAACAAGGGCCGGATGTTCCACACTTGCGGGAAACCAAGAGACCAGCAGTGTGGCTTCTTCCTGTGGGCCGATGAGAACGAACCTCCACCAGGCAAGGCTCACACACACACACACACACACACACACACACACACACACACACTAATCCAAAATTAACACTGCTTTTAAAATGTTCTTCTCTTTATTACCCTGATGCCTGAAATTAATATCCTTTGAATGAGACATTTTTAGCTATGCTAGTAGGGGGGGGGCAGGGGGTCCACCACCTTGGTCCAGACTGAACCATCACTATTAGAAAGTGATTTATTGAAGTCCAGTACAGACATTAATTCGCCCCCCAGGATGAATTGAGGATCCCTCAACCCTCCTCTAGCGCCATCATTAGGTTAAATGGGTTCCTATGGATCATTCACGGGTCACTATCGGCCGATATTTACTATTAAAAATAAATAACTATTACACCTTTGTTGCATAAAGGAATATAGTCGCCTGTCACAGTGCAAAATTAGAGTTTTGGTTTCTGTTACTATCAGCTGTGCTGTTTAAAAGGGGACTTTGAGAAAATCCATCTTCAAATGTTTCTGTCCATTTTCTCTTTCCTTTGTATCACAAGCAAGTCAAAATAAAAGGGAAGAACAGCCAATAATACATTGACATGTACGATACATTACATAGACTTTTTGTTTGATTTCTCTCAGTTAAATCTCTTGACTGCATTAATCTGACAGTCAGATGATTGACACCGTGAGCCTGGACTCATCTAATGCTTTGTGTACGCTCGTCAACACTGTTTATTCAAAACATCTCACTGCTAGCAAAGCATCAAAGATGTACAGAGATGAAACACCAGAGAGAGCGAGATCCTCCTCACCTCCGTCTTTATTTAATGATAAGAAAAGCTGTCACGACTCACAAACACTTCCACGGAGACCTTGAGGCATCCACTTAGCAGGTTGATGTGGAGTCATCTTCTGCTCGTCATGCAGCGATCTCTAATCGTGTTGCGCCTGCTCTCTGTTCCCCCCCGTGTCAGGTGTGTTTGGTGGTGGGTTTAATGGTGATGGAGACGCAGGGAAGAAGGGGAGGAGGACCATGGGAGAGGCCACCGCCAACAAACCTCCAGCTGCTAGGAAACCTCGCACCTGCGGCATCTGCCACATGCCGGGACACACCCGAGTCACCTGCCCCCAGCGGTGACTGCCGCTTTAAGACACTGGAGATTTTATTTTTCAAATATGCAGCACCTCGGATTGTAAGTACCTCTTCACAGAGGGTGGACCTCTTCTTCTGGTGTATAAGAATACAAACAAGACCCCGTATGCTTCCTGTAAAGTCAAAAACAGCTTTGAGCACAAGACTAAAGTCACGCAATGACTCCGGCTCAAAGGAAATCAGAAATTGTTTTACCCAGTCACAGTCGTTCAGCACAATGACAACTCTGTTATACAAAACGGGCAATGTCCGGGACATTTTGTGTCTCAGGTCCCTTTCTCTCTGTTGCTCTCATTTCTCAGTTCTCCTCAGATCTGCAGTGAGGTTGTTCAAGACTGACGGATCTTTTCTGGCCCCTGGGAGGAAAGTTAGGGGTCATTTTGGGGTCCACTTAACTTTTAGTATCAACATTTTAGGAAATGCACTTATTTTGCTCTCTCGCCAAGAGTGAGATGAGAAGGTTGATACCACTCTGTGGTCTGTCTGTACAGTAAATATGACGCTACAACTAGCAGTTAGCTTAGCTTAGCATAAAGACTGAAAGACTAAAGATTCACAGGATGAGATTTTATGCCGGACTTTTAAATTTAAAAGTGTATTTCCCAAAATATTTAACTTATTAGTGCAGTATTCGTAAAGAGGACTACATTGAGAAGTAGAACTAGTTTTAATCCTTTTCGGCATATGTAACCAAAGTAACCCAATTTTGCTCAGCTGGTTATTCTAAAAGGGTTCTTCTGCTACAGAAGCACTGCTGTCTGTCATGAATAAATGTGTATTTTAAAGAAAACGGATTTGCACACAGTTTCTTAATAATTACTAGCCGTGACAGTGTGTGTGTGTGTGTGTGTGTGTGTGTGTGTGTGTGTGTGTGTGTGTGTGTGTGTGTGTGTGTTGCTGTGGACAGACTTTGTCACCGTTGAGGAGGTTGAGTTCAAAGAAGGGTGTGTGGTCCAAGCGGGGGGGGGGGGCAGAAGTAGTAGGATACTACTTAACGCCCCCCGGCTGAATGCGGCGTCACGACTGTTGTGATTCCATCCATAGACTATAAAATAAGGAAGTATTCTCCGTGACGTCTGTCGTGGGTTTCTGAGCAGCCGTTGTGGAGATCAAAGTGTGTTGCTGCCAATATGTTCACTTTGAGTAACCTGGTGTTTTACATTTGTTGATTTTCTTTAAAGTGCTCTTGTCAAATAAAATGTTTTTACATTGTGAAAATAATGAGTGCAAAAGACATTTGTTCTCTATCTGTAGTCTGAGGAATTGTCAGTACCAAGGATTTCTATTTTAATATTGATGCTAATAAACATAAATGTACAGTGACTTGGTTATTTATATCTTTACAGTCATGACTGGGGTGGATGTTCTGCATTCTGGTTTCGGCCTTTGGTATTTCTCTCTCCACTGGTTTTGGTTTCATCTTGAGTCTTTAAACTTTCATCCAGCTCAACTTAGGAGAGAAACTAAACTCAAAACGTCTTTCTTGCTGCTGTACATAGTAAATGTAATCAGTAATGTGAAGAAAACCTTTGTGCCTGATGTATTTTTGATCAACCTATTTAGCTGAAATTATTGTTACTGTAGTTTCGTATGTTCAAAATGGACCAAAAAAGGGCTTATACGATCATATTTCCTGTCCTGACCAGTTGTAAAAATACTTGCATTACGTATCTTTAATTAGGTAAAAGAAGTTATTTCACACTGTAGAAATACTTTGTTGCAAGTAAAAGTCCAGCTTTCAAAATGATACTTCAAGAAAAGTACAAAAGTAGAAGTACTTATGTGAGTATCATTATACATTAATGCCATTGCAAGATTATTATTATTATTATTATTACTATTAAGTAGCACTTTACTGCACTAGCCGGTCCTATTGCTTCCAATTTCAACTATGATTAGTAGTTTAAAACGCATTTTATATGACAGCAGGTTCAATTGTACTCTGTAAAGTAACCAGTAGCTACAGCTGTGGAGTAACAATACTTCCCTCTGACTGTAGTGGAAGCTCACAACTCTTCCCTGCTGACATGCTCACTGTGGTCTGACTGACACTAAATGGTGACTGATAACAGGTCTGCTGCATTAAACAGGCCTTTAAAAAGTGCACATACATGTTCAGATAAGAAGCCTGTCGGACAAAGTTTGAAGCTTTGATGTTTAACTGCAGGATTTGAGTGGTTTTATTTTCCCAGAAGTGCTGCCTCTGTAACAGACCCCCCCCCCATGGCGGAGGGGAGTAAATCACAAACGCATGGATTCCCGGTATGAGCCTGTAAGTTACCCTGCTGTGTTTTTTTCCACTTTCTCTGTTATTATTCCAGAGAAGTGGCTCTGGTCTTCTTACCGTCACGTTTGGTGAGTCATGCGTGAGTCATCACATGTGGGTGGGAGTGAGCGCCGTGATCAGTCCTGCCGTGTTGTTGTGTTTCTTTTTTTTTGAGGTTTTTTTCTCGCCGCTCCATCCTCAGATCCCCACTCCGCTACCCTAGTATCCGGGCAGATAACAAGTCATGTGATTGGTGTGTTTATTTTGTCCTGAATTGCTGCGATAACCTCCTCCTTACGGGAAAAGTGCTGTTTTACATCCCGTGTTACATTTGTTAAAGTGATACCGTAACGCGGGTCCCGGTAAGAGCGGGCTACCGGAGAAGTACACGGTGTTGAAATACGGTAAAGCTCAATGAGATCACCGCATCATTTACCGGAGCTATAAGATGATGCTGGATCATTGTGCAAAATCACCACAGTCCCCTTAAAGATATTAAAATCATCACAGCACACACAAGTAGCACTAAATACCATGACTCCCAGCAGGAGTCCTACAACTCTTGTAATAATATTAAAGGAGTAATATACCATCAACTTAAAGGGGCCACTTTTATTTAATATAATTTGTTAACAGTTTACTCTTCAGGACGATCACTACTCAGCCTGTAAAAATAGTATTTGTATAATGTCTTCTGAGTCTCTGAAGGGCGCTTTACTAAAGTCTGACAAAATAACCCTGATGACCTCAGAGTGATGTCATCGGGGTTATCTCGTTTTTGGGCTTGAGGCTATGAACTCTTAACAGAAAACTGCATTACAAACATGGAGGTGTGAAGTTTGAAAGATGTACGTGGGTGTTTACCAATTTATTTGATCCGTCTCATCAAGTCCAGCTGCTTTCTGAATGTGACCGACTGAATCACTGGAGAACCCCTTTGATGCAAACACCAGTGAGGTAAATAAACTATTGAATGTCCTCACATGGTTAGGCTTTTATTTTTAGAATATTGCAACATGCACGAGAGATGGAGCGCGATGATTTAAACATCTGTTAGAAATTGAAGCTGCAACTGTTTCGATAGATTAATCATCTGTAAGTTGCCTTTTTAAGCAAAATTGACAAAAGAAATTGCTGATTGAACTTCCCCCACGTTAACATTTGTTAATATTTCTGGCTGTCTATAATAACAGTTTAATTAACTGATTATTTTGGGGTATTGGACTGATGCAAGGACAATTTCCAATGGGCCAACTTGCTCTTGGAGCATGTGAAGGGCATTTGTTTTAAAATTGCCATTTTGTATACAAAACGATTATAAAATAAATGGAAGATTAATTCATAAAGAAAGTAATTATTAGTCGCCGCTAATTATATCAAACCTCACCAAAACACTTATAGACACCCAAAGATAGATATGGTTTATTTTAAAGCCTATAATCCGTATAAAATAAGTAACACCACAGCTTCTATATATCACTATAATAATATTGTTGGATTATTGTTGTTTGGTTGTTTCATAATCTCAGGAGGTCAAAAGTCACAGTTGGGTCAGTGGAGGTGGATTCAGCCCTGAGCTGTTCATCAACTCTTCCTGTTGTCTTCTCATCATCGTCATCATCATGATCATCCAGCTTTTCAGCCGTCGCCTTAGAAACTGTTGCCATGACGCCCAATGCCCGTAAGTGATGCAAGTGTTCCAGGTGCAGAGAGACAGTGGACCGTGTGTGTGTGTGTGTGTGTGTGTGTGTGTGTGTGTGTGTGTGTGTGTGTGTGTGTGTGTGTGGAGTTACAGAGAGTTTTACTGTAAAATGATCCACACCACCCTCAATGGAAGATAATAGGAAACTGGCTCTGGGCCTTTTTTTTCCAAAGCAGTCACTTCACCTTTATGAGCTGTCCCCACCTGGACGAGTGAGGGGGATGGACAAGTACACGTTCAGGTATGAAGTTAGATGAGTGTGTGTAATCAGCAGCTGTGACCAAACCGTCATGGATTTTAAGAATCGGTCCTCTCTAATAAATGTTGGCTGCAACATATCAGCGGTCATCATCAACACTGAAATCTTCATCTGTGTTGCACTCAACCGTTCTCCTCTCTGCAGAGATGCAGCTTAGCATTCAGGATGTAAAATTTTGATTTCTACCCAGTGTTTGGCTGTTTAGTTCCTATATTTGGATCAAACACGGCTGGAGGGGTGATCATCTCCACCACAGTGAAGCAAAGCTTTCATTTCCATTACAGATTCTGATCTTTCCTGCCTTTACGACTGTTACATAAAAATACATGAGCTCACACTCTCTGTTTTAACTGAACAAACTCATTTCACTGTGTTTTACTTCTGAAAAAGCAGAGAGCCTTTCTAAACACAGTATCCTTGAAGCTGTTGGATTGATATGCTGTTCTGTTTGTTAATATCTTACAGGACACTATCAAAGGAATACTTTGACATTTTGGGAAATAAGCGTATTTGCTTTCTGGTGGAGATTTAAGGCTATACAACCTACGGCTGGTTAGTTTAGTTTAGCATAAACACTGTAAACAGGAGAAACAAAACAAGTCCAGTCTTCATGCTAAGCTAAGCTAACCAGCTGCCGGCTGCAGCTTTATATTGACTACAGCGAGAACTGGGCTTTTCATCTGACTCTTACCTCAATAAGCTTATTTCCCAAAATATGTATTTAAAGAAATATGTAAAGGTTTGACAGTGAATGAAATAAAACATCAAGTCACGCAACTTTGAATCTTTGGATCTTTTTTGAAGTTTATCCCTGAAATAAAACCTGAGCGGACTGATTTGAAGTGCTCTTGCCTCTGAACTGGATTAATAGCGATATTTTTAATGATGCCATGTGTTTCTACTTCCTCCCCTAACTTTAACGTCACATAATAACCTTGACGCTTTGACCCGCCCCCCTCTTCTTTCTCCTCCTCCTCCTCTGTCCCTCTTCTGCACTCTGCTCCGATTTGCCCACGGGGCCGCGCACGCACACTGGGGGCCCGGCACTACGCAATGGAAAGGCGGCGCGCTCGACTTAAAGGAGCGCGTTGTCCTGCTCGGTGTTGATGTGTCGCAGATTTTTAAAAGTGAGGGAGGCAAGCCGCTGGAGTTTGGAGTGAGGGGAGGTGCAGAGACTCAGCCTTTTCAAAGCAAGTGTTCACATCTGGAGCAAACGGCCGCGCTGAAACTTCCAGGTTTTTTTGTTTTTTTGTTAGTCTTCCTGTCCTCTAGATCGAGGCTATTTTTATTTCAGCACTTCGACTGCAACAGCAGAGACACAGTTTTGCGTCTTGTTTAGAGCGTGTGGAGCAGCGCGCGGAGATGGAGCTGTCATCAGTGGGAGACCAAGTGTTTGCTGTTGAGTCAATAACAAAGAAGAGAGTGAGGAAGGTAAGAGAGTGCTGGTGATACGCTCCATATAACTTACGTAACTTATGTTCCTGTGTTGTTTTATCCTGATGGAAGTTACGTCCAACGTGCCGTCCGTTGTCCTCAAGCACAACAAAAACTAGGCGACGCACTTTACCTTTTAGGTTACGCAAAAAAAGCGATCTTCAGACTAATCTATGCTTTTTAATGAACTGCATAGTTCAACATGGTTTCGCAGCCCGGGTCGCGTCCCGTAAACCTGCCTGTGCAGCAGCTGAGATGCTGCAGCAGGAAGCGTGTTTTTTAGAAGGCAGCCTACGCAGCTGTAGTATTATGGAAAAGGGGGTGTGTATCCCGAAAACGGGGGATAACACGGGCAGTGTGCGAGGAGCTGCGCAGTTGATTTAAGTTACGCCAGCGAGCGGGCTGAGTATCGGTATGAAACTGCTGCGTAATGTCACTGAATGCGTAGTGGTGACCGATTGATTTTATTTATTCATTTATTTATTTATACAGTGGAGGAAATGTGGACTCATAACAAGTGAGCGGCACATTGTGGTAATTGACGCAGCATGTGCACATGCAGTGTGGGCTGTTGTGTAATGTAACATAGATGAAGTGGCGCGACATCCCCCTTCATGTAATAGCAGGTTCATATGCCGTTATAAAGTTTAGATGAGTGGAACTATATGTTCTCGCAAATAAACGTGGGAGTGATACCGTTATTTGTTTTCACTCGGGGATGACTGTGGTCGTTATTTCAGGACTCGCTGGTTTAAAGTTGCGCAACACCACGTTGTTTACATGTCCCCGTGGCCCCACCTATCGCAGCCACCGGTGTTCTACAATGGTCCCGTACATTCTGGAAAACCGGCTGGCGGAGCCATGTGTGGTCACGTCACCGCGATGCGCGAGGAAAAAAGGCTGCTGTTTGGAGGCCGCCCAGCCCCGCTGTCATTGACGTCATCCCTCAGAAAAAATAAAAACCCACCGTTTGAAAGACAGAAGAATGTCCATGACCCTCCCTCCTCTTCCTCACACCACACTTTAAAGTGACAGTCATCCTTTTCCCCCATCGCGCTCGGCACACGGGCGCTTGCTCCGCGCATCACACTGAACCAGGTTTGAGATGCAGGTTGTGTGAATGAGTTCGGCTGTATCTCCTCTAATCGTCCTCTCTCTCTCTCTCTCTCTCTCTCTCTCTCTCTCTCTCTCTCTCTCTCTCTCTCTCTCTCTCTCTCTCTCTCTCTCTCTCTCCAGGGTAATGTGGAGTATCTACTGAAATGGCAGGGATGGTCCCCAAAGTGAGTAAGCCTTGAGTCATCGTCCTGTGACCTCATCCATATGAACTCAATAGCCTTTTCAAAATATGCTCTTTGATACTTGAGCACCATGACCAGTGAAGATAGATAGATGGATGGATGGACGGATGGATGGATAGATAGATAGATAGATAGATAGATAGATAGACAGATAGACAGACAGACAGACAGACAGACAGATAGATAGATAGATGGTTGGATAGATAGATAGATAGATAGATAGATAGATAGATAGATAGATAGATGGTTGGACAGATAGAGAGACATAGCTAGATAGATAAATAGATAGATAGATGGTTGGATAGATAGATAGATAGATAGATAGAGAGAGAGAGAGAGAGAGAGAGAGAGAGAGAGAGAGAGAGAGAGAGATAGATAGATAGATAGATAGATAGACAAATGGTTGGACAGATAGAGACAGATAGATAGATAGATAGATGGTTGGATATATAGATAGATAGATAGATAGATAGATAGATAGATAGATAGTTGGATAGAGAGACAGACAGGTGGATGGATGGGTAGACAGGTAGACAGATAGATAGACAGACAGACTTATTTGAATGTGTGTGCGTGTTGGCAGGTACAGTACTTGGGAACCAGAGGACAATATTTTGGACCCGCGCCTGGTCCTGGCCTACGAAGAGAAGTGAGTAATCTCGGAGAGGTTTTTATGCTTGCAAAGCACTTTTTTTGTCTTTGTTTTCTTTTTGTTCTTCCGCTCACAATCTGTTTCTCTTTGTCACTTTGTCTCCGTCCTCTCCCGCCCCTCTGTTTCTACCTCTCTCTCCAAGTCAAGAGAAGATCAGAGCTCTGGCCTATCGCCGGAAAGGTCTCAGACCCAGGAGGCTCGTCCTGCGGGTAGCGACACTCACCTCTGTTCTTTGTCTCACAAGCCTTTGTTGTACCTTCACACCACTAATGCTGACTGCTCAGTGAGAAGTTTGTTTATTTTAAGACCGTTTTCACCCGATGATTGTCTTAGGAACATCTCAGACAGGTTGCCCTTTTGAGTTGAGCAATTTAGAATAAGAAGAGTCCAAATAGAAGCAGCAAAGGTTGAGTTATCCTGACTTTTAGTTGGTAGTATTGGGTCAAGCTAATTTTCCATAATGCAACTATAGCATACTTCATTGGACCCTACCTGCCTGGTAATATCCAGCTTCTTTCCAACATCACATCTACAGTTTGTAATGCAGGCTTTCTGTTTTATTAAAAAAACATTAAAGTCTGAAGCCCAAGCTGAGAAAAGCTGACGTCATCAGAGTTATTTTCTTTGTTATGTCCCTCCAGACCCTCAGAAGACATTCTACAACTATTTTCAATTAAGTGCAGTCACACTGAGCGGCTAGCATGGCTGCTGTGGGGCTCTGTGGCCCAAACGACTCCGCTGATCAGGCTTTTGATATACATTAAATACCTAGTAGGATCAATTCTTTATTGGTTTTGGTCCTTTAATGGGATTTGTTGACAGTATTAAAAAAAAAACAGAATATTACAAGACGCATGTTTTAAGACTACACTTCCCATAAATGTCCTTTGTGTCACAAAGTTGTCCATCAAATACATTTTGATACAGAATTGTAGCTGTTGCCTTAAAATGAACGCATTAATGATTCACATGTTAACCTGTCACCTTTCGCTCTGCCCCAGAACATCTTTGCCATGGACCTCCGCAGTGCCAACAAGGTGTCGGAGAAGCCCCCCCCTCGACTGCGTCTCTCCCTCACCCGCTCCATGAGTACAGATGTGGACCAGGGCGAGCGGGGCAGCCTGTACCGCCGTCTAGCCAGGAGGAAGATCAAGCAGAGGGTGTCCAAACGAGGCCAGGAGGGCATCGCAAACAAAACCCTGCTTCCACTGAGGAAGAAGGAGGAGCCCATTGAGGAGGACTGGGGCGCCACCAGTGAAGAGGAGAAGCCGGAATCTGAGAGCACCGCCGAGGAGATACGTGAAGACAGTTTATATGGTTGGTTTGTCAAGTTAATCACATAGAAGGTCAATAGCTTGGTCTCGACCTTTGGCCTTTTAAAAGTTAACAAAGTGTTTATTTTGTTTTTAAGGTCAGTCACTGTGCAGCTCCCCACCCTTGCTGGAGCCACAGGACCTAGAGGTGGAGGTGGAGGAGAAGGTGGACGCCGACCTGACAGCGGTAGGTGCACAAACATGGACAGACGGACCAGGCGGGGGCACATCTGAAACGAGACAGAGCCAAACGTTTGCGTGCGACCAATCAGAAGACAGTGCCTCGGCGCCCGAGGCCGCACCGGAAGACGAGGTTTCCGTGTGCGACAGGTCAGACTGGGACAAAGGCGAGGAGGGTGTGGAGTCAGGGCCGGAGTGTCCCGGGTTAGAGAGCAACAAGGCCACCTCTGTGATAGTGAGCGTTCAGGGGAGCTACGAGACGGCGGGAGACCGCGCCGCTACTGAGGAGACGGGGGAGGAGGTGAGTGGCGACAATCACAGTGTTACCACGATGACGCCGGGCAGTCCGAGTGATCCCGCTACAGTAGAACACCCCAGGAAGGTGATTTCTACAGACGTGACTATCAACTGTCTGACGGTGACTTTTAAAGAAGCCCCGGTGGCTGAAGGCTTCTTTAAGGGCTATTGAAGGATGAAAGAGAGAGATCAAAATAACCATAATTAGACTTGCCACTCATTTTGTACATGTAAATAGTTGTGTATGTTAAGGTAGTTCCACATGTTTACAAAGCTACACTCATTTCCTACTGAGTTCAATGAAGACATTGTTGCCTTTTGAAAAAAAAAAAAAAAAAAAAAAAAAAAAAATGAGTGGTAATTTTATCATTGTGGCTCATTTGTTAGGCGTGATAGGAAGCCAGAGGCCCCTGAAAAAAAGTCCTCAAAATCATCCATTGCAATCCAGCAGACTAAATGGATCTCAGTGGCGGGTCACTGGGTTCACTGAGAGCAGGAGACAAATGCTGAGACAGCAAACGTAACACTCCACATTACTTCTTCTACTTCCATGCAGCTATTTACTCCAGACGTCCTCAGTGCTTTCCAGCCAGAGATCGGTCACACACTCAAATCTGTTCTCGGGGCCCGTTTCTGTTGCTCCTCTTTCTTACGAATAATGTTTTGTAAAGATATTGCTCTTTTTTCAGTATTTGCACAGAGAGTACTGCATGCCCTGTCAGTCTATGCCACACATGCACAAAGCCCTGTCCTGTAGTTTGTTGAGGAGGTTTATTTCTGTCACAAAAGAAAGAAAACAAAGAGAGAGAATTAATGCCTTCCGCTTAGATGAAGTTCTGCATTTCAAGGGGGCTGGATGCACAAAAAGAAATACAGTCGCGCTTGCCGTCTGTCTGTCCTTTTACTTTTCAAGTATGAAATACTACCTGGTTCTATTTTTGTATTACCAATTGATAGTCCGCTCTTTTCACTAGCCTTTGTGCATTTCAAACGAGGATATCAGTTTACACCGCCGCTGTTCTGCTGTGTACAAATGGAAGCAAATGTATGTTAGGTCAAACTGTAGTGAGCTTTTATTTATTGCATGTCACATGTATAAGCTAAACTAACTTATGTCACTTATCTGTGTCTTTCTCTGACAAAGATAAACTGTCAAACATGTCTTCTCTCTAAAAATTGATTTTTATTTTGACTGCATTTCCAATAAATATGTACTAAAATAACTGTCTCCTGGAGCATAATTATCATGTGGGATTACTGCGAGTACTTTTAATGTACATTAAATATCAGATAGAGGGTTGAGTAAACCTCACATCACTTCAAAGACAGTTTTCCTTCTAAAAGACTTTTCTTCTGTAGTTATTTTACTCGTTACAAAGTGCATTGAAGAGCTGGAAGTATGAAGGCAGTCCTGATATAAAAATCCAGACTTTTTTCTGTTAGAACAATAATTTTCCTTTTATGCAACCCACTAGTACTTTTTTCAAATGAGACACTGATTTTGTTTTGTGGTCAACAGCGCCCCCAAATCAAGACGTTATTACTTGACAGTGTTGTGGTAAAGACCACATAAACCAAGACCAGAGTGTCCCGAGACTGAGACAAGACCGTGACTTTGAGCGTTTTTAACATACTATAATCACACCAGGCAGCACTGCCATGACAAAAGAGGGAGATGCACACAACCATGCCATTTAACTAAATATTTATTGATTCAAAGTCAGCATAAGAGGAGAATTAAGCTAACAGTGCAGTGTGGAGTCTGTAACTTCAGCAGTGTAGGTTAGGGCATGAATGGAAAGCATGTAACACAAACCATAACATCACCCAAAAGTCCAATGGGTGTCTCAGTGAGGAGAGTAAACCAGCAGGGGAGCTCCAAGAGGGTTTTTAAGACAGAGCACTGGCACACAGGGACCAGGTGTGGCCAGTGTTGCTGATGAGACCAGGTGTTGCCACTTTACTGATGAGCCGTAGCCACGCCCACCTCCAATACCGGCAAGGCAAGCAGACAGAGAGGGTCGTCACAGATATACCATGACGTTTATAGGATTTTGACACACCACACTGACTTTTGTATAACTTTTTTGACGCACTATTCTATGAGTTTTTACATGACCTGTTATGCTTTGCTTTTTTTAAATTGACATTTTTAATGATATACTGTTTTTATGACTACAGCCTCTTAGACAGTAATATCTGACCAGGGCGTTGCCGTTCTAGGGGAGTTTATGAGGCTGTATTATGTATTATGTTTCATGACTTTTTTGACACACTACACAGCAACTTTATGACTTTTTTGACATACTATGACAATTTTTTCATGACTTTTGTATGATACATTATGCTTTTACTTTTTTAAATTACTTTTTATGAATTACAACACTGAATATTTTATGACATTTTCATGACATGCTATACTATGATTTATTTGAATGACATACTTGTCAAATTAAGTGGATTTAGGGCCCACGAGTAGAACTTGGACTCAGTTTTCAAGCAACTTCATTGAAGTAAATGGGTGGTAGATCTGGAGGTTGCGGTGAAGCCGGGCAGGCAAAGTAGCTGATCTGTAGGGTGGAAAGCAGACTAGCAAACCGCTGTGGGAGGCCGATTATAGACCAGACACACAGGAATTCAAAGGATTCAACGGGATTCAGGCAAAAACAAAGATTAACTCAAGACAAACTAAAATACTGTCCGTAGCGTGTGTACCATGTTGGTAAAGGGAACAATCTGGTGTAGAGCCGGCGGACATGTAGTGAGTGGATGGATCTCAGGTGTGCAGGTTGATTGGCAACACGAGAGAGAGATTGAGTGCCATGTTCAGGGAGATACACACAAACAGAGGAAGGACAAACGGGACCAATCAAGAAGCACACAGAAGGGGTAGCCATTTTTTTAACGTACTATGTCACACGCCAGGCAGCACTGCCATGACAAAAAAAGAGGGAGCTGCACACAACCATGCCAATTAACAAATTATTTATTAATTCAAAGTCAACTAAAAATCAAATGTATGTCTCAAGGGGAAGAGAGAACTATCAAGCTCCATGAGGGTTTTTAAGAGAGAGCACTGGTACACAGGGACCAGGTGTGGCCAGTGTTGCTGATGAGACCAGGTGTTGCCACTTTACTGATGAGCCGTAGCCACGCCCACCTCCAATACCGGCAAGGCAAGCAGACAGAGAGGGTCGTCACAGATATACCATGACGTTTATAGGATTTTGACACACCACACTGACTTTTGTATAACTTTTTTGACGCACTATTCTATGAGTTTTTACATGACCTGTTATGCTTTGCTTTTTTTAAATTGACATTTACCTGCAGGGAGAGCAGCCACACGAACCACGTGACAGGCAGACAGAGCGGTCGTCACAGATATACTATGACGTTTTTATGACTTTTTTAAGAACCTGTTTGTATGATATACTATACTGACTACAACCTCTTAAAGACAGTAATGTCTGACCAGGACGTTGATATCCTAGAGGAGTAAGAGGCTGTATTAGGCAATTCATTTGTTTGATATATTATGCTGACTTTAAAAAAGTAATTTATTTGACTTACTACACCACGACTATACTATGATTTTGAATGATTTTGTTATGACATACTATACTATGACTTTGTAATGCTTTTAAATCAATACAATAATGCGTTCCACCACTGAATGTGTTATGTGACCACTACTGCCTTACTTACTGCCTTAGAACAATCGTGCTGGTGCTACCATGTGTCTCCACTAAGGGGCGTGTTGCTCTCAGGAAAGACAAATTACTGTAAGTGACGCCATCAAGCGCAAGCTAATAGTCTCTGAATCCCTACTGAATCATATGCTCAGTGTGTCGGAATTGCAGCAGCGGACGTGGGAGGCGGGGGGTAAACATTAAAAAACACAATTTAGAAGACATGAAGCTATTTGTGCTTCTTATTCAGCTACAAGCATGCTTCTGTGAATTTGAAATTGAGGTTGAGCTGGAAAAAAAAAGGAAAATCACAGGATCAGTGCGAGCATCAAATCAAATAATTATCAGATTGTATTATAAACACAATGTATTTGCAGATGTTAAATATCTTACATGGAAACAGGTTAGCATGTATAAGTCCACACTGAATGATTTTAGTTAACATTTTATTAACTAAATTAACTGCTGATGTTCAATGCTCCTTATTGACATAATTTGAATTCAGTTATTGTGGCAGCTGTGATTTTCAAATGTTGAATATATATATATATATATATATATATATATATATATATATATATATATATATATATATATATATATATATATATATATATATATATATATATATATATAAAAAAGATATCTTAAAGTAAAGCTAAGGTCAGTCCCTGGCCTTTTTGTTTTTAAATAAGACAATATAAAGTATGGTTTGTCATGTTCACAGCTGGAAAAAAAAGTAAACATATCTATAAAAGTCAAATTGCAGTAAATCGTCACTCTTTCACTATTTTGGTTGGTAAACTGTCCCTTTGTTTGTTAAGAGTATTTTAAACATTATAACCTTATTGTTCAGTATTTGTCCCGTTAGGAGCTGTGCAGCATAGGTTACCATGGTGATCAAGCTAAATTAAAAGTGCGCCAGCGTCTTGATCCTGGAGAGGCAGAGCGTAGGCCACAGATAGCTGAATAACAGACTAACTTCAACTCATGTTACAGGACATACGATTCGTTGTACTTCTCATATTCACCAAATACACAATCATATGTCTAACACACACGCCGCATGCAGGACACGTCACTGTTGGTAATTTTCATTTTATTATAAAAAACAGTATTTGAGTCCACAGTTTGTGTTTCCTTTGTACAGTAAAAAATATTAAATTAAACTCCCAAAGTTCTTAGCAGAAAGATAAAGAGGATGGAGTTTGAGGGGAGGGAGAGCAACTTCCCCCAGGGGAAGGTGAGGAGGAGGAGGGGATTAAAAGTCCAAGGGGAGCAGCAAAGGAGACGAGGCAGAAAGAGACGGAGACCGACTGCTCATATCTCCTACTTTTCTCCTCATTTCTGTGCAACACAGTTCATTTGGATCAAAATCCTCTGTTTACTCCAAACAGCGGAATCCTAAAAACACTAAAAGGAGCCCACCCCACCCATTTTTTTCACATCCCAGCCCATGTACTCAAAATGTTTCAGGCACACAGGTATGCATCCCCCCTCCCCAAGCCTCCACTGCTCCATATGAAGTGTCTTTAAAGGAAGGAGTGCACACACATTCGAGGGAGAGGGCTTGCATGTTTGCGAGGGAAGAGTCCCTTCCAGCATGGTCGACGTCCAACACAGAAGCTGGCCGGGACGTCACAATAAGTCCGTTCAACATCTCAATTCACAGCAGACCCTCAACCACTGCAATAAAATACTGACAATTAATTATTCCCACCTGGACAGACCCAACTAAAGACATCTAACGTGAAATGAAATATTCACTACCCCAGTCATAACAGTCAATAACAAAAATATATTTCTATACGAATTGTAGCAGTCTCAGGGTACATAACACCCCCACCCCCCCAAGAGAAAACAATAAATAAAGTAAACCCAAACATAAAAAAAACAAAGATATGCATCATGTTTGGAATTACATTAATAATAATAATCCACATTACTCTGCCAACAAAAATAGACGGACTGAATAATGGGAAAACGAAAACGATAAAAAGTTCTTTGCATTAAATCATTTCCACTTTAATTCTTGACCACTTTTAAAATCTTAAAAACATTTCTTAAAAAAGGCAAGTACTCCTATTTATCCCCAAAAATATCACCTTTCTTGTATTCAGCAAGAGGTGGAGGTGAGGGTGGGGGGGTGCTAGAGAAACCGTCCCCCTCTTTGTCCACAATTGGCAAAAAATATATATTAACAGCAATAACTTACATTTCATTTATTCTAATTTATTTAACGACTGCTTGATTTATTGTTCATCTCCCATAGGAAGTTCAGTTCAATGCATCTTTATTGAAAACATTTTAAATAACATTTAATAATAGTATAAAAAAAGAAAGGCTAAGTAATAACAATAACACTGTCCTGGGTGAGTGCAGTTTGTGCGAAGAATCACAGAGCGCTTCAGCTCAACTTGACACGTAAAGTAGAATTCCTACATGATGTCTAAAGGATTGTGACTCATATTCTGGCCCAGAGGGTCCTGACCGCTGCCCCCTGGCCCGTGTAGACCAGCCATGCCACTCAGCTGGGATAGCATGGCGCTCGGGTCCGACCCAAACTGCTCCATAGAGTTCTGTTGCTGCTGCTGGGTCGTTGGCTGCTGCTGTTGCTGTTGTTGTTGTTGTTGTTGTTGTTGTTGTGGGACCACCATGCCCGGATGGTGCTGGTTCAGGTGGCCTGGGTGTGGGGAACCTGTCTGCATCTGTGGGGAGATGTGATGTGGGGAGGGCTGGGGCTGCATGCGCGGGGACGGGCTGGAGTGTGGCGGCTGGGACTGGGGTCTGGGTGAAGGCTGTGGGGATCGCACCTGGTTAGCTAGCGATGAGGACATCACCTGGCCCTGCAGGTGTGGGGACTGGGCCATCTGCTGCGGCTGCTGCGGGCTCATGGGATTGCTGTGCTGGGCTGGTGACCCCCCAGGGCCCAGATGCTGATGTTGATGCTGATGCTGATGTTGCTGCTGCTGCTGCTGCTGGAGAAGCCTCTGGTGAAGGGCCTGTTGGAGTAGAGCCTGTGAAGATGGGGGTCCACTTTGTGTGGGCTGAGGGCCCTGAGGTGGCTGCTGAGGACCTCCTACACCCCCTCCTGGCCCTGCATCACCTCCTGGCAGGCCAGCCATAGCATTCTGCTGCTGCATCTGGAGGTGGTGCTGGTGCTGCAGCCTCTGCTGGAGTGCAGCTGCGGCCTGCTGCTGGGCCACCGACCCTGGGTAACCTTGACCCTGCTGGCCTGGGGGACCACCAGACTGCTGAGGGCCAAGAGGCGGCCCTCCAGGTGGTCCCTGTCCCACTGTAGGAGGCTGCATCCCAGGCTGTCCCATGTAGCCCTGCCCCTGTGGTGGCTGTGGCTGCTGGAACTGACCGTGATTTACTCCCATTTGTTGTTGATGTTGCTGCTGTTGTTGTTGTTGTTGCTGCTGCTGCTGGAGATGCCGTCTCATGAGCAACTCTCTAAACTGGGGACTGTTGAGATTCCCCATCTGTGGCCCCTGGCCCGGTACACCTCTTCCTCCACCTTGTTGTTGCTGCTGCTGCTGCTGTTGCTGCTGCTGCTGCTGCTGCTGCTGCTGTTGTTGCTGCTGCTGCTGCTGCTGCTGCTGTTGTTGTTGTTGTTGTTGCTGCTGCTGCTGCTGCTGCTGCTGGAGAGCTGCCACTTGCTGCTGTTGCAAACTGGTGAGCATCGGCCTCTGCTGCTGTAGCTGCTGTTGTTGTTGTAACTGTTGTTGCTGTTGTTGTTGCTGCTGCTGCTGCTGTAGCTGCTGCTGCTGAACTTGCTGTAGCTGGGCCATAGTTGCCATGTTAACATTTGTTCCTCCTTGACCCCCCATGTGCATCCCCGGCTGGCCACCACCTGCAGCGTTCATGTTCACCTGTGGGCCCCCTCCAGCCATGACGTTACCAACAGGACCCCCTGTGGGACCAGGACCTCCAGGGATACCCCCTGGTCCACCTGGGCCCCCCTGAACTCCCTTGTATTTTGAGGCCCTCTGCTTGATAAAAGCAGCCATGAGCTGTGGGTTGGACCGCAAGATGTTGAGGACTTGCTGTTGCTGGAGTGGTGAGCTGGGCGAGCGGAGAGTTCGTAACAGCTCCTGAAGGGCGGCCTGGGGAATGTTCCCACCAGCAATACCAGCTCCTGGGACACCAGCAGCTCCAGCGACAGCTCCACCTGGGATCCCGCCACCAGCACCTTGCTGCTGCTGCGCCATATTCATCAAGGCAGCATGGCCCTGAGCTTGTTGGTGCTGCTGTTGCTGTTGTTGTTGTTGCTGTTGCTGTTGTTGTTGCATTTGCTGCTGCTGCTGTTGTTGTTGTTGTTGTTGTTGCTGCTGTTGCTGCTGCTGCTGTTGTTGTTGTTGTTGTTGTTGTTGTTGCTGTTGTTGTTGTTGTTGTTGCGCTGCCACCATGGCTGGATGGCTCATTTGGTTCATCATAGCTTGCCTCTGCTGAGGTGGCATCCCCTGGCCTGCCCACTGTTGTTGAGGGTTTTGATGCGGAGCACCTATCCGCTGCTGTTGAAGCTGTACCTGAGGGGGCAGCTGGCCCTGGGGCAGGTTACCCTGCTGAGGGGGTTGCTGTATGGGACCACCAGCGCCGACCATCATCCCTGGTGGAGCATTTTGTTGCTGATCCATGTGGGCCCGAGCAGCTGCCACTGCCGCTTGGGTCTGTGGTGGCATACCCTGAGTTCCAACCATCCCTACTGCCCCTGGGTGTCCCATGCCCATCTGTTGACCCTGACCCTGTTGATGGTGGGGGTGAATAGGCATCATGCCTGCAGCTGCCTGGGCTGCTTGTCTCTGCAGAGCCATCTTCCTCTGAGCATCGGCTACCTGTTGGATCTTCATGGCAATTTCTACTGCTGCCGGTGGAGGGCCAGAAGGGGGCTGCTGTTGCTGCTGTTGAAGGGAAGGCTGGCCCGGAGGTTGTTGGCCCCCAACACTTCCAGCCATGACGGCACCACCAAGCTGCTGCTGAGGAGGCGTTGCGGAGCCAAGGACCGGTTTGCCCTGGGATTGATGTATTGGGGAGGAGCCCGGGGGTCTGCTGCCATATGGGGGCAAATTGTTGGGGTGCTGTTGGAGCTGTTGAGGCTTGGTCCCTGCTCCACTTTGCTGCTGGACCTGAGAAAGCATCTGCTGCTGATGTTGCGGAGAGCTCATTATCCCCCCAGCCCCGCCTCCTCCACCCGCCATCTGCTGGAACTGGTGGTGAAGAGGGTGTTGAGGATGTTGAGAATGTTGAGGATGTTGAGGAGGCATGCCACTTTGTGGGGGCATTCCACCGAGCTGCTGTTGCTGCTGAACTCCAGGTCCAGGGCCCATTCCTTGCTGTGTGCCTGGAGGCATGGTCTGAGTCGGGGTCTGGGGCGTTGGGGGTTGTGTTCCACCAGAAGTTGGGGTACTGGGTGCCGTGGAAACATTGTTTCCTGGCGATGGAAGTCCTACCACAGGTCCTCCCGGAGGCCCGCCGGCTTGCTGTCCCACCCTCTGCATGCTGGCCATCCTCCTCCTCAACATCTGGGCCTGCTGGAGCCGGTGCTGCAGCTGCTGCTGCCGTAGCTTTTGCTTGATGTTCAGGCAGAACGGGACGGGACATTTGTTCTCCTGACAGTGTTTGGCATGGTAGCAGCACAGAGCAATGAGCTGCTTGCAGATGGGACAGCCGCCGTTCGTCTTGCGCTTGCAGCCCTTTGTGTGCTGAACAACGCGCTTCATCTTCTGGCAGGACGGCAGGGAGCAGTTGGCGTTGCGACACTGGCATGCGTGGACCAGCGACTGGATGCAGCGCTGGATGCTGAGGCGGCGAGAATCTCCGGGGCTCTGGGTGGCTGCTGCCGCCTGGTTGTTGCTGTCGTCGTCCAGTCCAAGCCCCAGCTTATCCATCTTGTGCTCATGACCCTTTATGTTGTAGCAAGTGATGCACAAGTCATAGTCCTAGAGAAGGGAGGGGAAAAAAAAGAGGGATGGGGAATTAAACCTGAATCCAAGTACAGGATTAAATTAATACATGTTAAAACATTCCTGTGAAACTAAAATGATATTGTTTGGGCCCGTAGGTGTTGCAACATAGAAAACGGTTGCCAACCATTGAAGAGATAACGATTCACTCTGCAGTCCAATGAACGCAACTGGCAATGGTTGGACATTAAGGTTGCATGTCTTTCTTGCAGCGCTAGCAGCTCAAGTCAAGGCACTGGTGTAAAACCTGGGGCAGCTACTGACTCCATGTGTACCGAAGGTTGCACATGGCTTTTTACACCCTGCACTGGCCAAAGGCCACAGTGGAGTTAGCGGCAACAATGACCACAGTAAAATAGAATAAGTGGTTTCAAATTGGATTGGCGAATAAAACCCACATCTGTTAAACCACCAGGCTTCTGTTGTCTGCTGATTAATTAAGGTCAGAGGTTTTAGTTTAAAGCAGACACTTAGGTAGAAGAGATAACCAGAGGATCTATGACAATTATTTTGCAAACAAATGCTACAAATACCCCTTAAAACACAAAAACAGAAATATGAACATAGATGAGATCACGGTTTTATGCTATTGTTGTGTCCGATGACAACATGCTGCAGTTTGATCGCCATTTGAATTCAGAAGGAGAAAAACAAGAGTCTCGATTCTCACCTCGCACACAGTGCAGTGGAAGCGCGTCTCCACGTGGTGTTTACACTCATTGCAGGTGTAGACGAAGCGGTCCTGGCTCTGGTTGTGCAGCTCCACCAGCATACACATGGAGCTCCACTTGGACCTCCTGAGAGAGCTGAACTCCAGGTGCTTGTCCCTGGCCAGAGTGAGGAAGGCATCGCGGCCGTCCATCAGGTCACAGGCCATGAGTGGGTCAGGGTCAGTGATGGGGGGCAGCGAGTTGGCGGTGGGGCCAGCGATGAGTCGGATAACAAAGAAGACCTGGGGATTAGAGTGAAGAGGATCAGCTGTAAGAGGCGTGATTCAGATACAGAATTTCATTTTTCTCTTGTAGTCAACTCAGGAGTCACTAACAGGCAACGTTAAACAAGGTTTGTGACATGCGAGACGATTTCCTGAAGTTTTATGAATTTTAATATTTTAATGAATGTTCACACCCCTGGTGTTTGTAGGTAAAAATGCGCTCTGTGGAGTTTTCTTGTCTCACTAAAACACAGTGTGTGTGTGTGTGTGTGTGTGTGTACGCGTGTATCCTTGAGGTCTAACAAAACCTGTCAAAAGCATTTCCTTTCTCTTTGCATACATGTTGACGTGCTAGAATTTCAGTGGAATAGTGTGAACGGCTGCCTGCTGATGCTGAGAATGGCTGTTCATGTTCATGCCAATTTGAAAATATAGATGAATTAATTATTTGTCTGCTGTCAGTAAAGCAGGTTCTAGTTGCCATAGTATGAGCTGTATCAGCTCTCCAGTACAACAGCTAATGAGCAGCAACAGAGGTGCAGCAGCGACGGCCGCTAAATAGCAGAATTTCAATTATCTGCGTTCACGGAGTGGAAGTCGGATGACACAAGTCAGCGGAATGTTCTTACAATTATGCCATATAATCCAATAAAAGCGCAAGCAGCTATTCCAAAAACAAAATTAGACTTGCGTACCTCCTTATGTTTCTCCATGGTGGCATAGAGTTTCTGGGAAAGGTCATTGGAAACGTTGGGCATCCCTGGTTTCTTCTTATTGGCTCGGCTCATGCTGCTCTTGTTCTTACTCGTCTTTTTATTGTTCTTCTTTTTGGCATTCTTGCTGTCTCCTTTCGTGACCTGGAGAAGATTTGAGTGTCAGTTTCAACACAAAGCACACCAATATTTTGTGACCAAAAAAAAAAAGAACCTGGAAAGTGAAGATTAAATGTGGACTCTTACTCTACTCACATCTGTGCACTCGTTGGAGGTACTGTTCTCCTCCCTCTTCCTCTCCTCCTCCTCCTGCTCCAGCTCCTTGATGCTCTCCTCCAGTACGTTGGGCCAGAAGTCGCCCTCAAAGTACGGCAGCTCCTTGGCACTGGTCAGCCGGTCCTCTGTGGCCTGCTTGAAGACATCCTGAGGGACAAAGAGACAAGTGTTCAGGTGCTTGTAGAGCCTTTAATGTCCTTATTAGTTGGTGATATTAGTGATAAATGCATTAACTCATATTGTTGGTACAATGACTAGGGTGAAATCATGTCTCACCTTGTAATCATGGACGATGCGCTCAGAAACGGCCTTGTCCAGCATCTTCCTGTACCATTCCTGCAGCCGTTTTGGCTTGGGGATCTTCTGGTCCGCTGGGTGACAGTGGAAGATGTAATCATCCCCTTCACTGGGAGGACAGGCCCAGATATGACCCGTTGTATACCTGACAGAAGGAGAAATGTCGTTGTATTCATTAGAACAGAATAAATTGATTCCCTTTATTCCAAGCCATCTGTAGCAGCTCCTGGAACACACAGCCTAATGAACACACTTCTCTCTGCATAATGAGCTCATATTTAAAAGCCTGTGTAGCTTTCCTGCTAAAGTTTTCCTATACAGAAATCTCACAACTGATTTTAGCTGCTCAGTTGGGGCCTTTGCATTATGTTTGAGACAGTCGCAACGTTTCTCTTACCCCTGCCTCCTGACATACTCCAGGTAGCCTATCAGGATCTCGTGGTAGACGCCAGTTCTGATGAGTCGAGGTTGGAAGAAGTGCACGCTGTCCAGGTAAGAGATGTACACTCGTCTCTGATTGGGCGGCGGGCAGTCCGAGCCGTACTCTTGAACGTGCATGCCGAAAAAACACACATCCGCTCCGTCGACGTCCTCAAACGCAAACAGGGCTTTCATCCTGTAGGGGAAGGACGCAGACATCTCTCCACTGTCAACAAACCTGGAGAAAAAACAAAAAACAGCTAGGGTGAGGAAATCCAAGAAATCTTTCTTAAATGTTGAATGGACTGATATATTTGGTTCCAATGGATAACAGATGAGATGCAAGATTGTAACCAGTGACTGGAATTCTGAACTAATTCAAACTTGTCAAACAAGGATATTTTAGTTTGTTGCCTCTGAAATAAAACTTGTATTTATGCGTTCACAAACACTGCATTCAGTGACTTGTTACAGACTTGCCTGTTACCTGCTCTACAGTGCACCATGGCCAGCCAGCTGTTGCCTAGCAACAACAACCATATGCACTCGTTCTTGCATTGGAGAGGAGGACCTCTGCTTGGAAACTGGTCCTGCAGAGATGCCGCCCCTCACACCCTTCCCACGTCTGATCACAGCCATCGATGGTTCAAATCCAGCTGGTTGGTACGAACCGTTAACTAGCTTCAGCTAGACCCGATCACTAACGGGTTTAACACGTGTTCAACGGTTGATCATCAAACTAACGTCTGCCTGATATCTGACCCGCTGTGGGACTCACCAGCACTTGATTGTGGCTGATTGGGCCTGTTGTCCTTCCAACACTGCGACGCATCGCTCTGATTAATTACTGCAAAGTCATCTCATCTCGATATCAAGGTAGTAACCAGAGGACGGTTTGACCAATGAAGGCATTCCTGTGTGATGTGCTGCTTGTTTAACCTGAAGCTTGTCAAGTCTTACATCAGTGTTTCCCCAATAATTGTAACGCCAGATATCCACTCGTGTTTCCCCATTATTCATTCTGCAGCAGTGCACTGCCGTGCTGCAACTTGAGTCAATGAACGAGTGTCTGCAGGACAGCGGAGTGTCAGTAGCCTGGCCCTAGCGGTTACAAACAGGTTCAGTAGTGAACGACGCGCTAACATGCAGACGGGACGGATTCAGTGTTTTTATCTGAGCTAAACCAGAGCACATTCGGTTAAAACAGATCTGTGATGCCCTCATTGTTCTTTGTGAAGTTTACTGGAAGTGATGTAATGGAGCGGTCATATGGTAACTTGGGAGGCAATCTGGCCCTTTGTGCTCCGATTAATTTGGTATGCAGTTAAAACACCAGTCATAATTCTGGGTTTAAAAAACCTTCATTCCTGGCATTTGCTCCTGGTGTTCTTCACCAGTGTTTTGGAAGAAGGAAATAATGAGAGCAACAAGCGTATCAGCTTTAAAAGTAATGTATTTTCCCTTTAAGTAAGTGCTGTGTGGTGGACCTAAACGATGACGATATGAAGAGTGGTTCATGGGAATTTCCAAATGTGACTGAATCAGTTATTAGGAAAAGTAACACATCAAAGTTTATCTGCATAATAACTCGAAACCTGCAGCAGCAGAGACATTGAATTGTACCTGGACTTCATGCCTGGCTTGACCTCGACCACCTTGTCTGACACATGGACCACACGGATGGTGACGTCGCCAGATTCAGGGAGGTTCTGCCGCTTGATGTAGTCGTTCACTCGTGTCTCTAAATAGCACCCCAACTTGGTGTGAGGAAGTCCTGCAAACAAACAGTAACAAGTATGAGTAAAGAGAGGTGGAATACAGAGAAGAAAGGGAACAAGAGTGACGTGAGAGATATGGACTGTGTGTGTTCATGCTCACTAAACTTGGCCATTTTATCTCCCTCACCACACTCATACATCTCAGGTCTCAGTCAAAAGCATAAATCCTGATCGCCGATTTTGATCCCCAAAAATCATTAGTTTATTAGGGAGTGGAATGATTAGCAACAGAATTCATGTTTTGATATGTTGGTAATAAAGCAAAAAAAAAAAAAAAAAAAAAGGGATCAAAACAGGACGACAACACAATGACGAAGTCTGAACGAGGGAAAAGAGGCACGGCCGTGAAATGAGTCGGTAGTTCAGCGTTACTCCACTTACTTTTGGCTGCGTATTTGTTCTCTTTCCGCGTCTTGTTGGCCTTTTTGAGGCAGTTGTCACATACAAAGCTGTGGTTAGTGAGAAAGCAGAGAGCAAATGGTTAAATTAGCAGGTTGCCATCAGTCCCGTCACAGTCGGCACCAATGACAGTGATTAAGTGGCTTTAATCAAGAGATTGCTCAGTCGTTCATGCCGGTCTTCCTTTCCTTAAACAGCGTTAATGACTCTTTTAATTACATACAGACCACACATGAAGGGAGATCAAACTTTGAGATCTCACTGCACACACGAGCTGCAGTACTTTGTTTTGCATGTGTATCTGCAGACATTTTCTTTTCTGTCCTGACGTAATGATCAAGACTCCAACAATATTCTCAGTTTTAACACGCTGAAATGTTGGAACCATGTGTGATCCTTAACGGTTTGCTTCAAACAGCACGTCTACAGCTACATGAAAACATGTATTCATACGCGCGTTAGGAGTTAGCGGCTGTACTTTCCCAGCAGCGTTATTTATGTTTTGGATCATTCGAAAGCTTTTCAAGAAAAACAAAAGGCTTCATTTATTTTCCAGACCCAGGCACGTAATAGAATGTACAGAGTGTGCGTAAGATAGCTGGCTCACCCCGACGGCCATATGGTATCGTTATGCAGGACACAGATCTGGTGCATTTTACGACTGCAGTCAATACATTCCACGAGCCTAAGCAGAGAGGGGGCAGGAGACAAAAGACAGACACAATATCCAAAGTTTAAAACAGCAACAAGTCACATATTATGAAAACACCCTGTTTGTTCCTCTGCAGGAGCTACCAAGCTGATGAATAAGTCAGTAAAGTTACGAAGTAAAGTTAGGACATACAAAGTTATTTTTAAATTCCTGTGACTATAATTCATATATGATAATTACTTAATCACATTATCTTCTATTATTTATATGTAAGCACCTTATTCAAATTGCTCAAACAAAACTTTTAATCTAAAATCAAGATACAATTTTCAACCGAGTAAATAAAATCTTCAAAAAAATGGTGCAAATGAATTCTAAATGAGTTAAAAGAGGACGTACAACTCAGGGTCGAGCGTGTCGTTCTTCTTTCGCTGAAACTGGTCTTTGTTGATGGACCTGAGGGAAATATCAGAAAACAAACCGCTGTAACAGTCACAACAAGCTGTGACTGTGCACAATACAACATCCTCTATTCACAAAATAAATGCAGAAAATGATATTGTGCCCACTAGCTAAATAGTTCATTGCTGCATATTGTTATACTGAGTATTAATTCCATCCCTAAAATGAGGGATGTAAACTCTCGTCTTGTGTTTTAAATACAACATGGTTACTATGAGATGGTGATGAGAAATACTGAAAGACCTGAACGATGGGACTAAGATGAAATCAACCAATAGGTAAAGATGACTTCATGTATTGTTCAAGATCAATCTTAAATGCATTTAACCAAATGGAAATCCCCAGAATATCCATGACCTTTGACCTGTTAATCCCCACTGAGCTGCTGTTGGAGCAGTCATCACAAACTCAAGATCTTCCTCAGATTCAACCAACTGCTGTTATCATAATCGATCAATCTGATCACGTTTTCAATTTGGTCTAAAAAAAACGTTACAGAGAACTGAAAATGCCCATCACAATCTACAGAACACTAGATGATGTCATCAAATGTCTTATTTTGTCATTGCATTTAATTGATTTTAAAACAGAAAAAAAAGCAGAAAATCTTCACATAGGAGAAGCAGGAACGAGGGAATGTTTGCCATTTTTACTTAAATTAAAGAGAAAATGACATAACTCATTATCAAATAGTTGCCAATTAATCAGACTAATAGGTTAGTCTTCGCAGCTCAACAGAACTTTACTTCAAATACTAGCAAAGATCCCAAAGTTTCCAAGCTTCCATTTGAGAAAGCAGTGAAGCCACAAAAAATTCTTGGATTTGAGAAGTTCAGTAAACACTGTATAGCTTTAATGACCAACCTGAATAATGTGTGAGTGACTTTTCAAACCCCATTGCTACTTAAAGCTTTTGTGTGGATATCCAATCAGTGTTGATGGTCACTGTAGTCAATTGAAGCAATAAACTCCTAACATGTACTGAAATAAAAGGGTCAAACCGGATGTTAACAGGTTCATACCACTGTTGCTTTAAATTGCAATGTTTTGTCTCCCTATGCTGTTGTATATAAAAGAACTGAAATAAGAATAGAATAAAAATAGAAAACTATACGTCTTATGAAGCATTTCCTTTACTTATCTGTACTATTGCTGTCTTTGTACTGATGTGACAGCAACATTTCCTCTCTGGGGATCAATAAAATATCTTTACCTTAAATTCATAATTTCTAACAAAAGCTTTTTTGGGGGTTAGACAGCTGGTAGATTCAAGCTTTGATGCTTCTAATACCAGAATTGCATAACATCTTGACAAGCATTACATGACAACTTCTAAGTTTTGATGGGAGATGGGAGTGCTGTGGTCTGGTGTGTGTGTGTGTGTGTGTGTGTGTGTGTGTGTGTGTGTGTGTGTGTGAGAGTGTGTGAGTGTGAGTGAGAGGAAAGCAGTGTGTGATGATACTCACGTCTGAGGCTGGGAGGGGTCGTCCCCCAAGGAAACGCTCTCGCTCTGGATTTCGTTGAAACACTTCTCACAGAAGTGGTACCTGTCAGCAAGAAGCCCATATTTTGGTGAACTACACCGTTCGTCATCAGCACAGCCAATCACAGAGAGGGCGCGAAGAAGCAGCCGCCAATCAGGGCAGGGCGGGACAGGCCAGGGGGCGGACACACAGGAGGAGGCAGAGGGCAAGGTAGATCGTCGCCAGGAGGAAGCAGCCAATCGTGATGCAGGGTTTTTGTGTGGGCGGGTGTTTTGATTTTGCGCGTAAATTTTGGAGTGGATGATTGGTCACACCAAAACAGGCCAATGCAGACATCACAAGCGTTAAAATAGGAGGGAGAGAAGGGGAGAAGGGGAAGGGGGGGCGGAGACGGGGAGGGGGGGGTCAAAATGAATATTTAAAAAAGCGGGAAATAAATCGTTACAGGTCAGACGGAGACAATGGAGGGGACAGAGAGGGGGGGAACAGGATGTGAACAACAACCAACAGAGGACAGAGAGCCAAGGCAAAGCAAAGATTAGCGTCAGACGTCCAGTGGTAAACAACAACAACATTACAGCAACATGAGAGACCACTAGGAGCTGTGGAGGAGGAGGGGGGGGGGGGGGGGGGGGGGGGTGGGGGGTACGAGTCTCCGAACATGAAAGGGTGGATGAGGAAAATAAATAAATGGTAAAGCAACAGAGACCCATCATCCTTCTAGTTCATTTATAAAGTGGGAACCTGTCTTCTGGTGAGGAAAATGGAACACCCCTTCTGTTCATTTATGCAAGTCTGTCAGAATTGTAAGCAGTCATGTGTTGTGCATGTAAATTTACTCCGTGGGAAACAATGGTGCAACAAATAAAGAACAACTGCTGAAGAAGACAGGAGCCCACTTTATGAATGACAACAAAATGAAAATCAAAACGGTGAACTATGAAGATGGTGCCAGGGTAACCATTTGTAGCCAAATTAAAACTCATCTGTGATTGCACTGATTGCATGTAGGAAATATAATCAATGCGCAAAATACAACAAAACACATAACAAGCTGATCTCACAGGCTGCTTTTCACAGCAAAACATCTAAATGTCCATAATACTGTGTGTGTGTGTGTGTGTGTGTGTGTGTGTGTGTGTGTGTGTGTGTGTGTGTGTGTGTGTGTGTGTGCCAATGTGCCGAAAGCCCTTACCTGTTCTGGTAGCTAAAATAAGCAGCGTCGCGTTGGATGGTGCATAATTGTTTTCCATAGCAGCATAGAGTTTGGGGGGAAAACTCAAACTGCAACAATAAAGAGACAAAAAGAAAAAGTGGTTTTAAGACTTGTTGCCGAGGAAACATTGACCACACAAAAAGACAAACTCACAGATCAAAACATCTGCATGTTTTTATGACTTCTAGGATTCATTTATGTGGTCCCACCTCGCCTGAACATTACCCTAATCTTACTTCTTAAAAGGAACAGTTCAACGTTTTGGGAAATACATTCACTTTCTGGCGGAGCGTTACTGTAGATGAGAAGATCCATACCACTCTCATAAGTGTCTGTTGACTATCAGGCTACAGGCAGCAGCTGATTAGCTTAGCATAAATACTGGAAACTAAAGTCCCCTTCACAAATAGTTCTCTGTACATTACTGGGAAAACCTTTCTGGTGATGTTGACTATTCACACGTTCTAGAACATTTCCACCTTTTCACATATATGCCATGGCAATGCTGGAATAGATGGGGCATTCTAGTAGATGGCGGTAAGGCAACACCTACGGATGCCAACAGCCATTAAACTCAACTGGCCAGATGTTAGTTTCTTACTATTTTCAGGAACATGGCAGGTGCGGAGCTATTTTTGTCCGATGCCAAAGTTCTTGTAGTGCATTTAATATTCAACAAGTCTGCAAGACAGGAATCAATCGGAAAAGCATTGGCGTAAATGCTAAACAATATATATTCAAATATGTCATAAGAGGAGTCTTGTGATTGGTTCGCTCGCTCCACTTGAGAGGATCTTTCAGACTGTCTCAACCCTTTCATTCACAATAGAGCTGTACCAGCACTTTGCCTGAAATGTTAAAAGATCTTATTGGGGTAAATAGGTGGTTCATTGAATATTGATCACCACTCCTATTCACACATGACTCAACGCAGGAAATGTTCATGAACATTTCAGGGATAGAGTGCATGCGTGAAAGGAACTCAAGAGAAGGAGCTCGCTTGGTTCTGTCTAAAAAGGTAACAAAGTCTGCCTGCTACCTTTAAAACTCACTAATTTATACGTTTTACATCTTGTTTGTCTAATCTGTTTCTTGGCTAGGAGCCGTTGCCAGGCAACTCAAGAGACTCAGACACACAAGTCCTCTGAAATAGACAATGTTGTTTTTACATTTCAGTTTTTGTACAGATTCAACAAAAAAAAGACATAACGTGAGCTTTAGAGGTGCTCGTAGGCCGATGATATAACCTCTTGGACAAAGCCAGGCTAGCAGTCGTTATGCTAAGCTAAACAGCTGCTGGCTGTAGCTTCATATTTAACGTTCGTACATGGAGTGTGGTATCAATCCTCTCATCAAACTCTCCATCAGAAAGTGAACGTGCATATTTCCCCAAATGTCTCTACGAAACTATTTGTTAAAAACCAGATGTGAACCATAAATTAGCTAAATAGACAAGCAAGTGATGTGAAAAGGGTAAATATTCCTCATCTGGGACCACATGAGTTTAGAAAAACAAAACGATGCTCCTGCCTCACCTTCCTCCCACAACAGTATCCCAGGCCCTGCATGACGGGATCGATCTCCGACTCGAACACCTCTGCCAGCTTGGAGCAGTACTTGTAGACGCGGGACGTCTTGCGGTTGTACAGCCAGGCGTTGTTGAACATCAGCCAGATATCCTCCACGTACTGCCAGGGCTCTTGGTACTGTCCCGTGTCCAGCTTCCGCTTGATGGTCGACAGGTCCATGGGGTTCTTCACGATGTCAAAGTAGTCCTGATTTGGGAGGGGCGCCGTCCAGATTCGAGTGGCAGGACAAGGTAAAGTTGAGAAAGTTCAGAAGAGAGGGCAGCGAGACGGTACGGGGGGGGGGGGGGTTTAGTCGTCCGAGGGACCGAGGTGGGGAAGAAGAGCATCATCATCATCATCATCATGTGAAGGTGTGACGAAGGCATCGCAGTCAACCAGGTGGACCAGAGTAGGGAGAGAAGAGGGTGCAGGGGGACAATGTTGTTGAGCGCTGCAGAAAAGAAGGTTCGCGTGCAAACAGAGAGACATGACAACTTCTGCCCTCCAGCTCTCTGCTTTGCACCCTACATTTAAAGTCAAGTCCCTGTCTGTACTGCAGGCAACGACTGGGCGACCGTCACTAGTCGGTCCGACCATCTGCCGCTCAAAGTTTTAAAAAAACGAACTAAAGATGAGACTGTATTTTACGTATCCTGTATCATTATTAAATATCAATTTGTCTTAGAAAGTAACTCATTATGTCCAACGGCTGGTGTAACGGTTCTCTGCTGAAAGTCTGAAAGCAAACAAAGCTTTCAGGCCCAGAAAGCAATTAGGGTGCAAAACCAAGAAGAACAGAGCAGTGGCAACTGGCAACAGCAACAGGCAGACAAGAGATTCACTGTTTTTAGCAACATAGTGGTTGGCAGTAACAACGCCAACAGCATGAGTGGCAATATGATGGCAGAGTTAAAGCCAACGGTGTTGAGGAGAAGCTAATGTAAGAGGGACTGGGAGCCTCTAATTTTGCTCTCTTTTCCCGCCGTCTGCCCTCCGCTCGTCCTCAAACTAAAACACCATTTGAGAGAGGAGCGGAACAGAGGGCGAGGGAAAAGAACGGCTTTTTTTTTTGGGAGATTCAACCACAACAAATAAGAGGTGGTGTGAGTTTCAAAGAGCGGGGTCAGTTATGAAACAGACCCTCGGTCTCTGAATGAAACCACTCGCATTAACAAACAAGTGATGCGTATCACGATGTTGACCTACAGCCACACGTGTGTCGCCACACTGCAGCGCTTAGAAACTTACATTTTCATTGAGTGGCTGAGTGTGTATCTGAAAATAAAGTTATTCAATTAAACAAACGGCGGAAAGTTGCATCACTTGACTGTGGAGGTTCCTGTAGAGAGGTGAGCCAATAGCCTGCTGCTCGCTCATCACTGCTCTAAAGATGGCATATTTTTCCCCGTTTTCCAATACAATAATGATACAGAGTCTTATACTGAATCAAGGACTCTTTTGCCCCTAATTTGGATGCAACGAGGGTAAAAAGGTATTGTCCCACCTCTACACACTGCCCACCTGAACACAGACACACTACTACTGGTGAGGAACTGAACTAGAAAGCTAGCAATGGAACACTGGGATGAAAACTACAAAGAAATCATGATTTCAAATTAAAACCTAAAAATTTATGTCAAAAAGCAAAAGTCACACAAATTAAAGTGATAAATGAAAGCAATTGGCTCATGAACTGTTGTTGGCGCTTAAAGCAATTTATGTCCTGCCTTTGGACTTTGCTCAATAAAATGTATAGTGATGACACGTCTCAACTATTGTCTCTACCATGAAAGACAAACAGCTACTCATTACTCTGATGGATGCTTGGGTCATGCAATACTGTACCTTTTTTTTTTTTTTTTAGATTATTATATTTGGGGGTCTACAAATCAAGTACATCAATGACAAAGAATGTCAGTTTGGCTATATCATTTACTTTTTGTCCTTCACTTCAGTTCCAGCAAAGTAAAGGCAAATGTTCATAAGAGTCATTGCTTTGATTTACAAATGACAAGAAGTTTCAAAAAAGAGCGCACACACACACACACACACACACACACACTTTTCACAAATCTCATTTTCTTAACTTCTGACATGCAATGGGAGAAAAATTAACTAAAGAATTAAAGAAACTGGAAGCAGATGTATAAAATAAATACAAGAAATATGGCAACTATGACAAAAGGAGACAAAATATAAAAGATGAAAAAGGAAAAACAACAAAAAAAAAAAAGCTACGTTTTCAGAGGAGTTGAAGCAAAATGGCAGCCAGTGCAGTCCCTTACCAGGTTAGTTTTGTTACTAGTTCGAATACGTACGGGTATTCCCAGTAACTGGGGGTCCACCGGCTGACGGAAGGGAAGGGACTCTGGGTCCTGCCGGTACAAAGCTTCCAGGGTGGGCATCAGAGCCTGACGCAGCTCCTCCGGCTTGAAGACTGGAAAAGACGGGAGCGAGAAAACCAAATGAGGAATGAAATAGATTTAGAGCTGGAAGGTGAAGGGAGGAGAGACGATGCAGGGGAACACATCACCCTCTGCAAGCTTATCTTGCTAACGGGAAAATAAGTACACACATTTTATTCAAAAGATGTATTTGTACTTTCTACAAAACTTTTCTCTTTTAGGAAAAGTTTCAATTCCGACAGAGGAGGTTTAATAAAATTTGATGGAGCAAGACAGTTAATGAGCTGTGATAGCTTCCTCCATTTTTGACTCTCCGTTGCCTGAAATGTCAGCGCAGTCAAGTTGGCTTGCTATTGATCAATGAGTTGGTACTTGAGTATACTTTTTGGCTACTCTACCCACCCACTGGTGTTCAGGTAATGACAGCTGTTCCAAACTTACTTTTCTTCTTGCTCTGAGCGCTGGCTGGGGAGCTGCTGTTGGCTGATGACGAGTCCTCTTCCTCTTTGGGCTCTTTCTTCACCTCCGGCTTCTTGTCTTCGCCCGTTGCTACAGCTGATGACGCCGAGAATGAAGACGTGTCCATGGGCTCGCCTTTACACCCATCTCCTGACGGCTTCTCTTTCTTTATCTGGGAGAAAGACTCAAGTGTCAGTACGAGGATTTCCTAATTAATGGGATTCTTGTAAATCTGAATGTAAGACATCAAAACCTTTATGCCTGGAACTAAGACGAGGAGGACAATCTTACCTCTGGTTTCTCCTCCGTCTTCACGTCATGCTGACCCTTGCCCATCTTGCCCTTGCCCTCTCCTTCGGTGTCAGCCCCTTCGTCCTCCTCGTCCTGCTTCTTCACCTCCATTTTGACATCTTCCTGGCTGGGAGCAGGGCCGTCCGCCAGAGTGAGCTGGGAGCTGGGATTGGCGCTGCTGCTGACCGAGCCTGGAGAGGACACCTGACCATCTGCTGTCAGAGACGGCTTCGGAGATAGCTGTGGCAAAAGGACAAGAGATGGAGAGAGGATTTAGAAATTTGCAAGTTTGAAGTACTCCATTGTTTTTTAAAACAATTTTCCCTGACTTTTCACTTTTCTATCATACATTTTTCATTTAATCCGTTTGCGTTTTCTTATTCTCTGTGAGTACAAGGGAACTAGAGAAAACCTAGACTTGCATGTAGAGCAGGAAGCTCTAGAGTATCTCTAAATAAGGCTTAAAAGTGGTTTAAGCAGGGTGATCTACTCACTGGGGTCTGCGGCCGTTGCAATGGCACATGAGCATTCTGGGTAGGCACCAAAGAAGCTTGACCTCCCTGGGGGTCGCCAAGCGTCTGCTGTGGAAGCTGAATGGCCTTCTCAGAGTTCACCGCCTGCCCCGACGGCTGCTGCTGCTGTGAAGCTTGTTGCTGCTGCTGTGAAGCTTGTTGCTGCTGCTGTGAAGCTTGTTGTTGCTGTTGCTGCTGCTGCTGTTGCTGCTGCTGCTGTTGTTGTTGTTGTGAAGCTTGTTGCTGCTGCAAAGCTTGTTGTTGCTGCTGCGAAGCTTGTTGCTGCTGCTGCGAAGCTTGTTGCTGCTGCTGCGAAGCTTGTTGCTGCGAAGCTTGTTGCTGCGAAGCTTGTTGCTGCGAAGCTTGTTGCTGCTGCTTCTGCTGTTGTTGTTGTTGTTGTTGTTGCTGCTGCTGTTGTAGCTGCTTCTGCTGCTGTTGTTGTAGCTGCTTCTGTTGTTGTTGTTGTTGTTGTTGGTGCTGTTGCTGTTGTTGTTGGTGCTGTTGTTGTTGGTGCTGCTGCTGTTGTTGGTGTTGTTGGTGCTGCTGCTGCTGTTGTTGTTGTTGGTGGTGCTGCAGCTGGGGTGTGTTGGGAGTCTGTGGCTGTGGGGTCTGAGATCGAGGTAACGTTGGGGGTGTTTGATGCGGTTGAGGCGTTAGGCTGCGTGCCGGTGAAGGGGAGTTTGTTCGGATGGGTGGGCAGTGAGGGTAGGAGTTGGGCTGGGTGGGGGTCGAGGATGGAGGCAGGTTGGGTAGAGGCCCGGCACCACTGGCACTACCAGACCCCATGGGGCCGACAGAGGTAGCGGAGCCTGGAGCAGAAGAGGCAGACTGTGCAGCAGGGCTGCTGGCTGGGAGCGAGGGCGGCGTCGACATCTGGTTCTGCTACAGAGGACAGGACACAGAGGTTAGAAATCTTTATCGAAACTTTGGATGGAGTATGGGAGAAGCAACGAGCAGCAACATTGGTCTGACTGACTACAGCAAAAGGTTTTGCCAGGTACACAACTCTGGAACTTCTGAGTTGCAACACTTTATTTCCAATCAGTCTCTCTGTAAGCTGTAAAATGAATTCATTAAATAGGAGAATTTCACTACATCACATTCTTTGTCTGCTTTTGCAAAGAGCAAAGTTCCCCTTTGCAATCAAACTCATCTTTACATTACAAGGCACTGTACTGTCACTCACCGGTGGCACAGCACTCTGTGCTCCTGGCTGGTTCATGCCAACAGGACCAGAGCCAAGTCCAGGACTGGACCCAGGAAACTGGCCCGGAGGGAGGTACTGGTTCTGTAACTGTGTGGCGTTGGGCTGACCCATCCTCGCGCCTCCCATACCCATCTGGAAACAAGACACCAAGGGGTGTGTGAATATAAAAGATGTACAATAAAGTATGGTTAAAGTTACTGTTGCACGGCCTTTAAATATTATTTTAATGGAAATGTGAACATCAATAAATAAATGTGGTTCTTTTTTTCCCTGTTTGAATGACTTGTGTACAGCCCAGATTACCCACAGTGCCTCGGTTAAGAGAACAACATCTAAGTATCAGTTTTAAAAAACTATCATCAATCATCTGTGACTTTCAAGCATAAAGTTCACATAACCCCAAATTATGATCTGCTCGAGATGGTGACAGTGATACCGACCTGATTCATTGGAGCATTATGAGGAAGAGGAGACCTCTGACCCATCGACTGCATCCCCATCTGAGCGAACTGGTTCATTCCTAGAAGGGGAGGACAGAAAATGAGAGGTAAGGAGGTGCGTCCCCACGAGGGCCGTCTTATTCGAAACTACAGTTTGAACATTGGACAAAAAGAATGTCCGATCAGATTTTTTGGAATTTAAGAAATTTGGGGAGGCATAATAATTGTGGATTAAGGTAAGCCTGCTTGCTGACTTTGTAAAATACAACTGGCGTACAGTAACGTTAACAAACAAACAAACATGGCCAGTCAGACAGGTCTTCACTTTACTTGTAAGCGTAAACTGCAGGGTGTAGTGTGGCTAGCAGGCTGACAACAGAATCACAGAGACGAACACTTGTCATTACTTTCTGCAAATGTCCTTGCATTCACTGCAGTCAAGCAGTGTCTGAAGCTTGTGTATCATTTCGGTATCCATTCATATAAAATAGGATATATACAATAAGTGTTTCCTGTTATTTTTACGAGCGGCAGCGAGTAGGTCTCACACCGAAAGGAATGGGGCGCAAAATCCGGTTTACCGCAGCTACGATGTATTTTAGGATCCGCAACATGGGTGCGTGCAAATATATTGAAACAAATTACATGTTAGGACAGATTTGTCTTTTTTATTTGAAAATGTGGCTGCCCTGGTTCACACATGGATGAAGGTGTGTTGAGGACCACATCACACCATGCTGTCAGCAGTTTACAGAGGGACTATTTTCTGCAGTAGAGAGTAGATCAAATACAAACTAAATTAACTGCAAAGACAAGATGCTATTTAGATTTTTAAATGCAAGTTATCAAAGCTGTGAAAACCCGCAAAGTCCCATTCGCCGATATTGTTTTGGGGTGGCAGCATGAATCTCATTGCTGTCAGCATGGCTACACACCACTAGTGAGAAATAAACATTTGCTCATAAATATCAATGAGGAGTGCTTTTAAGCCAACTCTTCTGCAACCCATAGGCCGTCCTATACACTCTATTAATAATTGTGTATTTGTATCAACCTTTGATCTGGCCTCATTATTTAAAATGCATTTCTCCAAGTCTGGCTGCCTTTGTAATAATGTAATTTACACTAACTAGAGATGTACCTGCTGGGTTCTGCATCCTGTTGACCATCTGATTGGGTCCAGTTGGTCGGACCATGGACGGATCGGCGTGAGGACCATCTGACAGGGTGAGAAGAGTTACAGGAATCACAAAAACCAGAGATGACTGAAAGATGTTTAAAAGGGTGAGAAGAGTGGTGTGGATCTAAAAGCTGAGCTATTATTTGTATGCCAGCGGTATACGTGCATGCATTCATTCATGTGTTTCTAAGTACACACAGAAGTGTGCGAGGGAGGTAAAAGTAGTATGTTTACTTACTTGGGGGTTGCCCGGGGCCCATGGGTGGCTGTCCCATGCTGGGAAGCTGTCCCATACTGGGAAGCTGTCCCATACTGGGAAGCTGTCCCATGCTGGGGGGCACCTGCGGGAGGCCTGGGGAGGCTATACCAGGTTGGCCAGGCATCATGCCCTGCTTCTGGAGTCGTGTCCTTCTCTTTTCCTCCAGCTCCTTTTGGATCTTGTAGATCTTCTCTGCCAGCAGATGGTAGTATTCTGCCTATAAAGGATAACGTCACGGGTGGGAGAGGATGTTACCAGAGGATACATCGCGACGGTGCAAAAAAATGCTTTGTATTTTCTCCTCCCTTAGCTGGAAACCGATGGTCATACCACAATATTCTGGGCGCACTGGTTTCTTACCCTACTGTTGGCCGACTCGTACATGTCTCCCTCTACTTTTCGAGCATAGGCCACCAGATTCTCCATCCGCCGGTCCTTCAGGGCCGCTGGATCAGGAGTGGGGAAGATTGCCTGCACACTACTCTCACACATGCACAAACAAGAAGGACACACAGGTACAATTAACTTGAGGAAAGAGACACCCAAATGACATCCAGCACCGAACTGAAGATGATCTGATACTAGTGCTGGGCGGTATGACCAAAAATGTGTATCACGGTATTTTGTAAGATTATACCGTTTCACGGTATAACATGGTATTTTTTTTCTGCGTTAACACATTAATGAATTAACGCCAAAAATTATTTTATCGCGTGTTTAATTATTAAGCAGACATTTTTAACACACAAGAACCGGCCTGCCAACCGGCCAGCTAGCGGTGAACAGCTGTTTGTGTGTGTCTTCTGTCACTTCCCGTTTCCTTCACCTACATTCCCCTGGGTCCTAAGCCCCTCCATGTACAGCTTCTTATCACCGTCTATGTACCAACGTACATTTATAACAAATACCGCATATATTACACGGTACTCAGCGTTGCATATGTGTCTAACCAAAATACCCCAAAAAGCAAAAGTCTTTGTTCCTCCTGCATCGCTCTTTTCTGTTCTTCATGTAGCGACGGAGCCTCTCCCAGCTGGTAGCAGACTTGCAGTACCGGGGTAGCTAGCGAGCTGTACCCAGCATGCCGTTCGGCGGTGTAATTTTATAAATGTACAATTATTAGTGTTCCAAATTGTTTGTGTGTCACAAACTGTTGCGTTGTGGTGTTTTGCCCTGTTAAAGAGCGTTAGTAGTGGGTTGTTAATGGTTGTGTTATAAAGTTATAACCATGATTAAGGGTCCCTCTCAATACAGTTAAGGCAAATAGCTCCGACCGTAGCGGCAAACAATATATTTTGCTGCCTGTTGAAGAGCGACAGCAGATGTTTCGGCTATGAAAAATTAATATCATACAGGAAATTAAAACCGGTATACCGCCCAGCACTATCTGATACCACCATCAACACTGCACATATCTGATCAATAGTGTACAGACCGTATTAATACCACACCTCTAGCTGTTAATGCTATATATCATTACTAGTGCTACCCTGCTTTACATACATTTTTACTTATACCTGCACTGCATACTGTAACTGCTGCATGTTTCATACTGCTCATAACGTATATATGTAGTGTATTTATACCCCTGACTGTTTATTCCACATTCTATTTATTGTATATTTTATTCTGTATATACATAATTAAAGTTGTTCACCTCTGGTTAGAAACTTACCTGCACTTCTTTGTCTCAGTTTGTGTTGTATGTGCAGTGACAATAAAGTGAAAAAAACATTTTATTCTAATCTAACATTTAATGAGTTTATTTATTTAGCTCTGGGCCATAGTAAGACTTCTTGGGGGCCCCTGCAAGACACAGCAAACTCACAGCTTGTGGACAAGGTGGTTGCGGAGGTCCTGCGTGATGTCTTCATGCCAAGACTTCCTCATGCCTGCAGCAGAAGGAGGAGTCGCCGTGGGCATGGAGCCCAGGTTCCCTAGACCATCATTCATCAAACTGAAAAGACAGACAAGGAGGAAAGGTAGAAGTGAGACTTACAGGACTAATTTTGACTTTTTTTAAGTCTATTACATGACGGCAGCTTGACCAATGAAAAGCAGTCCTACCTCTGTGCATTCATGCTGCCGTGCAACAGGGCGTTTGGCAGTAGACCGGACTGCTGGTTGGGCGACTGCACCCCGACTCCACCATTCACTCCCATAGAGTTCCCACCTGTAAAGAGTTGTAGTTAGAGTTTGAAGGATATGATGTGGATTGGTAAATGCTGACAACAATATCTTGAGTGAACCTAAGACGCATCTTCAGATCAAACATTTTTCAAGTCAAAGAAGTAAAGTGATTCAAAGACAGCTGGAGATTATCTTCTCGAGCGTGACAGTGAACCTGTCCAGTGAAATATAAATCAAAGTTTTGTGACACAGTCATCGACCATGAGTCAGTGCACAGCTGGAAGAGATCAAGGAGGCCATTCACTTCTGACGCCAAAGACCATACAGCGTAAACCAAATCCTGTTATCACATTACTTAAGTTCCACACGGACGCCCGAGTCAGCCCTATTCACTGAATTAAAAAAAAAAAAAAAACACATGAGATGCCTGTTAAAGCTCCCAAACATCTGCACACCTTTGATTTGAGACTATTTTGTTGTCATCGAGGTCAAGAATGAACATCCATGGATTGTCCTTGATAGTTTGAGATACACACAATGGCGTTAGAAACTAACCCATGGTGTTTAGGTTCCTCATCCCAGGCTGACCCTGCAGCCCCTGGTTGGACATGTTGGCCTGTGACGGCTGCTGTGGTATCTGGTTGCCCTGGTACGTGAGGCCCAGTGCGGCGTAGGCCCTCTCTATGGAGCTGGGGTCAATCTGGTTGGGAGGGTTCAGGTTTGGAGCGTTGGACTGTCCACCAGGAACCCCCGAGCCTAAAGAGTTCACCAAACCGACTCCTGCGCTGTTAACAAGAGCTGTGAAGAGAACGGGAGAGGGTTGATGGGGAAGAGACAGAGGTAACAGAGGATGAACATCTGTGAGGACAAACATGGTATATAATGTGCAATAATTCCAATGATAAGAAACAAGATTATGTTTACTGCTCAGAGATACACCCACACACACACACACACACACATACACACACACACACACACAGCCACAGAGTGAGAAACACTCACACTGCTGATTCCGCTTGTCTCCAGCGTTTTTCAGTGGCAGGCATACAGGACAGTCATGTCGTGTGCAATTCTTCCAATGAGAGATGATCTGTCTGGATGAGGCACAGTGTGCCACTGGGGGGAGAAGACACAGAAATGGAGAGAAGTGTGAGAAAAGGGAAGAGACGTGGAAAAGAGAGAAGAGGTAGAACAAGTGAAATGAGTAATGGTGACAGGGTGAAGGAGGGAGATGAATAATGAGACAAGAAAAGGATGAGAGAAAAGGGGAGTCAGAGTCAAAAGGAAGAGAGAGAAGCCAGAGACTAAAGTTATTGTATGAGTCATTCAGTCAAATAAAACTACATCCAGATGAGAGACGGAAAAAAGGAAGAGTTACAGTAGAACAGGCAGCTAAAGAGAGAATAACTCATTCTGATATGACAAAAAAAAAACGAGAGGCAAACGAAGAGGGAAATAAACAACACACAAAAAATGAATTGCAGATACATGACAACTTTAAACACCGCCTAGTGTTTATTATACAAACCACACACCACAAAACCAGCAATCAGCATAATTCAACAGACTCACCCTGGCAGGACTTGCCAGCCTGGCAGTGAGTCATGTGGTTGAGTACGTTCTTCATGGTGCGGCAGTGGGGCAGGTTGCACTGCCGCACTTCCCCGTTGGCCTGCTCCCTCCGCTGGCACTTGTGCGCGTGGAGCAAGAGGACCAACTGCTGCTGAATCAGCTTCCGCTTCTCGGGGTCCGCCGTAGGGGGCGCTGAGCCGGGACCAGCCCCGACGGCACCGAGCCCAACCTGGGCGCCTCCCACCGCCGCTGCTGCTCCACCGACGGATACGCCGCCTACTGCTCCAGGCTGCTGCTGCTGAGAGGCCTTGGGACAGGGAGGAGAGAGGAGGCGCGTTAACAAGACTGCAATGATTGGGTGTTGCACCGCTTACGATGACCAATTTGGTAACAGCTTAGCAGCTAACGCACCAATTCAATGATCAATCTTTCCTAGAATTTGTAGTCTAACATCAGGGGGAAATGAATTCAACACAGTTACACATATAGCCGATTTTCTTACAGCAAAATTACCGGTCTGACCATGTTTACATATATAAAAGTAGATGAGGTGCTAATGCAAGTAAGGTCACACAAGAGACATAAAACAGATGGCTAACAGAGTTTGAATCAGCATACAAACAAACGGTGCAACATCGTTAGAGACACTTACACCATACAGTTTACAGACTCACACAGGGAAGTTAATAACCTTCAGTGACTCACAGCGATCTGACAGTGAAGTTCTGGGGACATTTGGTTAATCTCACTTCAAAAGGGTTCATTTCTCTGAGGTAGGTAAGAATATTGTAATGGTGAACTGAGCTTCGTTTTCACTAAAATCCTATGCAATGCATGTCAGCGATCATACAGACTCAGTCCGGGCTTCTTCTCCTTTGAGACGACTGTGACTTTGTCTAAAACATCTGTAAGATCATTTGCATTATTAGGCTGCCAGTTACTAATGTCTCACCATCAATTTCAGATTCGTCTGTAAAAATGAAAATGGTATGTAGCCACATAAACCTGCATCATTCATACACTCCTTAAAGGGGATAAGAAAATATGATGGACTAGTCCGACCTGGAAAAAAAGCATTTTTTTTGTAGAGAGAAACCTGATGACCAATGATAACCTGATCCATAGCCTCCCACAACCCGTAAGGCAGGAATAACACCGTGAAGCTCATGCAAAACCTTTTCCATTTCTTATCCTAAAACGCAGGTGTTCCATGTCAGATTAACCACACTTTCATAACTGCGCAACATTTGTCATAAATCTCTTGTTTCAACTTGATGAATGCCACCAGCTTAAGAGTATGTCCGCGTTCCTGAGAGTTGATCATAAGCATTAACAACGCCCCGAAGCCGCTTTAAATGCTACCTGTTCTAATCCGTTTGTAGACAAGTTTAATTCACAAAAATGTTACAAAACGGAAAAAATTACTTTCTACACTGGCTACCTGTAAGAGCTCGCATCCAGTTTAAGACTCTGGTGCTAGCCTACAGGGCAGTGAAAGGAACAGCTCCTTCGTATCTCCAGGCCACGGTCAAGCCTTACACCTCCGCCCGACCACTTCGCTCTGCTGCATCGGGGCGATTGGTCGCCCCGTCGCTCAGAGGTCCTGGCGGCCGATCGACCCGGTTACGGCTGTTTTCTGTCCTGGCCCCACAGTGGTGGAATGAACTTCCCACTGACGTCAGGACAGCGGAGTCGCTGCCCATCTTTCGGCGCAGGCTGAAAACCCACCTCTTCAGGAAGTGCTACCCTGAGCCTTCCACTTAGCGCTTATTGTTTTCATACTAGCTTGTTGCACTTATTGTATTCGTATTACTTATAGCACTAACTGTTTTTCTTGTTTCTGCACTGTACTTTGGCTCTGAGTTATGCTCTGCTTCAGGCTCTTAGATGCTTGTTTGGAAAAGGAAATGTACTTATGACTTCTGGTGACTAGTAGTTCTTTTGATTACCAATGTTGATGCACTTATTGTAAGTCGCTTTGGATAAAAGCGTCTGCTAAATGACTAATGTAAAAATAAGAATTTCACACAAATGTATCCGTGTGAGTGACATAAGAGACTCAAAACAAATGACTATAGTAGTCACTGCTGTCATCACAGAGTTGTAACGGAAATAAAGAAGGTCTGAGACTTTGAAAAGAGCGTCGGGTGCAACGGAGGCTGTTCACTTAGACAGCAACTCGAATTGAGGCCCTGGTGTCGTGCCAAAATATGACAATAAAATACTGTATTTACATGACTTGTGGTTAACAAGGTGGGCATGGCATGTTGTCAGATTACATCTAAAGGCCACAGGGAAAGAAAGAGAAGTTCATATCCTGCCTGGTTTTACACCTCAACACACATGGCCAACCACTGTGTAAAGCGGGAAGGATTGTAAACAAATTGTCGGGCTCCGTTCATTGTTGGTTTGGAGCTTTTGACGATAAGTCACCACACTAATAATCTAACCCAAGAACTGGACTTTTATTGAAGTGGGACTTTAGTGGTTACTGAAAACTACAATGACATGAATGACTCTGACACAAAATGCTTTTGAGACACATTTCTGAGCAGAAGATGCTACGGTACGTCCAAAGATAAAACTCTGATCTGGTTCCAGTGAGGACGTAAAAAAAAAGAAGAAAAAAGAAAAGAAAAAAAAGAATGAACACATCTTACCATCCCAGGCATGCCTTGACCCGGTGGGGCCTTCTTGTCCATGCTGAACTGGGTGGCCATGTTGTTGGGCAGACCAGCCTTGTTCTGGAGCTGTGGGCCCAGCCCTGCTCCAGGGAGCCCCTGGCCAGACTGGCCGTACGGACCACCATAGGGGCCCGCGTTGGCCATCATATTCATCTAGGGAGCAGGTTTGGAGACGAGAAGAGAGAGGGAAATTCATAGTTTAGACATCAAATCGAGTACTTTTCTTGGCCTATGAAGGAAATATGGGAAGTATTACAATCTATACTTCTTACATGACTTTAAAAGCTACAAAACCTACACACATATCCAACTACTTTGGACACAGACAGTTTCACTTTGCTAGGGAAACCACATGGAATCACTTTTTGAATATTACTTGTAATTATCCCTTCATAATGAGCTCTCATTGTGACCGTTAGGTTACAATATTACTTCCCCCTGACCACACTTTTTTCACAGTAACACAGATGAGACTTTTGCAGTATTGCCTATCTATTCTGTGGCAAATTGACAAAGCGGTGTGGTTAACCATCAATACCACACAGCGATGCGGCTGTGAGTCCGACACATAACCGCACTCACTCCTGCACCTGCTCTGGAGAACTCGTCTTCAGCAGTCTCACACAAGCAACTACCACAGGTCTAGTTCAGTCTACAGCGTCACTCAGGTCTGAAGAGATGTGTCCGCCTTTTGTACTTTGAACTTAAAAATATTGTTTAACTACAACAAACTCAAGTGTAAATAGCATGAATCTTCCTTTTTCTTTTTTTAATTACTTTACCAAACTCAAGAAATTCCATCTAGACTAATCACATATCCAGCAAATGTATATTCTTACACATATGAAGCAGTGGGCTGTAACTGGCAAATCTCAGAAATAATCTTGGATGCGTGTTCCGACTACTCTGGCGGCCAATGGTAGAGCTATGACATACTGACCAAATATTAAAACCCTATTTTTGTGTAAATGTTAATACAATACCTTTGAATTCCCCACACCATTTTATTTTATGTAAAAGAAAGAGTAGTTTTATATTTGAAGAGAACTATGTGCAAGTGTGGGATTCAACAAGACACCAAAAACACACTTTGTTTAGTCTGGCTTTTAGAACACCTTATTCTCAGTTTAAATCTTTAATATACCACGTTTGATAATTTTCTATAACATAGTTGCTACTGACCGTATCCTGGGTTGAGTGCACTTACCTTGTTCAGTGCTCCGGGTTGTTGTGGTCTCATCCCTGCTTGACCCCCGTGTCCCATTTGCTGACTGCCCTGCTGCAGGGTTTCCGCCAACAGATTGCCACTGTTACCCATGCCCGCACTGCCAGGGTAACCCATTCTTGGCGAGCCATTCATCACCTGGCCACCAATCAGGCCCTGCTGCTGCTGTCCAGTGTTGCCTTTCTGGGCACCCATCATGGCAGCTGCCCGATTGAGTGCTGCCGCCCCTCCAACCATCCCGACCTGCTGCATTAATCCAGGTTGCTGCTGCTGCTGCTGCTGCTGGCCCTGGGGGGGCATGCCTTGAGGTCCACCAGGGGAGACGCCGACACCCCCCATCATCCCCATGGAAGCCCCGGGCGCTGCGCTGTTGGAAGTGGGGCCACCCTGCTGTGCTGGAGCTCCAGCGCGCAAGAGCTCAGACAGCTGTTTGTGTTTCGTGGCTGCATCCTGGCCTCCCAAACCAAGCCCTCCTCCGAGTCCACCCAGACTGGTGTGGAGTTGGTTGACATCCCCTCCGTTGGTTAGACCCAAGTCCGAGGAACTGATGAGCTCATCTGGGAGGTCATGCTCCAGGTCAAAGAGCGAACCAAAATCTAGGCAGGAAAGAAAAGATCCCAAAAAATGTATCAACTAAAAACAATGGAGATACGGTTCACATCTCACACTACACAGCCACAATTGTTCAAGACGAATTTGAGAGTGGTACAACGCTGACATTAGTTTGAAAACTATCAGCTATTAATCTGGAGCCCAAAGCTGGACAGCCGGTGCAGCAGGAGCTTCCTCTCACAGGCGGGATTTCTCTCCTGGGCATCAGTTTGTGGTTTGATGGGGTGCCAAACATGGAGAGTGAACGCAGTAGGGTCAGGGTGAGAAGCCGCAGGAGTAAACACTACAGTACCTAGGTAGGTGTGTGCATTGGATCTATCTACCATCATGTGGTGAAAGAACATGAAACAGAAGAGGTATCACAAGTCATATCCACTGCAATGGGAGGCACGTTAAAGGGAACGTTGTCTGAGAGCATACTGAAATATGTTTAAATCATTTTTCTTAAAGTATACCTTGAATCCAATATAATATAAAAAATAGGCAGTGCTCGTGGTTGGCCCTTCAGTTGGCCCCACAGACACATAACCTGCATGTTTGATGTTATTTATGGTGGCTTCTAGCATGTCAACGTCTCACTGAATAATCAATGCTACAGTGTTGATATGTTGTGCCAGGGTTTTTTACGTCATGCATTACGAGTTCAGATACTGTAGGAAATTAAACATGCATCAAGCTTGAAATTCACATTTACTTATCTTCTGACACGGTGGTATGGCCACCAATCTTTGCACAGTTGACATAAATGCCATTACGTTTTTTTGTGTTATAAGAAATACTTATGCTACACGTATTGTTTCATGGGTATTAGTTGAAACAGCTTCAACTAAATATCTCAATCCTCATGGTTATCTATGTGTCTCAATACAAGAGGAGGTGATGCCAAGAGCGTAACGCTTCTTGCTCAATATGTGTAAAATAATTCGTCTGCAATAAAAGTGTAATTCACAATGAAGGGACGTGCACGGGGTAACGTTAAGTGTTGAACCATTTTGAAAAGTAAACTGCAGAGAGTGCGGCGCGGTGTCACCGTGCAGTCCATCAATGGTGGCTTCACAAGAATGGGCTTCATCCTTAGTACCACTGAGAAACTAAAAGTCTTTTAACAAAAAAAAAGGCTTGAAAGAAGACGTTTCGGAGACGTCGGCCGATTTTGTGCTTTCATTTCAACGTTGCAACGCAGTCGAAATTAACACACGGCAACGTCTTCGGCTGGGCAACAACGCGTTTCGCAACTTTAATGAAGTGTCGAACAATAGCTAGCTGATGTTACAATAGACCACTGAAACAGAGAGTCGGCTAACAACACGTGAAGCACACGGAATTAAAAACCTCAAACGTTTTTATTGAACCTGCAGATTGAGTTAGTACCCACGAAATGTTTTTACTTCCGTGCACAATAAGGTTGAGCTGGTTAACAATCACTTAATTTATTTGCTAGCCAGCTATCGAGCTCAGCTGAGCCGGTTATCGTCCTAGCTAGTTAGCTAGCTCGCTCGGTTACCGTTACTTTCTCCTAAAGCTACTTTGTAAACGGTACTTTGTCTCCACGTTCACGGAGTATTCACGAAGCTCGTTGTTTAACGTGTACGTGCTCTCGTGCTTTCATTTCGTTAACCTTGGTAGTAGCGAGACAACTTGAAGCAAACTGGGGTGACTCGACTCTTCCATTGTTTGGAGGTGGATCTCATAGTTAGAAGCTAGTTAGCCTGTTGAGGCTAACGCATCAAAACATCCCTCCAGGAAAGTCGCTCCTGCCAGCAGCAATACATCACGTTCTCTCTCCAGCAACACAAAGCCGCAGACTACTTTAAAATAATGCTACAAATATATGTTCACAATTATGTTTACAAGCATTGATTTAGTTGAGGTGTAGCTGTCTCAAACCAACTAAGTTGCTGTGCAACTCCACAGGGACTTCAAAGCCTGACCAGTAATTAACACACCAACAGTCGAAGCAACTTGGTATTTTATCTCCAGCTTAAGTAAAGCATGCAATATATTTACCGTTTCCATCACTGGCAGACACCGAGAGAGCTGGAGAGGACAGCTTGGGCCTCTTGGCTGAAGGCGGGCCGGACTCCAGGACATTATCGGCCATATTTTTGACGAATAAAAAAAAAAATTGATGTAGATTCCACGGAGGGAAAACGTATTTCCTTTATCGTCTCCTTCTCCCTTTAAGACACGCTCGTGGTCGTTCCCCCACCGCTCGGGGGACGGTAGGGGAGAAGAGATGTAGAGCTCTGTCCCTCAGAGTCTCTCTCTCTCGGGTTAGTCTCTAGATATCAGACCCCCTCCCCTGTCGGAGACTTAGTTTCTTCACAGATTTGAACAGGAGGTGGGAAGGTGGAGTCGGCGGAAAAGGGCAAAGCGTGCGGCCCTCTTGACAACCTCATGCAGCCTCTTCTTCTGCGACACAAAAACTGTCCCGAGATCCGTCCTCCGTGCTGCACTCGGTCCTGTCCGCCATAGTCGGCGGAGAAAATCCCCGTATTTCACGTCTGAACAGATTCCAGCAGAGAGTCTCTCGGTCAGGGATCACGGGAAAATGATAAATCTGGTCCAGAAACACAAACCAGGAGTGTCCCCGTGTTCACTTCTCTCATGCAACAGTTACGAGAGCTTAGTTCCTCTCACCTGACCAGACATCTCACTGATGTCAACGACTCCTTCACGTTATCCAGACCGAGGAGGCGATCACCCGTTGAGTGGAGACAACCAGCAGGAGTTCTCGATACAATTAAAGCGTGAGTGGTACTCTCGAGTGCAATACCGAGAGGGGGGAAACAACTTGCATTGGCTTAACAGTCAGTGGATAAATAGTTTAACAGCTCTGCAGAAAGATGAAAACACCGGATCGAGTCCCACACTTTGCAGTTACTCAGATACAAGGAACATATATTGCGGATGTGTGGATCCATGCATGACTTTTCTTTTGCATGTGCATGCTGACTAGAATGTGCACTTAGTGTGTGACCATGCAAGGCACTGGGTCAGAAAGAACAGACTTTTTTTGCACATTTGGTTGTTGCAGCCCCCTTTTCGCGCGAGCACGCCTCTCGCGGTCGGCAGGATCGGCAAAGGTTGAAAATAGAAAAAAAAAAAGTCTTGTCAAAAATCGCTGCTCTTGTGCAATCGATTGTGATGCAGGCTTTATCTGACGGTATACTTCTTGAGGGCAATGACGGCGCTAATTGCCAATCAGCGGGCAGTCAAGATTGATCCAATTAGTTTTATTTTCGATCTGTGGGGTTACTTATCTTCTGCTCCACGAGAGGGTCCTCCCACGGGTTTCTTGAAATCTCAGATGATGAAAAGAATGATGCATATTAAAAAAAGACACCCGTTACTCACTGCTTATGTGATGTCTTGGCCATGCCGGAGAAGAGAAAAAAAAGAGACGTTAAGCAAAAACCGGAGCACAGCCACAGGGCGACAGAAGAAAATGTGATTTTTAAAAAAACGACGGTGGGTCGCTGAGAAATGATGGCTATTTCGGAAGCGGAAAGCTTCTGATCGGCACACTAATATTGACAACCCCCCCTTAAAATATTTTGGGCTGACAAAATCCTCTCATTGACTCTTTGTGATGGAGAATGCCCCCCTTCGTGTTGATCCTGGCAATTTTCCCCTTCTTCTCTTTAAACCCGTCTTTCTTTCCACCTCTCCCTTCTGCCCGGCAGCAATTTATTTATATAATTGTCTATGCGGATTCTTTCCTTCCTCCGCGACGGACACATAGTGATTTTTCATGTTGATGTTTTCCCCCTTTTTCGCAGGTTTCTCGTCGTTACGAGCACACAGAGCCCTCTTCCGCCTCTCCTCCGTCTCCGCTCCGCAAAAACACCCCCTTCCTTGGATTTTTCGGAGTATTTCCTTCTCATGCATTCATATATAAATATATATATATATATATATGTGTGTATATATATATATATATTTATATATTTTTATATATATATATTTATATATATTTATCACCGACACGGTTTTCCCTCCACTGCCGTCTTATCTCGTAGGTGATGCTTTCTCTCTCTCGGTAACACGGACAGGATTCCGCCACTCGTTCTTTCTCCGGTGGTTCACGGAGTGGCTGCCGTCGGTTGCCGGAGTCGCTCCTTCTCTCGGTTATCTCCTCCTGTTTCTGACGGTCTGTCCGCACAAACAAAATGGCGGCTTGTTGTTTCTACTCCTCTGATACGGGGGGAGGGTTGGAGGTACAGCAACATTAGGCGTGAAGGGGAGGAGGGAGGGAGGGAAGGAGAGGGGAGGTTTGTCTTCGTAGGTGTTCGGGATTGTCCGGAAACCGGTTCCGTGCTCTGTCGGTAGTAGCCGATTTCCGTCATTAGGGGACAGTGGCGCTCCATGTTCTCCTCTCTAATACAGTGGTGGACAGTAACCCACTACATTTACTCAAGTACTAGACTAAGGTACAACTTTGAGGTACTTGTACTTGAATGTATACATTGTTTGCTACTTTATATTTTTACTCCACTACATTTATCTTAAAGCTAGTATCTTAAAACGAGTTGCTGTGCAGATTGTTTCATTTTAAACATCTGATCCGCTATTGCAGTATGATATACTGTTATAATATGAACAATTCAGCAATTAAAAAGTAAGACATTAAAAAAAGAGCTCCATCATGTCCACAAGGTGTTTGTCAAAGCATCAATATAAATACTTCAGTAAAGTAACACTGTAAAAGGAGCACTTCTACATGAGTACTTTTACTTTCAATACTTTAAGGACATTTTGCTCATAATGCTCAAGTTCAATTTGGAATGCTGGACTTTTACTTGTGATGGAATATTTTTGGTAATACTATTTCAATCAAGTAAAGGGCCTGCATACTTCTTCCAACACTGGTAGTGATTACCAGTAATTTTTTCTTAGCACATGTTTTAAAACTCTGTTACATTCACAAAGCTTCCAGTTTCCACTTCAGTTTCAACCCAACGATTGACATCCAAACTGGTTGTAATATCACAGTCATGTTCACGTCTTCAGCTGGTGTTAGTGGAATAGATCAATGAGTAGATCAATGTGAAAACATTGGGGTGACTGTGGCTAGGTGGAGAGCAGGGCCGCCTTTCAATCAGAGGGAGGGCGGTTCAATTCCCAGCTCCTGCTCTACTAGTCTCATGCTCCACTAGTCTCATGTCAATGTGTCCTTGAGCTAGACACTTAATCCCAAAATTGCTCCCGTAGCTGCGTCTACGGTGTGTAGACAAATACTGAATTGTAAGTCGCTTTGGATAAAAGAGTCTGCTAAAAATGACCGAAATGAAAACAGCTTTCTGGTGTCAAAACTCTGTACAAACTGTAAACCATTTTGAGAAAAATCCAAACCATTGCATCATCGGTTGTAAGACTAACTCAATGCATCAGTTGAAGATTAAACTTACTTTAACATTTGTATTCTATGTGAAAGGAACTTAGAAAAGTTCTTGTATCTATCCCAACTTGTGCTTTTCAATCAACTTTTTATTGAGTTGCTTGGAGGTGAATGTTTTGTCACAATACTGACTTGCCAAAAGATCTGGGTGTATTAATATTGAAACCCCTCAACTACACACAGGCAATCTCCATTTAACTAATTATGTGACTCTTTCAGAGCAGCGCACAAGTGTAATTAATAACATTAATTATGGCCCTGTTGCATTTAGGCGGGCCAGGGTCCTGGTGTTGTGCCGGATCACTGGAATGACTGTGACACACTAAATAGACTGGGACTATAATTCATTCTAAAATCAGTCACCCATTGTTTCTTCAAACGTCAAATCAGACTCCAGCTACTAACCTACATTCTTTAACTTGTTTGTTTGTCAGCAAAAAGGAAAGAAAAGGCATGCATTTGTATTAAAGAGAGATTTTTAATACACAAACGCCATCTTTAAGAAAAAAAAAGATCACGTTGTCTCTGTTTAAAATACATTATTCCCATGCACACAAAACTCTTTTGGGTGAACACTCTTAAAGCCATTTCCTTGTACTGGTGTAATCATTGCCATCACTCCAGGTTTGTCGGGAGCAGCGGTTTCAGACAGGTTCATCTTTATTCATCACTTGTGTGTATTAACATGGTCTGTTCATTTGACATGCCCTGGTCCTTCCTGCAGCTCAGTGAGTGAATGTTCAACATTTGAGCTACGAAAGAATGATTTCTGTGTAAGAAACAATTTTTTGTACTTTGGCTTGGAAACTTTTTTTTTTTATTTTTTTAAAAAGGGGCAACAAACAATTATATCCTGGTGTAATTCTGAAAAACATGGTGTGGAGCAAATAGGTTTTAGGAATGAAAATGCTTGCATGGTTGTTGGATCTAACCACTGGGGCTTCAGCTGAAAATATACTTTATTATGGTTCAGCGTTAGATTTCAACCGCACCATCACAACACTAGAAGTGTGTAATATACATGATCAAGATTCGTCTCCATGTGAATGTACTGTAGCAAACATTGTTGTGGAGGAATACGTCGGTTACGGGGTAGTATACGTGCGTAAGCTCCAAAGCTACACCGTAACCCCTTAAACAACAACTAAACCCACCTTTTACTGTTGTTGAGCTCTTCACCATCATTCACTGTTGGAAACTACAAACATGAAACTGGTTTCTTTGAACATTTAGTTAGACAACAAACTATGATCTCTCTACATTTTTGAGGTCTTACTGAGACTAAAAACCAGAGTCTTGCAGTATGCTCCCACCTTTCACGCACCTGGGCCCCGAGACTGATGATGTCGGTTGGAAAAGCACAGCCCTCAGCCTGCCATCGATGCAGTGGCTCACTTGTCTGCCTCTCCCTGCCCTATCTCTGGGCGCAGGCCTTCTCTACGTCAGCGATGGTCTTTGGTGCGTCACAGGACAGAATCAGAGGGCTTCCCTTGTCTCGAATCACCACATCGTCCTCAATCCTGACGCCCAGCCCGCGGAAACGCTGTGGCACCTGGTCATTGTCCTCGCCGATGTACAACCCTGCCACAATAGGAGGAAAAGTGGAAAACTGATGAAAGCAGGAACAATGTGAAACATGAAAGAGAATGCAGAATAGCTCATGCGTAATGAATCTCACCCAGACTCATGATTAACACAGCCACAGCTGCACATCTTGAGGGGAAAAACAGAACAGTAACGGGTATTCAAAATGCTAGTTCGTCTATACCTGGTTCTATAGTGATGGCCATTCCTGGCTGTAGAGGTTGTGAGCGGGACAGCTCAGGAGTGTCGTGGACGTCCATGCCCAGGTAATGCCCAACGTGGTGGGGGCAGTACCGTCGTGCAGCCTGGGATAAGCATAATTAAAAGGTTCAAGCAGTCGTATAGAAGTTTTCAGTTGTCCCAGAGCAGCCACACATTAACGACATAGAAGTTAGGTGCCAATGACTGCGGCTTACTGTGGTGAATGAGCCTCATCTGATCACTTTCTACCTACACAACTGAATCCAGGGGCATCTAAACAACTAAATATAAGGTGAACACAAATTCCAACATGCAATTCTGACAAATCCTTCATATATGAAATCAGTGCACACATTATAAATGTGATGTTGGTATCAAAAAAGCATTTTAGAATTTTGAAATAAAACATTTTTTTATTCCAAATGTAGGCCCTAACGTTAAAACCACAGCTCTGTTTTGGAATGACTTGGCTACAGTGTGAAACAAAAATACAGAAAGTAGGATTTTCCGTTTATTCCGTAAGCCTTATTAAGAAGCACTGCTTCCAATGCTGTTGACCACTATGCTCAAAACATTTGGACGCCTCATGGGTGTAAGATCAAACAGATGTTCGATGTGTACTTCAGAGATAACTACTAGCTTCATTTGCCTTGACGGCATCAACCTCTCCATTAGCATCAGTTATGAGCGGTGAGGTCAAGTGTATCACGTAGGTAGCTCTACATGGCCAAGAGTCTACAGCAATGCTAAACATGCTAACAATGACAATGCTAACATGCTGATGTTTACAGATATAAAGATTTCCATGTTCACCATCTTAGTTTACAGTGTTAGCATGCTAACATTTGCTAATTAGCACTAAATACAAAGTACAGTTGAGGGGAATTTAATTGTTTTAGCATGAACCCAAATAGACAAATGGAAATGTTGACCTGATGTAGACACTATGAAAAGTTAAGTGATCATCAAAGCTATTACAATTCATCCTGATGTATGTTTAGACCAGATTTCATCATCAGACAATCATGAATATCTGTTCAAACATTAGTGCCAATCCATCTGGAAGATGTTAAGATACTTCTCAGGGTAAGTGAAAATGTAGACCTGTTAGTGGCAGCAGAGGATCAGAAAGATTCATCCTCTGGGGACCATCAATATCTGTACAATCTTGGCAATACACCCAACACATCCAATATTTGACCAAAGTGGTAGACCAACTGACCAACTAGAGCCATGCTGCTAGCATGGCCAAAAATCATATACTCAAGATGGCTGATAACTATGAGCACGGCTTGTATGAAGGTTTCTCACGGGGGAACCCCTTCATCACCCGTCAGCCAATGCAGAAGCCAACAAGGCTATTTATTTATTTTTTTTTAAAAGGGAAACCACTTGAGTACATTTACATTCAATTTTGGTTTGGCTGGCTTGTTTTATTTCCCAGCAAAGAGCAACAGCAGGAAAGTAATAACAATAGATTCCTCTGTTATACAAAGTTTACAGAGCATATTGTGTTTCATGGAGGCTGTAATGAGGTCATTTCATCATTTACATTGGCCAAAGGAGCTTATGGCTATTTCCTGACCACAAACCACTGGTGAGGACGTAAATAAACCAAACATGTTTAAATTCAATGCCTTAAGGTGATAATGTGATAGTACCATGACCATCCTCTGGTGTGGATGATTGAGATCCAGCAGCAGGGCAAGATTTCAATTTACATTAGCGATATAAAAATATAAAACAGTGTGTAAGAGCCTGTGCCTGTAAGCAAAAACACAAGTTAACAGAGTGGAATATGATCTTGGGCGTTGCTTTTAACTTAGGGAGCAGCTAAATATTTGGATCTGGGAAATGTAACATTCTTGTACAGTAAATAAATTGCAGCTCATCTTGAGAAATGTTGTTACTGGCAGGAACTTTGTTTTTTCCAAAAGCCAAGAGATGCTTATTTGTTTTTATGAAATTGCTCCTCACGCAGGACAAAGCTGGGGAACGTCTACCGGCTGGAGCCCATTCTACTTCTCTCATTATTACCTTTAGTACATCAGCATCACTGGTGTTGGCCTTGACGATGCCTAGCCGCCGAAGCTGTCGTCCCAACAGAGCCAGCATGGTGCTGTAGATGTGATCCAGACTGACACCCGGGGAGCACAGAGACAAACAGGAGCGCTGGACCTCCAGGACGGCCTCGTACAGCTCAGCCTGGGTCGGGCTGAATCTGGTAGGAGAAATGAGTTATTGTCGGTCATTGGAAGAATTCTTAAAAACACCTACTTAAAATGCCCCCAAAAATCTAGAGACATGGGAGATTAAACAAAAAAAAAGCACATATAAAGCTATTAAGACTTAATACTTCCTGAAAATATCTATGTTCAATAAGCAGAAGATGTTTCTACATTCAAATGCACAGATATTCTTCATCAACTTTTGTCTTTGAGCAGCACAACTTACTGCTTAAGATTATTTTGTCAAACTTACTTTCCATTCACTGGCCATGTTCGAGTGACATCACTGACGTAACCAAAGTATTCACAACCACCGTCAAGCAGCACCATCTCACCATCCTGATGGAGGAGAGGGGGGGGGGGGGGGGGGGGGGGGGGGGGGTATAATGAGTCATTACTTCACATACATAACCACTTCTCAGAATGCTTACTGTGGATGTTCATTGCACCGTATTGGATAGAACGGAACCATTAGCACATTCAACACCTTCCTTTACCTTGATAATCTGGTTGTTGTTTATGTAGTGCAGAGTATTGGCTCGATTCCCTCCGGCAACAACAGGGGGATAGGCCAGGAAGTTGGCGCCATGGCTACGATTCTCAAAATCAAACTGGAAGATTAACATTTTATTTATTTTAAAAAGCCTTGTGAGCGTCATGTTTACTGTCATCTCTACGGTCTCTACTTTCTGTGAAAACAGCTTTTTGAATTCGCAGTAACTTCAAACTGGAGCTATAAAAACCAAAGCACAGGAAGTGCCCTCTTTATAATCTCTGAGCTCCAGAAGCTGTCGTCACACTTACTGTAATATCTGCCATGGAGAAACAGCCAAATAGAGAGCTAAAACAACACAGCTAAATGACTGATTTGCCTCTAGTTTTATCCAAATAAAATATAGATTTTTGATAAACTGACATCTTGGTAATACAGTTAGATATTCCACTGGCGTTAACAGTAGCTGTTGTGAATTTCCTCATGAGGAAGAAAAAATACCCCAGCTAAACTCCTGCCAATAAGCTTGGCAGAAAATGATCAAATATTCTTTGTTACCTTAGCAAAGAGCACAGCCTCATCCACATCTCCCTGAGACAGAGCCATTGTCCTCCTAAAAGCCTGAAAGAACAGGACTTGAGTTAGAGCGACTGCAGTGTAATCTAATCATAAAAAGTGTAAAGAGACGTTGTTACAACAATAAAAAGAAATGTGGCTCTGTCTGCAGGCACTTATTGGTAATTTGTCGTCGTGGTTTTCTTCTCTCTGTTCAGTTTTGAAATATAAATAAATAGATTGGTAGGAACCGAACACTGAGACACAGCGAAACACAAAACTCTAGTTCTACTAAATGTTTTATTCTGGATTTGCAGACAAATCTAATACAAATCTGAAAATACCAAGGGTGTTGATTCAGAGTGCAGACCAGAAACGTCATTTCACATAAGTAATTAAAGTAATTCAATGATTGAAATACAGTATATCTAGATTTTGCATTGATTATGAGAATTTCCTTCCACAAACTACAAACTATTATGAAGTTGACGCTTTAGGTAATTTAAACACCAACCTGTGCTGTGATGTGACCGGCCTCCTGCATGAGCGCCACCTCTGCCGAGCTCTTGAGGGCCCTTAGAGAGTGTATGAGGGGCCTGAGAGTGTGCGGCATCGGCCCCGCCTCTAACACGGGACCCACGTGAGCCTGGTGGAGCCGAGGGTGGGCGGGCTGAGAACCGTCGTACCACAGCACAGTGCCTGAAGGAGGATCGGAGCAGAGAGAAAATGGTAACAGTGAGGTTAAGGTCCCAATTATTGTAGTTAGCAGTCAAATGTCAGCTCCTGTTATTATTTTTAAAGAATACAGTTCTACCTCTAAATGAAAAAGGATTTGCTGTTCAACACACAATGCATTAGCCATTGGAGGGTTCTTGTTTTCTAAGCCTTTAAAAAAGCAAAAAGAGTGCAAAAGAGCGAGGAACGGATTAAACAGCGCGTCTGTCTGCTCTAACGTAAGCTGCAAACCTCTGCATGGCCGGGTAACTAGCTTACTGTCTACAGTAGTAACTTCATGTTAACTTCAAGGCAAGGGAAAAGTCATTAGCTAACAGCATTACATATCTGGGTTTACAGGTTACATTAGAAACAAACTAGAAACTGGAAAATCCACCGTCGGAGCAAGATGATAGTACATCAGTTTAGTCTGTGGTTACTATTCTGTCCCGTTCTTTATTTGGTTTAGGAGAGTTAACATTCCAGGAATTCAAGACAAAATTGTGTAAAATAATGCCAAATTCGCACAAATATGTTATTTCTGTTAAAGCTTGCAACCTTCCAAGGGTTGTGTCGGAGTAAAAAAAAACATCCTGGCCAAACCAAATCTACACTGCAATACACAAACAATACTGCCCCTGGTGAGGATGCTGACTCTTTGCCTGGGACGTAGCTTTAGTCTTGATCTTTTAGCATCAGCTATATATTGTATGTAGCTACAATGTACATACTCTTTTGTAAATTTTCATATTTTTATTTTTAAATGTCTTATGTGTGTTTATTGTTATATAGCAATCAACAAGCCAAAGTCCTTGTATGTGCAAACATACCTTTTCTGATTCTGATTCTGAAACAATAAAAAGTCAGCTGGATATGAAAGTTTCAATCCACTCACAGAGTTTTAGCCTTGGCATTAGCTTACTCTGTGAGCTACAGACGCCATTTTAATCGATAAAACCAACGGCCATTGGCTCAAAATGAGAAACAGGCTATTTTTTACGACCAATTGTTTAAAATAAATACTGTGAATGTTGAGTGGTAAATCTGCCACTGTTATCATTCTAAGCTGCATATGTGTGTGTGAATTTCTAACTTCAAAACAACTCTTTTAAAAAATATTAATACCGATACCACTGGGAAAAATGTATACAAGATGGAGGAATATTTTAGATATAAATTTAAAAATAAATATGAGCGTGTGTGTGTGTGTGTGTGTGTGTGTGTGTGTGTGTCAACACTGTCAGAAAGAAAAGAGAGCAGAAGCGCATCTGGTACCTGTGTATCTATACTGCGGAAAATGAGTGTTGAAATCGTGATATATATATATATATATATATATATATATATATATATATATATATATATTCAGTATTGATAGTTTGATATTTCTGACAACACAAAGTGCTAGAACAGAAAGCTAGACAGGCGTAGCAACAGTATCCGAAAGGGGAGGGACTTAACAAACACTCCCACCCACCTTTAAGGCTCTTGAGCACAACACCCAGTTCCTCTGTGCTATGAACTCTCTCTATGCCGGTCAAAGCAGCCGCCCCATCCTTCCCTGACCGGGGCCCGTCCCATAGCTCTCTCCCCGGGTCTCTGCGGGGGACGAACAAGATGGCCTGGTCTGGTCGTCCTTTCCCATAAAGAACCAGGGCGCTGTCAGGCTCGAGGATGCCGCTGAGGTAGAGGAAATCCTGAGGAACATTTGGCTCCAGGTTAATTGAGAAAAGCCTTGCTAGAATTGCAAACAGTATTCCTAGTAACTCTCATTTATACCTGAAGTTCATGTCTTCAGAAAATATGAAATAAGGTAAAAAATAAAACAGAATATAAAGAAATACGAATTGAGATCAAACATGCACCTGGTTCTGGTGGAAGGGATAAGGGATGTCATTGGTCATGTAGCGGGTCGGATGGGACAACACAATGGCCACATGGTTGCTGGAGGAGGCAGAGGGTCCCAGCCTGTCCGACTGGGCCTCGATAAGAGAGGCCAGCCTGTGTCTGCGGAGCTCGTATTCTGTCCGGCTCAAGCCTGGGGTCACCTCACCTGAGGAGCAGAGATCACACATGTGGTGCTCTAGTGTTAAACAACAGCTCAGCTTGATGTAGTCCTATTGTATCTTTATGTCACATGCAGTGTAGAGCAATGAATGAACTGAAAGGTGTAAACTGCAGTAGTCGTCAGTGATTAACAATAGCTCCAACTGCCACTAGAGAGCATGAATCCTAAATAAATATATGAATAATTAAGTATTGAGCCTGTTGCAAGTTTACTGGTCCAGCATTGTTGACAATATTTACCATGTTTGATGAGGTGTGGATGAGTGAAAGGACTGGGCTGGCCCAGGTACCGAGGTGGAACCGTCTTTGGTTTCAAACCTCCTAGTTTCACAGATATCTTTCTGTTCGGACACCAGACACGTCCTGCAGACAGCAACACGACACAGACAGAAAATACTCTTCAACTGGGCACCTTTACAATGCTGCATGCAGTTACTTCAACCATTGGTTATGTTTCATCTGCAGTCAACGGATGTTTTACAGAGTACAACCTCTGGACGACTTTAGCTTATCACAGATGCACATTGTTAGTATTGTGGTACTGCATATGTCGGCTGATAAGTGACAAGAAATTGCAGTTAGTGTTGTAGCAGTATAATGTAGCTTAAAATGGAAATACTCGAGTAAAGTACAAGTATCTTAAAGTTGTACTTAAGCACAGCCAAAACGTAATAACACCAGACTGGGCTCACCTGTACCCCAGTGTCGCGGTGGCAGCAGCCTGACAGAAGACCTGACCAAAGTGCTGGTTGAGGGCAACATTGCTGCTGCAACTCGAGGACAACTTTCAGTCACAACATGTCCCCCCGCTGTAGACGCGAGGTAACAGTCAGTGAAGTACAGACTCGTCAACTAACGCTGGATATTTACGGAGACAAACAGCGGTGTGTTGTTGCGACTTACCAACGTTAAAATCTCCACATACAACGAATGTCACTCTGGTTGACAGTTAGCCTCGTTAGCTTGATGCCCCCATGTTTGCTAATGTCGTGGATATTGAGAAATTAGTGCCCTGCATTTCGCTTCCCAGGCAGAAGCGCTTAATCCCGCCTCCTTTGCTACGATTGGTGGAGTCGAAGCTTCTTCTTCTTCTTCTTCTTTTTAAAGACGGTTGGCAACCAGCGTATTATGTGCATTAGCGCCACTCTCTGCTTCGGATCGTGGACCAGAGATTACGTCCTGTCCGTTAATCTTGTTTAATAAAAAATATATAATCTTCTTGCATAGGTTGCCTTTCTTTATTCCGCCTGATTGCAATCCATGATTACATACTCCCAAACCTAACAATGAACCCGTTGGATGCCTATTGCAATTTAAATTAGAATGACCTAGTCTTAGTGTGTTCGGTGATTCTAAATGTTGCATTGACTTTATTATTTAAATTGCACAAAAACCTCCCTCTTATTTCAGTTGTCCTGCTGCTTTACTCCAAACTATTCCCTTGGCCCAGACTAGCTTAATGGGATTTGTAGATCTATAGGATCTTTCTCTAAAGCTCGTTTTGCTAACTTGTTCACCTCATTCATGTTCCTCCTCATTTCCCTTCAGACTTACTTCTGCCCACATGTACAGAAGTATCATACCTTGTTGAATCAGTCTGTAATATGTACAGACTGGTGCTGTTTCACATTTTAAAGGACCATATCAGTGTTTGTATTCTTTTAGCCTATTAATGGTCACTTTACCCTTTTTTATTTTATACTAGCCTACAGTATGAACATTAATTTCATCACAGACCACAAGGGGTGGAATGTAACATACATACATACATACAAACATACATACATACATACATACATACATACATACAAACATACATACATACATACATACATACATACATACATACATACATACATGTATGTATTGTATGTATTGCATGTCAAGTATTGTATATTATTACAAATGTGAGATAGTTGTACTCAGGGACGTGCGGTCATGAAAAGTAAAAAACAAATAATGATAAAATAAAATAAATATTCATATTTCTCTACTGATCTGTGCTATAAATGTAATTTCTGTATGATTCCAATCATTTTTATAATCAAAATCGCTGAATTAGCGCATTCCATAGAATAGGTAATATATTTCACGTATGTATAACCTATTTAGTCCTGCTGATCTGACAGAAACTGCAGTGAAAAAGCAGAGGGGAGGCAAACAGTACCTCTGTCTCAATGAAGGGGGCGTGCTAGAGCGCACTGGTCGGGTTTATTGCGTCAAGATGCACAGAGCAGATCGACCCAGACAAGAAGTCAGACACCGAAAAGAGATAATTTTTCAAAATAAAACACAATGTGCAGCCGGATCGCGGCGCACACGCTCCGAGTGGAATAAAATATGTACTTTACCTATGTGTGTATAAAGAATGCTGATATGAAATATGAAAAACAACCAGTAGTCAATGTGCAAGCTGCCAATTTAATGGTGATTTAAGCTTCTCTATTGGGTTCATATATTTGTAAATCTGACTCTGAAAGCCATGATTCTCACCGCACGTCACTGTTGTACTTGACTTCAGTACTACATTTTTCATGCTATGTATATATGATGAGTTAATAGAATATGATGCACTGTTGTACATGGATTAAATTACAGTGTATGTGTGTGTATATATATATATAAAAACATTCATATATATAAATATTTAAATTAGCTCCACCTCCTCGACTAAATGTTATTGCATCAATAATAATAATCCAATCATATAATGTATAATAGTTACAGTCACAGTGGACTGTAACTTTTCATATTGCATAATTGCTAATTTTACTAAAATAAATGACCTGAATTCTTCATCCTGCTAAACAAGGTCTGACTTTTAATCGTTTGGAATCAAGCCCAGTAATAATATAATACTCCAGCAGCTGTTACGGATTTGTATGAGTCCTTAAAGCTGCCCGAAAGTCCAAACTCGGGGCAACAAAATCCCAGGTCCTCCGTCATTTTGTCCGACAACTCGCCTGAATGAAAACACAGCAGCGACGCCACTGTCACTACCAGTGAAGAAGAGTTGTGGCAATAAAAATCACCAGTAAGCTTCCTCTGCGGGTTCACCTATCGGGTGTCAACGGTGTATATTTCTCACAGGTGCGTTTCCCTTCGATTACAGACATTCATGTCCACAGATAACCGAGCGTTCTTCATTACTCACGGCCTGTGTTGCAGCTAACGTTAGCTAACGGCGTTATCATGCGTCAAACGGCTACCGCGTCACTAACGGATTCACATTTCTAGAAACTTCTGTCTTGCGACCGTTGAAATAGCCGTTAATGCTAGTTGTGCATGGTTGCTTTATTTTTAACCCCTGAATTGCACGTGTTGGGTTTATGTGAAGTGGGCAGTGAACAAAGTGTGGTTGAAAGCGCTCACTCGTTAGCATACTTAGCTTAACGACGCTGGTATTAGCGGCTGAAACCGTAAACACAGTCCGACTTGGCTAAGTTGTTAGCTTCATTGTCTGTCTCTCTGGTTTCCTCCCCCCACACACGCAGCGCGCTGTCTGCTGGACGTGACAGAGCAGCATGGACCCGCGAAAAGTGACAGAGTTAAAGGGCTTCGTACAGATGTGCGAGGCCAGTCCCGACATCCTGCACCTTCCAGAGATGAGCTTCTTCCGGACCTGGTTGCTGGGGTCAGTATACCAGCCTGTAAAGCCACTGTGCAGGGACCCTGGTTGTTATGGGAACGATGCATAGGGGATGCATTCTGTGATTATGTCACTAAAGTAGGCTATCTAAAGAAAATCCCGAACCGACTGCGAGCCTATCACGTACCCAGTCCCGCCCACCTTCCAGTAAAACCACCATGGACCGCATGCTGGGTCTGCACGCGTGTGTGCACAGAAACATGATCACTTGCAACTTAAATCAAGAACATGCAAAGCCCCACATTCAACAAATAATCGTTTACATATATATATATATATATATATATATATATATATATATATATATATATATATATATATATATATATATATATATATTTTATGACAAGTAATGTTTCCTCTATATTTTTGATGTTGGCAATGACCCATAACCTGGCAAGTATACCTATGTTTATATTGCCATTACGATGTGTATACTTTAGTTATATAAAGTACATTTTATGGGCAACTTAACTGAGAAAATGTCCATACATAAAATGACTACATCTGTTTTGGTATATCCATTAAATGGAATGTCATGGCCCTTGTGTTGCTCTCTGAATTGTCCACAAACTCCATCATTTTATATTGCAGCATGGGTGCAACAATCCCTCCCCAACCCAAGACAGGGAAGCCATGCCAGGTGATACAGCAATATTACTTTTATGTCTTTTCTAATATACTTTTTGATATTTTTGTTTTATTGATACCTTGTTGTAACACACTGCTCTCTGACTTTTAGGGTGGCTGTCCTTGTGGTCCTCCCCCTACATCAGCTCCACCTTTTGAGCCAGAGCCTCCTGTCCTGTCTGAGAATGATGAGAGTGATATAGGTACACAAAGTTTCTTAAATCGCAGCTTTGGCCTCAAGGGAATAGAGTATATAGGTGCGGCATGTAAACCCTGGCTAAATGATGAGCTCGTCCTGTTTATATTTGGGTTTTTGTCTTTCGTTTGACGGAGCTTGGCTCATGCTAAGTTCTATTCATATTTACCGTACAGACATGAGAGTGCTATCAATCGTCTCAACCAACTCTCTGCAAGAAAGCAAATAAGCATATTTCCCAAACGTCAAACCATCATTTCTAAGGTATAATTATAGGTGCAGGACTCAAGCTCAAGGCTGTCTTTTTCGGAAATGGTGCAACTTTCGATAAAGGAAGGCTCTGCACACAAACTTTGGTCTGTTCAGATATTTAATAAAAACATTTTTTAAAAAAAAGCCAAACAGTCAAGTGTATTATTTATTCCCTAAATATGTGCGTCTGTTTACTTGCAAATATGTACCATTTTTAGACATCGCTTTAGTTAATGTATTATTGTAACAGTTGGCGTATCTGAATGTGTGAGATTTGGGACAGTCGGACTCCAAATTTCTTTTCTCAAAGTAATAGTTTTATGTAATAAATTACACTTGATCTTGTAAACCTGTGTATTATTACTGTGAAGACTACGCCATGTTCTCAGAGTAGTGGGTGTTTGTGTACCAACAAGAGCTCATTGTAAACGTTGGATCCTTTTCAGAAATGGACAATGAGGGAGTGATCGAACCAGACACTGATGAGCCGCAGGAGATGGGAGAGTTTGACAGCATAGAGGTCAAATGTTTTCTATATTGTCTATTAATCATGCATGCAGCTACTCAAGTATACTTCGTATTTATTTTATTTTATTCCAGGCCTGGAAAAAAATAACTAAGCCTTGACCACTTGAGGCCGCAGTAGTGTCAACATGTGTGTGTCCATACATTTCCTCAGGTCACAGAGGAGATGATGGACGAGGCCAGTGAGAAGAAGATGGCGGCCATTGATGCTCTAGGAGAAGGTAGGAGGATGTTCTGTTCAGAAACGGCACGCAGACACAGTTTCTGTATTGATGAGGTAGATAAAAAGATCTTTAATACCTGTGTCAATGTTATTTATCTTATAGGTGATCTGCAGAAAGCTCTGGGTCTTTTTACTGAAGCCATCAAGCTGAACCCCTGCGTCGCCATCATGTACGCCAAGAGGGCAAGGTGAGAGTCCTCGGGGCCTTTTTCAGTCCACGGCAGAACATTCAAGTATCATTCAGCTTTTAATTGTCTTTGAGCTTCATGACTGCTCCTGTTAAGTGTCTGTCATGACAGACTGAGTGTAACCAGCTGTCCTCTTTGCGTTTAGCGTCTTTATCCAGATGCAGAAACCCAACGCAGCCATCAGAGACTGTGACCGAGCCATCAGCATCAACCCAGACTCTGCACAGCCTTACAAGTGGAGGGGAAAAGCTCACAGGTACATTTGTATTTTACACCTCTACAGACAACGTTGCATAATCAAACCCTCAAGTGTAAACACCCGCGAGTACCAAACTCCTCATCTTGTTTGGCAACTGGCATTTAATATTTCCTCAGCTGAGCGAACTGTGAGTTACAGCAGGACCAGCGACGTAGAATAAACCCACACCAGGGTTGCTCTCACGAGTAACATTTTGTTTAATCATATAGTCTGCTATCATTGTTAGTGCAGTTATGTAATGTTCATCTTTATGCCATACACAACAGCAAATGTGATGTTTATCTCCATATAAAAATCATCAACCAGATCTTTTTTGAAGTACCAAGATATAAATAGGTTTTGCAGTCTGATAGAAAACATGTTGTATCTCTAACGGAGGGATAACATCAGTGTTCACTGCTACTTAGAGTTTCCCCAGATGAAAAGTTAACAGTTGTGATGATTTTCATTGATTGTCGATTCAAAATGCAGGCTGCTGGGCCACTGGGAGGAGGCAGCCAAGGACCTGGCCATGGCCTGTAAACTGGACTATGACGAGGACACCAGTGCGATGCTGAAGGAGGTCCAGCCGAAGGTATGATGCCAGGGAAAAGAGGGACTTACAATACAAAAATGGCCTCTTTTAAATTTGTCTGTCATAACTTTAATGCAGATATGCTATTTTTATGTGTGCAAACTTAGAAGAGAGGAGTTGATCCATGCGAGTTTGTGGTTCCTCATTCTTGTCATGTTTCCCTTTCTTTCTTTTTTTTAGGCCACCAAAATCATTGAGCACAGACGCAAATACCAGCGTAAGAGAGAAGAGAAGGAGGTCAAAGAGAAACAAGAGCGGGTAAAGAAAGCCAGAGAGGAGCATGCCCGGGCTCAGAGGGTGAGTTTTCCTATTTCACACTTGCACTAACAAAGATATAATGAATGTCCTATTAGTTGAACCTTCACGGTCAGCTGTGACGGCATAATAATACACTAGTTAGTCGACAAAAGCTGCACAACTGAAGTTGCTCCAGAGAAGTCAACACTTCACAGCTGGTGTCCATGATTTTCCACCTATGTAGCTGAAAGGCACAACTGATGTTCAGTAAGCCCCGCCCCCTTAGTTATTGTTGCTTCCCCTGTCGAGCTTATACAAAACCCCACAAAATGATGTAGTATAAAATCATCCTTGGACTTTAAAGTAACGCTGGGTTACTACTGTACATAGCAAGCTAGCTAGCCAGACATGCTGACATTTGCAGCTTGCATTCAAGCAGAAAAACACACTGTTTGATCAATTTCCCACTCTTGTGCTTTTGGTTCTGGAAATGCTTATAAAAAGACACCATACACACTGCATCAACACATGGCTGCTAAGCTAGGATTGGACAATTACAAACAAATGCAGCTCAAGACTTTGTCTTCATTAGACGCTGCATCATCTACATTCTCGTATTTGTCACTTTGAACTCAAAGAGAACGCCATTGACATTTTCACAATAAGAGTTTTCGATAGAGCGAACAGAGGAAACCTCTCCTGAACCTTCGGACACTTAGTAACTCATCCCATTGTTTTGTGTTTCAACAGGAGGAGGAAGCACGGCAGTTTGGAGGAGGTGGTGGTGGAGGAGGTGGAGGAGGATTTTTCCCAGGTAGGAGAAAGGAAAAGAAGCCGGTCCATTGCATCATGGGATGAGATGAACACTACAAATGTCATATTACAAGATACAAATAAAAAGATTATACCCTGTGGAAAGTAATTTACACTCTTTCTACATATTTTGATTATTTTATTGATCCATTGATCAATATTTGTTTTGAGTCATTTGTTTGTAGCCGTCCTTAGTTTCTCCTGAGTACCATATTTACATCTCTGTCTCCAGACAAATTCCAAAGTATTTCTCTGTGCTGTTTGGATTCATCGTTGGTTTATCAGACAGATGTGATGCCCATTCAAGTTCATAATGAATCATTTTCTGCAGGTCCTGCTGGATTCCCTGAAGGAGCCCCCGCCGGCATGTCCGGTCTCGGTGAAATCCTGAAGGATCCTGAGCTGCTCAACGCCATGAAGGTGACGACATTAGTCCTCCACGTCCACTACCATATGACTTAGGTTGTGCAGGTCTTAAAGGGGCGACATTTTGGGAAATGCGCTTACTCGCTTTTTTGCGGAAAGTAGATGAGGATTGATATTACACTCAAGTTTAAATGACAAATATGAAGCCTGTTAGCTTGGCTTGGCATAAAGATTGTGAACAAGGGGATACTGCTAGCATGGCTCTGTTCAAATGTAACAAAATCCACCTACCAGTCCCTCTAAAGCTCACTAAATACAGAAACAGAAGTCAAATACAGGCGCTGTGAAAGCTGAGCTCATTTAGACATCCGTCATTTTCACATGAAACAGATTTTCGCGGTGATCGCCATCCCCACTTACAGAGGGGGAGGAGGATGTTGAGGGGAGGGACATGTGTATTTGAGCCTTTTGGCAGTGCCACATACAGACAGACTTAGATGCATTATCCTGTCGATCACTTAAAGAGATTAAAAGGCTACAGGGGGAGATCCTGTCTACACCGAACATTCACCTGTCCATGTCATTAAAGTCCCAAAACACCTTTTTGTGGACTTTGGTGAAACAATCACACTTTTTATCGGTGTTACTGCTTCCAGTTCTGGCTGCATGTGTTAAAACAAATGGTATAAAGCCCTTTGTGGCTGCAGAGGGAGCTGTGTGAACCCATTACCAGCATAACACACCCGACTCTCTGACCAAACTGTCAGTGGTCGACTTGCATTGTGGGTAATGTAGGCGCCAAGTTTTGACATGAAGGAAGAATGTCCAGCGTGATTTTGACAATGTTCTAGGAGTGCAGCGCCAAATAGATGGGACTATATTTTAGTTCAGAAAAAACATCTGTATGTTTTAAGAGTTAAAAGCTCAGCTAATCTGCTTCATCAGCACATTGTGGGTGTAGTTTTATCAGATATTGACTTTGCTCTTTCACAAAGTTCTTAAATGTGAAGATTTCCGTTTTTACTGTTTATTTTAAGAATGCAAAACTTATTTTAGCCTCCTAAATGAATCTATATCAGTTTAAGTGTATGCTATAATACTAATTGCACAGCCCTTTCTGACCCAGGATTAGAACATGTCTTTTAAAACTGATTTTGAGAAGCACTACATGTAAAGAGGTGACTCTGTTTACACTCCCTATCTTCCTACAGGACCCTGAGGTGATGACAGCCTTCCAGGATGTGGCACAGAACCCAGCGAACATCTCCAAGTACCAGAACAACCCCAAAATCATGGCACTAGTCACCAAGCTGAGTTCCAAATTTGGAGCGTCACCACAGCCTTAGACGAGGACCAAAGATGAGGGGAGGGTGGATGGCGAGTCAATCTGGAGAGCAACAATGCTTTTCAACTATTATTCCACTGTGTGCAGATCAAACGGGGGAGTGGGTGATTTGGTGTCGGGTAGAGGAAGTGAAGGCTACTTTTTAATTGTTCTTAGCAACGTCCCAACGAGGTTAGGAGTCGGGTCCGACAACTTCTCCCGACTCATCTCAGCTGGGACTTTACTTAAACACAGGCTGACGTTTCCTAACGTGTATCTGGAAAAAAGCTAAACTGGGAGCTCCTGCATTAAGACGCTCAAACATTTTTACAGCCATTTATTACGCGGTAACTGTTTAGCTACCGGTCTTTCCTTTTTCTCCGAACAGAGCCGAACTCTCACACATAACAGTCGGGTGTTTTTGTTATCAGAGCTGTTATTATAAAATGCAAAAAAAAAAAGTCACTGATATTGATGTCTGACCCTGTTGGAAAATGTTTCCCAATAATAAAACCTCTGTTGCTGCAAAACAAGTTTGACTCTTTTCTAGTTGGGTTTCCTTTTATATCTTGTACAAACCAGACATAAGTGATTTTTACACTGACAACACACACAAACACACATCACTGCTGTGTCTCATCTGTTAAACTGAGAAAAACGATCCAGAGATTCAAGGAGTTAATTTCTTGGCAAAATAACATCCAGGAGGACCCTCCCTCCTGTGGTCCTTTTGATTTCTTGTTCAGATTTTAACAAGCAGCACCTTGTATGTGGATTTACACTTCAATCCATTGTTTTGATATTGAGCATAAATGTATCGTTTTACTTACTTTCAACCTCTCATATCCTCACTTGGTGGAACTACTTATTGTACTGATGAGAAAGGTGTGACTAAACCAAATGGTTGCAATTTGACAGTCTTATAGATAATTTTCTATAGCCAGAATTTAAGATATTTCCAGACAAGAGTAGAAAGTCTTACGGTTTTAAAGCTGAAACAATCAGCAAACAGTTTCGATAATTGATTACTCATTTATCATGCGAGTCAAATGTGTGAATTTCTGCTCGTCTCTTATGTCATTTGGGTTTATTGGTCGGACAAGACAAGCAATATAAAGATGGTACCTTTGGGAATTATGATGGGCACAAGGCCACTAATCCGCACAGGTCATCTGTCTTTCAGCCGGAGGATTACTGCTCTATAAACACATGAAGGGTCCTGGCTCTCATGAAGTCCTGAATCACCACGTCAAAGCTGATCCAACCGAGCAAATTCCCCCTCTGTGTGCAGCTTTTTGTAAACCAAAATGTAGTTTAAATATTACCCGAGTCCCAAATGAGTCTTTGTGCACAACCGAAGCAAATGTTAAACCATGTTATTGCTTCACAAACCCACACACTGAACTGTCAGAAACCCCTACAAAGTAATACAAGACCTGTGTTGTGACAATATTCATGTTTATTTTTGTACTTACAACATACCAAACAAAGACGTGGGCGTAAAATAACTGCTTACAAGCAGGAGGGAACAGAGAAGTAGTACGGGTGATGCTTGTAGTAGCGCAGGAAAAGGTCAGCAATAATACAACTAGTGTCCGTATCTGTAAAAAACAACATGAGAGAGAGAGAGAGAGAACGCACTGTCAATACAGATGTTCACTTTAAAAAATATTCATAACTTCACATTGTCCAAGGCTAAAAATTAGTTAAAAAAAAAAAAAAAAGGAATGTTACTCACTTCTGAAACTCCCACTCCCTGTTGTCCAGAGGGCACACCTGTCTGGTTTTCAGCCAGCGGGAAATACAGTGGAAGTGGAAGGCATGCTGGGTAAGAGAAAACCAAACAGGGTAGAAATATGAATATCAATACATGAATATATATATGCACTGTACTGATGGGCACAGACAGGTCAGGGCAGCAGTTCAATGTAACTGTTAACATCCTTTAATATCCAATTTCCCAAATAAAAAAATAATACTGGTAAGTTTAAATTATTTGTTGGCAATTCTCCTCTTTGTTGTTTACATCAGTAATGTTAGTAAATATTACTACAGGTGAGACAGCGGCCTGTATTTGCTATGACACTACAGTGGGAAGCTGTCACTTGAACAGTAAAATGTACTTTCATTGTAAATACAGACGATATATAAATATTCAGAGACCATTCAAATGTATTTAGGTTGATGAACTACGGGTAAGTTATTACAGTCAGACTCACACTTGATATTTTGTATTAATTAGTTTACTTTTACTGTAATACATGATTGTAATGAAAGTGTGGAATACCCCCAGAGACCTTGTGAAAAGCAGTCATTGGGAACCATTTTACATTGGAGCCCTAATAGACCTGATCAGTGACTCATGTCGAAGGAGAGTACTCACATTGCAGACACCCCAGGCTACAGTGCACTCCTCAGAGGTTGCAGAAGCTTGGTTGGCCTGGCATTCTATACCTGATGAGGGAGGGAGAAACATGTCAACAATGCAAGTTGACAAATCAGGCCGACACATCTGAGGATGAATGGCAAATAGAGCTGAAGAACTTGTTGTTGATGTGCAATCTTCACGGCTCCCAACCAAGTCTTTTAGTATTTAAATATGTATCAAGGGAGCGAGTCCAAAAGTGTGTGAAAGTGAACTCACAGAGATCCATGATGTGGTTCCGACAGATAGCACAGTTATCCACCACAATGTCCCAGGCCCACAGCGCCACAGCATTCCACTGGTGGGAAATCACAAACAAACGTTATCTGACCGTCACTGCATGACATTAATGACAGCTTCCAAGTATCGAATATAGCTTCTTATTGGTTTATTTCTGTATTTGTGTTAAAAATGTTCAGCCAGATGTAGTTTAATGTATAAATGAAAACAACATAGCATCAACACTGATTCATTCTCACCTCCAAAAATAAACTTAAGAATTTGACTGTGAAATATGAGTTGCAACATTGCATCTGCGACACCGTCATAATACCCTGTCTGATAGTCATATCATTATAGACAATGTTGATATAGCTAACGTTAACTAACTAGCAGTAACCCCTTTAGCTAGCTTGTTGATGAACGTATGCTTAAATGTTCTCCAAACGTTTAGTGCTACTCAGTTGTTAACGTTAGCTGCTAACGAAAGTTCATTAGAATGTAGCATTGAGCACACATTTCAACCACAACTTTATTTAGGTTGGCCATCTAGTCCGATATTACTTCTAAAGTGAATCATGAACGTCTTATAACTGCAAGTTTTTACTCTTTGTGAGGGCTACCGGTCTACCGGAAACGCGGATTAGCTAACGTCGACAAATTAGCTCGCAGAATTAAGAGTTTAATTTTTTAACCTTACGTAAAATGTAATGTTAACATTGGGACGGATTTTGTGTTTTGTGGTCACGACATGATTAAGACTAGTCAACAATTGGTTGACAGTTGAAATACATTTTTTGCTATTCTTCCAAAAGGAAGTGCAAATTCATGCCGTTTGAGGCAGGCTAACAGCTAGCAGCTAACAGCTAGCTCCTGCCCGAACGGCGGAGTGATTTAGCGCTACAACGCTCACAGTATCAGTGAGCTGAGTTAACGGTCATTTGTAGCTACTGGTAGATTAACGTTTACAATTTATTTACACCACAACTCCGAGTTACTTCATTCAATCATACCTTCTTAACTTCAAATCGCTTCTTGCTAGCTCCGCTGTTAGTGCTGCTCGGCGTATCAACATCCATAGCTGCTGCCATCTTGAAAAGAGAAGTTCGGCGTGATGAGCATATAAACCGGAAGAAAACTGGAATTTCCGTTGGTGTATTAGCGTGTTAATCCGGGATTGTATTTGTTTCGTGTCACGATATGGCAGTTTTGGAGTGGTGCTGATGATGTTATGTTGTTTAAAACGAATGCATGCTTTGTAATCACTACATCATGAATTAAACAGTGCATAAAAAATAACCGTACCCAGGTTCTACCGAGATTTGAACTCGGATCGCTGGATTCAGAGTCCAGAGTGCTAACCATTACACCATAGAACCCTGTTCGTCATTTAGACTAAATGCCTATTAAATCCCAATCTATATTTATATTAATAATACATATAGGTAAACCAGTCACATCTTAAGATGAAGGGTAGTACAGGCAGAGCCCAATGCACAAGAGCATTTAATACAGGTTTCATCTATCAATACAGAAGAAATGATTGTGGCTGGTAGTGTATGAAGGTCCTATTTCACTGCTGCTCTCAGTTTGACAAAAAACACAAACATTGCCAGATATCACCTTCACTGGTTCATATTAATTTATTTACTATCCAACATTCATTAATTTTAGTGGGGTTTTTTTAGATGGCAGTCTGAACTAAATAGGATAATCTTGAGTGTGTTGAAGTTGTGGTTATGTTTTTTGGGAAGGCAATAGGCTGGGTCCTCAGGTTGCTTCTGTCTTTTATTTTATTCCTTTTGCTTTACTGTGTTGATTATGCTCAGATAGTAAATAGTGCATGTAAACTTCCCACAGAGCTGTAATCCTAAGCACTTTAATTAAAAAAACAAACATCTCAACACTTTCAATTTGTTGTATTAATTTATTACAGTGTCTTGTTCTTGGTCACTTTTGGTGCCCCAGGTTTCCTCTGAGGCTTATTCTTGGTTGGTTTGAGTAATTTAGCTTTGGGCTTTGCTGGCCTAGCTTTGACCCGAGGGGTCTTCGAGAGGCTGGATTTGGGTTTCTTCACTTTTGGAGGTCTGGAGGCCGCAACAACCTTCTTATCTGGAGGAGAGCGGCTTTCTGGACAGGATGTGAACACATTGACATCCCTGACCTTTTGACCTCTGATCTCGGGAGGGTGACCGCAGGTGGCGATCACCTCCAAACTTACATTCTCCATCCACCTGAGAGACAGAGACGGAGGGAGACACAGACAGTGACATCATTATTGTCAATAATGTAGCTTTTATTAACAATTGAGGCGAATTGATTACTATGCTTCCTTGATCCCTGTAGCAGCACTCGCTTGATTTTCTCTTTCCTCCTGGCTAAGCTAAGCAGTAGCTCCTCTGCAGTTTATTGGGATTTAATGTTTTGCTCAAGAACACTTCAGCAGCAGTGGTGCAATCTCACTACCAACTGTGCCACCCTGCTGCATACTTGAAAGCAAAAACCCTTCTTCCAGGGAAACTCTGCACTGACCTGCGTAGCGGCTGCAGAGGACAGTCACACATCAGGGGGTTGTCCTGCAGGTCGACCACCTCAAGGCCGGTGAGTGGGCTCAGGTCAGGAAGCTCCTCCAGCTGGTTCCCTCTCACAGTCAGAGCCCTCAGCCCTGGGCCCAGCCCTGCCAGAGCATCCCTGGACATCTGGGCGGGGGTACAATTAAAAAAACTGATCACCAATAAGTCCTGAGCTGTTAGCACGGGTAATAACCAGCAGAAAAGCAATAAGCATTCACTCATAATCCATGCCTCAAAAAGTCCTTTCAGCAACTTTTTGGTGAAATCGCAATCACAACCTCCACAAATTTCTACAATTCATAGTTACATGATAGAAATTTGAAGTAAGAGAAAGTTTAGGTTACAGTGGGAAGTCAAGGTTAAATGAAATGCCGTCATTTTGTCTTAAAAAATGTCGCTCGCACCTTCTCCATGCCCATCTGATCCATGTAAAGCCTCTTCAGACTTTGGGATATGGACTTGAATGCGTTTGGTCCCACCCAGCGAATTGAATTGTGAGACAGGTTGATCTCCTCCAGGTTAGGGGCCTTGGACAGAGCGTGGGTGGGCATCTCGGTGAGCTGATTTGAATCCAGGTGAAGTGTACCTAGGAAAGCTGAGTCCAGAGCCCCTTTGGCAATAGCAGTTATGGTGTTGTTGGTCAGGAAAAGTTCCCTGAGGTTGGGGGTTACTGAGGACAGCAAACCAGCAGGCTCTAGTTTGGAGATGGCATTTCGCTCCAGGTGTAACACAAACAGACTTGGTAAGAGTGCCAGGGCTACAGGAGAGACACAAAGAGAAAGAAAATAGCATTGTTTTTTTGTTTCCTATGTGTTTTTACACACATATGTACCGTGTGGTTATTTACATCCAGCCACACTTGACTTGACCAACCACTCACCTGATCCGGGGAACTGTACCAGTCGGTTCCCTTCCAGGTGAAGGTAAGTGAGCTCGGGGGCTCCAGCAAAGGCTCCGGGGTCCAAGGATGTGAGGTCGTTGTCAGAGAGATACAAATAAAACAGCTTTTTCATTCCCCGAAAGGCGCCGCCTTCGATTCCGTGGATCTTGCAGAACTCTAGGTGAAGAGAGACAACTTGGCCGGTGCCTGGGAAGCTGTTGGCAGGAAGGTCGTGGAAGTGGTTGCTGCGTAGATCAAGCAGCTGCGTCTTGGTGGAGAAGCCTCGTGGGACTTTGGTGTGACCCCGACCCTCGCATGTGGCGTGCTGGGATTCAATCTGGGGAGGGTTTAAAATCAGAATGTAATATTAACAATAATACGTCTCATGAACAGAAGTGGACAAAGTATTCAGATGTTTACTTGGTTGCTAAATGGCTCTATTTTCAGCACCAAGTTGCTAAATTAGTCTCTCTGCAGTTTGGTGCTGGGCGGGTAGAGTATAGTGAGTTTCTAGTAACTCAAATTAAATTTGACTTCTAGCACACACTGCACGTACAGAGCAAAGCAAAGCAACCATTGTTGGAGGCGCACTGTCAAACACTCACCTCACAGTCACAGTTAACTGGACACTTGACTTTTTGCTTGGGCTTGTCTGTGGGCGGGAGGCTTCCTGTGCTCTCATCGTCCTTCTCAAACTCGTCCTTCAGCGTCTCCCCTCTGCTGCGGCAGCGCAGATCCAGAGGAGCCACGGCCTGCAGCGGCTCATCTGAGAGGTGAGGTGGTCCAGCGCAGGCTCCCAGCAGCTTCACGCCCCCGACACCCGCCCACACCCTCAGGGGCCGCATGAAGCAGTTACAGTACACTGGGTTGCCTTTAAGAAAAATGAGAGATGATCAGGATGTATTGAAGGTGAAATATAGTATGTCCTAATCCTCCATGTCTAAATCTGTGTCGAGCACAATCATCAGTTGTACCTGTCAGGTTGAGGCTGGCCAGCTCCTTGGGGCCTGAGAGGGGCTCCAGGTAGCGAAGCTGATTGTGGCTGAGGTCCAAGTGGGAGAGGAGGGGGGCGCGGGACAGAGCCTGATCCGACAGGTCCTGAAGGGACATGTGGTCAAGGTAGAGGTGTGTGAGCTTCGCCACAGACACAGATTCTTCCCCGAGGTAGGTCATGGGGTTGTGGCTCATGTCCAGGCGCGTGACCTCAGGAAGTCTTCACGAGGAGATGAAGAGTAAAGTAAAAAGTGAAGTGAGACATAAGACTTTGGTCGAATTTACTGCCGTTTGATGTTTCATTATGTACTATTTCTAAAATTTCTACAAAGGGAGAAAAGTCAAAGAAACAATAACTCTTTGACACTAGTTATGCCACATTTCTGACCCAGAGCATGAAGCCGCGTCATTTGTTCCTATAGTCTGCTGAGAAGTCATAAGCACTGTTTTCCATTAGAATGTTAAAATAACATTTATATAATGCCCATAATAATCCTTCAGAAGGTCCCACCTGGTCATGGTCTGAGTGGGGAAGAACTGCAGCTCGTTGTGGTCCAGGCTGAGGCGGTTGAGGGTGAACAGCCCGGCGAAGGCCTCAGGGGCCAAGTTGTTCAGGGAGTTATGGCTGAGACGAAGCCATTTGATGTTGTGCAGGCCCTGGAGGAGTCAGACTGCTGTGTGATCATGTAGCCAAACATAACCATTCATTGTGATGAAAAAAGTCTACAATCCCATAAGTCTGAGTACCTGGAAGGCCATGTTGGGGATGTAAACCAGCTGGTTGTGGGTGAGGGCCAACATGTTGAGGAAGCCGAGCTGTGTGAAGGCTCCAGGCTGGATCTCCTCCACGCGGTTATGGTCCAGGTGCAGCTCCTTCAGGGACGAGAGGCCGTCAAAGGACTCCTGCAACAGTCGGGTCAGAGGTAAGAGGGTGGAGGGAGGGAAAGGAAAATGAGACAACCTCACATAAGTATGTTGAAAGTTTAAAACCAAATGTGAAAAATAACAACTCAGACCCTTCAGTGTCGTCGCCATGCGGTGTCCTCTTACCTGATAAAGGATGTCAATTTTGTTGTAGGCAAGGTTCAGGGAAACCAGGCGGCCCAGTGTGCGGAAAGCGCCCTCTTTCACCTTGTTAATGCTGCAGCGCTGCAGGTTGAGATGGGTGAGGTAGGGCGTAAGGATGAACGCCCCCCTGGACAGCGCCTGCAGGTTGTTGTTCCTCAGGTCGAGCTTCAGTGTAATCTGTGGGGGGGTCAAACAGAACAGAGGATGTGTCCGAGACAGAGGTGATGCACAGTTAAAGGACAGGACTGATAAAGGTGTGCCGGATAACAACAATACTATTGAGCCCTTGAGCAAGACACATATCTCCTTCTTGCTGCTGTCGCTGTAGTACATAGTACATTTAACTAATTCATTTCAGATAAATAAAGATTCACATTTAAGAAGCATCTCAAATGCACCAAAGCACATTTGCCATTCAGTGTTTCTTCCTCAAACACTTGTGTGAAGTGAAAGTGAGGCACCAACATTTACTTTTGAATTCCTCACCTCATCTATGGTCGGGGGAATCTCCGTTAAGTTCTTGCCAACGCAGGTGACCGTGAGTTTGGAGCTGTCACAGCTGCACACTCTGGGACATTTGCTTGCTTCAGCTGGTGAACTCAGCACTAAAACCAACAAGAAGGCCGCAGCCGGGAAGAAACGCATCTGTGGCGGTAAAACATGATTAAAAAATCATTTAAAAGCTGTCGTCAAAACTCCATTCAGTGTCGAGTGCTTAGAAAACCAAAGAGACTTTTAATGGATGCTAATGTATTCAGTCTACTACTTCACTACTTATTTGGCTTTTTCCATTGGACCACATTGATTACATTTTAACATTGCTTATTTGCTGTTTTCTTATTTCTAAAATATTTCAGGATTAAATAAATACATATAAAAACAAATCAGTTTGTCCGAAACAAGAACCACCATAAAAGTCAGCTCATCAGGTGAAAAAATGTTTCAAGAAAATCCCAAATCTAACCTAAACAAACTGAAAAACGAGCTCACTGAAGAAAAAAAACGGTCTTACCTTCAAGCAGAATGTCCTCGTCACTGTCTGCTTCGTAACATGAACTAAAGGCAGTTTGAATGTGAATCTGCCAGTTACGGCTTCGGTTATCTGCTGCTGACTTTCTTATTCTACTCTGAGTGTGTCCGTACTGTCAGCGCTCCAGCAGGCTAACAAACAAGGCCTTGGTAAATTCTTTTACGATGACCCCTGATCCCTGAGCCCCCTCAAAGCAAATTAACACCTTGGCTTTACAATTTCCGTCTGAAACACAGGGAGCAACTGTATTTGTTAGTCGGATTGAGCACATGTGTTGATATGTATGTAAGAGATAAACTGACTATTCTTGGTTTGTAACATCAGGATTTCTTTGACGCCCCAGTGACAAAAAACAAATCTCAACAGGAAACAAAATGTGTAGAAAAACAGAAAATCTGTTTCTTCCAGAAAATGAGCAGCGATAGAATAGATCTATCTTTGTTGTAATAAAAACTCATAAGAGCTGTTTTAATGCTCAGTTTTCATGGAGTTGTATGTTCTTGTGACATTACCTTCAATGCTTTTATTTATTTCTTTAACAAAACTTCTATGGAGTTAAGATGCAAAGACGGTGAAAGACATCCAACACTCAAACCAGCTTTATTTTGCAACACAAATCCCCAAACTTTGCACCTTGTGCCCCAATTAAAGGCAGAAAATACATTTAAACATATTTCATCCCGTTTGATTGTTCTATTGTTCTTTACAGTCTTAATTTCATCATATTTATCGTCAATAGATATTTTAATAACGGCAATGTTTGACCATATTATCAAATTCAATAAGCATTGAATACAAAACAACAGAACAGTAAAAGGCATATATGAAATATAAAATAAAATGTGCAAAAGCTGAAACTTTGAGCCCAGATCGTTTCTGGTCAGAGCTTTTCTAGTTTGCACCAAAGTGTAATCTGTGCGTTAGTCAGTCAGGTGTCTCTAACCAGGAAACACACATCTTAATTTATGTGGGGAATAAGGTTTTATTCACCAGAATACAGAGATCAAGAAGACGAAGAAGTTGTCAGTGCTGTTCTGTGGTTATAAGAGTGTACACAAAGCACTTCAGACCATAAGAGCATTGTCCACTTCAAAACACAAAGCATTCAAGCCCAGTCCAGAGTCCAGAGAGGTTTGTTGCTGAACCTGTGAAGGGCAGCGGTGATGTAGCGGAGTCAGTGAGTCTGTTCTTCTCCAGTGTGGCTCAGCTTTATTTGCTTAATATTTCAGCTCATGTGTGCTGGTTTCCAAAGGTCCATCAGTGATCAGTCAAAGTTCAGTCAGTGTGTGTGTGTGTGTGTGTGTGTGGGTCCACAGTCCTCAGCCCTCTGATCTGACTCTCTGCAGTGTTGACTGGAGGCTGTTTCTGGCATTGCCACATGACTCCAGAGCCTTGTTGTTTCTGTGAAGGATAACACACACAGTTAGATGATGAAGTGTACACACACATAATTAAAATAATAAGATTAATTTATCCATTAACTTAATATCTTTCAAAATGGTAAGTCTGGTATTTCTCAGATTGTCAACAAATCCCAATGAAACACCAACACCAGCAATGAGTTGATCCTCTAATATACTAACAAGTGTTGTCTGTGTAGCTGAAGCTTGAGCTACTGTTGTCCAGAAACACATCAGTGAGCCACACTGTTGCACATGTTCCACCAAAGGCCCTGTACTTTGAGTCAATGCCACATATACTGTTCTGTTGCTGTGAACATGCACTAGAGCTCCAAATGTATATTATTTTTGCGGCTAAAAACTAAAGTCATGCTTTTAAAGGAAACTTTCTTCTCAAACAAAAATTAAACTATACATGTGTGGTCTAGCAGACAGGCTAGTGAAGTCAGAAAGTATTAAGAAAGGGACTAACACATTGTTGGTTTAAGTCTTTTTATGGGATTGACAATGAGAAATAAAATAAAATACCAGCATTATCATCCAAATTTGAATCTTTATCATTTTCATTTTTTTGTTGTGGGGAAAGCTACTTGCAAATCATCTGCAGGGTTTAAATCTTAAGGATTATAACTTTAAGGATAAATCACCATGAATCCTTCATGTATGTCATAGAGGCAGAAAGGTAAATGTTCGCCCAATGAAAGCGAAGGGTTAGTAAAACGACAAAAATAACAAACCCTTTACAACACATCAATGAGCAATCACCAGAGAGTGTCCACCACCGTCGCTAGTGTAAAAACATTCATCATGTGCTTCATTCCTGAAGATAGAGGATGGTGATCGTGGTATTTTGTACCTGGAAGCTGCCTGCTGATTGGCTCATTCTGTCACGCCCTTACCGGGACAGGAAGGCCTGCAGCACGGCCACGTTGTCTTTGGGGAAGTAGTCCTGTCTAACAACGTGCTCCAAGGCATTGAGGTGGCCGGGAACCACGAGCACAGGCTTCACCTTGTCCTCACTCTGGCCAGCCAAGAGGACGGGACGGGACGGAGGGATGGAGGGTGAGGACGAGAGGACAGATAAGAGAGGAGTGTTGAAAACAATGAGTGTAGTGAGAAGACAAAAGCGAGATAAAGCAAAGAAAAGACATGTGAAGAAATACATATGTCTGTGTCTTGGCAAACAGATTAAACGTACCTTGAGAAGTCCAAGCAGCACTAACAAAGATGACACAAAGTTGTAGCCTTGGAAAGACGGAGTGGCAAAAGCTTTCTTCAGAAGGGCATCTGTAAGGAAAAATGTCATACTTTTTATTACAAACATGTATTCTAACACCGTCAACACAAAAAGACAACAGAAAACGTGTGACTTGTTAACACAGACTCTTAATGGATCAAGTGAAGCATTAAAAACAGTTTTAAGTATACTGTGCAAAACAACTTCACTAGCATCTCACAGTACTTTGAGATCGAGATAAAAAGTGGGTAAAAAGAAGCAGTGGATTCAATTGGCGAGTGAAAGGAATTCTGAGCTCATTAGATGAAACAGGTTGGTAGTACATCAAAATAAATATACAAAAAACACAAAATAACTGCGAGACACCGAAAGGCAGAAATTAATTTGTAATGCTACGAGGTTCCTCGTCAGTTCAGCACTTTTCTCAGCAAGAGCATGTACAACGACGACGACGAGATCAACTGATGCAGACCAAATGTCTCACCAATGCTGTCCAACACGGCGTTCTTAACATCATTATTGTCCTCCTTGTACACGGATGCGATCTTGAGGAAGGCTTCAGCTGTTTTTGTAGCATCTGACACATCCACCTAGACACAGAGAAAGGCAGAAACATTTACCTCAAAGACATTTATTTTAGCCTTTAGTACCACTCATTAACAGATGGAAGCAGTTCTGTAGGTAAACTCAAGCTGGAGTGTGTGTGTGTGTGTGTGTGTGTGTGTGTGTGTGTGTGTAAGTACTCGTGTGTTTACCTGCTGCTCGATCAGCATCGCTCTCTTGGCCCCCAATTTGAGCAGTTTGTCTGGGGACGGAAAGCTGAGGAAGGAGGAGACGTCTGGTGGCCGGGATGCTGATGCAGGGGTGGACATCTGTGAGGGGGAGGGGAGGGAAAAGAAAGTCAACTCAACCACAACACCCAACAAACAAACACGTACACACAACAGCAGCTAGTGCGGCCTTTAGACTTCACGTCAACTATTCAATGCAGACGTGGATTAAATAATGGTGTAAAGAGTTTACAATTGGATTTGTGATTGATTTCATGTTATTTGGTCTTTTGGCCCTTTCATTGCAGCTGCAGCATCAAACTTTCATGTAAGCACAGGTAACTAAACATATTTTTGGGGTTAATTTTTGCTTTGATGCCACACATCACCACACTTTTATCTGACCTTGTTGTCATTGCTTTCCTCTTCCTCCTCTTCTTCCTCTTCCTCCTCTATTTCCTCCTCATCCACATCCTCGTCGTCTTCGTCTTCTTCCTCATCGTCGTCCTCGTCGTCGTCATCATCTTCTGGCTCGCCCTCGTCGTCACTGAGGCAAATTAAAAAGCACGATAGTGAGGATTTTGGGATGAGAAGCATCTTTTTGAATGATCGTGATATTCAACTAAATCATGTGCAAAGTCCCTGTGGGGCAGTTTGCATCAGTTTTCCAGGCGCTGATGTGACGGTGGAGCAGGAATAGAAACTGAGACATGCCCTATTAGCCCTCATGACCCACAACAAGATAGACAGGTACAGAGAAAGGATGCATGGATTTCTATAAATAGACCACAGGAGCTGAAGTACGACGTGATTACCTGAGCGATCCTAGAAGGTCGCCAATGTTCATGGCTTCCATGGCGTCTTTCAGAGCTTTGCAGCCATCCTCTCCTAGACTGTTACCTGAAAATCAAATCAATATAAACAGCTGAGTCAGGGAGATAAATATCATCTCTACAAATAGAAAAACCTTTAAGCAGATTTTTGTACTTTTGTAAAGCTAAAAATACAACGAAAAAAATAACTTGAAATTTCTCCTTGAAGGCGTTTACCATTTAGATCCAGTTTCTCCAGCTGGTCTCTGTTCTTTACTGCTTGTGCCACAGCCAGAGCTGCCTCCTCTGTGATCTCGCCAAATGACAGATTGAGTTCCTGATAACAGAATATTTACTTAGTAGGGAAGAGAAATGTCAAACAAAAGCTAAGAAATAAAGAACTTCTAGATGAAAATGAGGTGATTGACAGCTCAGCTCAGCGGGGTCAGTAGTGTTCTACTCACTCACCTGGAGGATTGGTAGTCCCTCTGATACCGTTTCTGCGATAGCTATGGCTCCCGCTGGACGCACCAGACAGTCTCCAAAGTTTATCACCTGGATGCTGCGCAGGTGTTTCAGGGCCTGTGAAGAACGCAGATATTATTTGCTACAGCCTCGAAGCCTGGAAAGAGAGTTATCAGTAGAACTGTAGTAAAACTGATGGTGATGAACAAATTGGTGGATGATTTTTTTAATAGAAAGCTACATTTGTGAATTCCTAGGTAAAGGTACAAATTATAACTGAATATGGTAAATACTGTACTGACCTAGGACTGCTTCAAACTACAGGCGATCACCTTTGTAAGAATATTTACAGATAATTACCAACTGTATGTAGGAATCGACAGTATATTTTTAACTTGAGGCCTGTGGGAGAATATCTTGGCGTAGAAACACATGGATGTATTTTAATATCATTACTACCTCTTGTATACCAAATCTCTTGAAAACCTGCTAAAAATAGTTGTCTTGTATGAATACTGACATTGGAATGAATAAAGCGGGCTGACAGCAAACGGTTAATAATTTTCCCAAGGTGCATTTCACTAAGAGCAACTGTCCACTCAATTGCCAACAGTCCTGATATCAATGTCTCTGTACCTGAGCCATGGCGATAGCCCCCTTCTCAGTGAAGGTGTTGTCGTTGAGGTTGAGGATGCGGAGGCCGGCGTTGTGCTGCATGGCTTTGGCCAGAGCCGTCACACCAGGATGATTGATGCCATTCTGAGGCATGTGAACCTCCTCCAGGCTGCCCATCAACTGAGAACACAAACACACAGCCACAGTAAGCTACAGCAGTCCGTCTACAATAACCGACTCTCCCAGCTTAGAGTGAGTGTGGTCAAGTGGTCAAATAACAATATGAGCTGCATTGATACAACCTGGTCTGAGATCAATATTTGTATTCAACCATGCAAAGCTCAAGGGGTTGTTAGTCCTGTACCTGGAAGGCTTGAGCGAGGGCGGTGGCTCCATCGTTCTCCAGGCGGTTCCTCCCTGCAACAAACACCTTCAGGCCGAGGGGGGTGCCCTCTGCACTGGATTTTTTATGGCACTGGATCAAAGAAGCGGCCAAGATCTGAAGATTCCATTAACACAGATGTGAATTGTTACAGACATTTCTACAGCCAAAATTCTCTTTTCATTCCAGTTACCATCAATAAATCAAAAACTTTGACAGATATCTCTCTCTCAACAAAAAACGTCCTCAGCTTTTGGAGAAATGTACTCCAACTGACACTTTTTCAGTGCTTGAACTTTAACTTAATCTTCACCTTTCATCAGTCAAAGATAATTTTATGCATCATAAAAATAGACTTTAGCAAAACAGTGGAATGCAGTGGACTGTACAAGCGTACCTAATAACGTGACGACTGAGTACATATTAACGGCATCTAACAAAGTAGATGGACACATGCTTCATTTTAAAAAGACATCCTCATGACTTACCTTCCCCCCTCCGATGCCCATGCCACAGTTGTTGAGCCGTAACTCCTGCAGCGTGTAGCAGGCCGTGCTCTTGAGCAACCTCTCGATGCCCTTCACCCCATCCGGTCCAAAGGCGTTGTCACTGAGGTCTAAAACAGTGAGCCTGGCACCGGCCAGCATCAGAGCGTCACCCAGTGAATTCTACAACACAAGGGCAGAAAGAAACGAGATGAAATGGCCGGGTAAGCGTGCAATATTTCAACACGTTCTGACTGGAAGCCTAAGCTTGCAACGGGGTCGATGATGTTAAGGAAGAAGTGCATTACCAAGGCAGGTGGGATCTCAGGGCGCAGGCGCCCGGTGAACATGTCACTCCAATAACAGCGCTGAAAGAGAGAGAAAGAAGAAACAGTGTCAGCTGAGAGATACACATGAATATATTCACTACATTATATAGAAACAAAAGTTGAACATGCCGTACAATATAATTTTCATTATTAAAGCTAAGACAAAAATAACGATTAGTCGAACAAGAGAAAAATAATCTGCCAATATGTCATTTTTTTAAAAGCAAAAATGTCTTTCCTTGTTTCAGGTCAAGATGAGTATTTGTTGCTTTTCATGTCTTATGTGAGGTAAACGTAATTACTTTAGGTTTTGGAGTACTGATCAGTCAGAAAAAAAGCAATTTGTTGACATCCCCTTGGGTTTAAGTAAATTATGATGGGAATGTTTGTACTATGCTCCGATATTTCATAGACCGATTTATGTTTATCAAGTACAAATACCAAACATTTCCTGGTTACGGTGATGATTCAAACTGAGAATGATGAGAAAGGTCAAGAGGAAACGCGCCAAACCTTGAACTTGCTCTTTGTCTCTAGGGCCTTGGCGATGGCCTTTGCTGCCTCCACCCCTATAGTGTTTCCCTCCAACCTCAGAGCCTGCAAATCATCAAAGTCCTGGATCTCCTTAACCATCTCCTCCACTGGAGAACAGGGATCAGAGTGAGGGATGGAGGCGTTAAAATGTTGTGATGAAAAAAATCATGAAAACCAAGACTTTAGAGTGGCAAAGCAATCATAGGCAGGGCTTCTCGCACACCAAGCATTCACAGTGACGTCTGACACTCACCCGATTGGGCATCATCAAGCTTTCTTCCCTGGCCTTTGTAGCTCAGCTCTACTTCCTCTACTCCAGTCTTAGCCAGAGAGTTGGTCAACTGCTCAACAATATCTGTAGCCATCGGGACACCTGGGGAACAAACATTATTTATTTTTATTCTGCTTCATGATAACCCTGGTGTCCAGTGACACAGTTGGTTTCCTCTGCACTCATTACCAACTAGGAATCAAAACAAAGACCACATATAGCAATTCATTCAAACACACGGGACTTGTGGATGGGAATGTATGGACATTTTGCCTTTAACTGCTTCGATTTTTCTGGAAAGCTAAGTCCACCTTTCTCCTAAACGTCTACTGAAAGCGTTGTTTTCGCTGTGGGACAATCCACCCTAAAATAGTATTTACATTTGCAATAAATACACTGCATGTCAGATTTAATTTATAGATTTGAACATATTTCGTGCGTTAAATAATATACAGATGGTAAAGATTTAACCATAAATTAGGGGACAAATCCTGGAGCTCCTCGTGTACAATTTAACTGTCAGTGTTTTCTGGTGACATTGAAAGGAGATATCTTGTTGAAGTCAGCCACTAACGCTAATTCCCTGTCCAAATAAACTCAAAACATGAGTTTAAGTTGTAATGTTCCTTCAACACATAAATACAGCCGCAGGGTTTTATACACGCTGACACGAGCTACATTGATAAGAATTGAATGTTGTTTTGGGGTAGATTTCCCCCTGTACGCAGCCGGCGGCTAGCTTTAGCCGAGTGCTGCTAACGTTATGCTAACACACCAAAACGGTTTGATGGCAGTGGAGCTGGTATGTTGACAACCGTCGGTTTAATAAGACATCACGTGCTTGCTAGATAATTAACACACTTAGTCCGGCGGTGGCTGGATTATAAAACGGATTTGTTCTTGTCAGCTAGCTCGCACGTTACGTGGGACAGAGCGTGGCTCTTACTCGGCCTGTCCAGTCCAATCTGAAAACTGCTGACTAACGTTAAAGTTACTATTAGTGAGACTCCTCCAGTCACCGTTAGTTATTACAGAGACTTTAAGCCACCGTTCTAATAGAAAGTGATGTCCCCATTACCGCAACACAGCTGTACTGATTGAATCCAGTCCTGTCACACACTCCCGCTCGCTCTGTACGTTCAAAACCGAACCCAGCACGTTACCCGACCTGACGACCACAGAGCCGAGAGACAAGGGACTTGTAGTTCTATTGGACAACGCTGCTGGATGCGTTTACGTTCACTTCTGTATCCAGTCTGTGGGAAATATTGTTGAGGCAAAGATAGATAGATAGATAGATAGATAGATAGATAGATAGATAGATACTAACTTTATTGATCCCGCGAGGGGAAATTATTTTGTTACAAGCAGCAATAGGTTACAGAGCAGCAATAGGTCACAGCTAAAAAATCTTAATATTATATAAAAAGAAAAATACAAGAAAAATACACATGTCACAATATATACAGTTATAATATAGTAAAGATGTTATATAAAAAATGCACACTATATACACAGTGAATAGAACAGAATAATATTAAATCAACTAAATAAACAGTAGTGCAGAGGTTTAACGATTTGATTTGGCAAGATCGCATGCAATCAAAAGAAAACATAAATTAATTGCCAACAATTAAGTATAGTTATTAATTTTGTTGTATATGGGAACTTGGTTTATTGACCCATTAAATGTAAAAAATAATGTATTGAATTGATCCATTTACAGATGTATGTATTTATGTATCTATTTGATTGTGTATATGGTTATAGCTGTTGCTTTTGTATTCTTTAATGAAGCTGAATAAGGCCAATAACGGAGTACAATCTGTCAAGCACCACTTGGTTCTTTGTATCGTTACCAAAGATGGCACGGTTATTGTTCCCACAATAATGTTTATAATGGTGTCAAATAAGGGAGGAGTGATATAAAGAATGAAAACAAGTTGTGTAGAGATGGCAGAGTGTGAGTAGGTGGGGTCTATTGTGTACACAGGAAGAGATGCCAGACCTCACGCAGGGCTAGCAAACCCTCCATTCGTTAAAGGGCCAGTGTGGAGGTTCGCAGCTGGCTCGTGGATGGACTGGGGCTGCTGGGAATCGAAACTTAACTTGGTGCCGAAGTCAGACACGGAGCCTCGACGAGTCTCTTCCTCCTCGGCTCGCTGTTTACCAGCGTCTGCTCGAGCTCTCAGCAGCAGACAGTTTCTCCGTCTTTCCGCCATTGGACACTAAATGACTTCCAACTTCTATATTTGGTTCAATGAACTTCCTCACTTCCCTAGGTAGGTGTGTCTGAAGTTGGGCCACACTCGCGCTATGATAGCGAGGGAAACGTGCTTGCATGGGGCTTGCATGTTGGATGTTTGTACATTTATTAAATACGGAATGAACACGAAGCCGGGCTTGGTAAGTGTGTCTTTGCACGAGGTGACAAAGCTGGTCGTTTCTTGCTTTCTGCTCCTGAAGGAAGTGGGTGTACACCAGCTCACAGGCACTATGAACACACCATCAGGCAGTCCTGGCTACTAAATTCACTTGTGGTCTGTTTGTCTTCTCCCCAGATAACAAGCATGGACCCTGCCAGACAGAAACGCAAGGAGGAGATAAGGACCTCTCTGAAATTTATACAGTGAGATGCATTTTTGTGTGTTAGATTTCACCCTGACTGAAAGTGAAACCTTCCATGGCCACGAATGACTCATATCCTCGATAACCAGCTGTCTCAGTACTTTTCTAAGCAAGTTTATATATTGTGTTCTAGGTCTTCCCTGGCTTATCCAGAGCCTGAGGGCTACCAGGTACCACCTGTTATTACTAATACTGTGTTATGTCTGTCTCCACTGTCTCTTCACTCTTAAGCTTTGGCTTTTATGCACATTATGATCTACAATCGCCTGTTCAATAGTTGTTGCTGAAATCCCAGACCCCTCACTCTGCTCTCTGTTTTGTTTCTCACTGAAATCCCTGTCTTTTCTTTCCTAACATCTCTCAGTTCATTCCTGGCTGCATGCACAATCAAAGACTGGACAATTAATATGTAATACTCTTGAGACTCACTCGGAAAGATATACTGGTTGCTGTAATCATTCTTCTTGTCCACAACTATTGTATTGATTGCCATGAAGTTTTGCACTGACATTTATTGTCCCCAGAGGATGAATCTTACTGATATTTCCTCTAGAGCCACCATAAAGTTGATATTACAATTTTTAAGCGACATGTCTTCAGAAATTCATGGTCTCCAGACGATATATCCTAATAACTGTGGCGATCTGCTCACCTTTCATGAACTGGTGTATGACTAAACACTTGCTAAACCAATGACATTCCCATCAGGAATCACTTCAGGGCCAGTATGAATGTTTACAACAACCAACATGGTGGGCGTCGGGGTATTTTTGAATATACTTTATTCATGACTGGGCCCAATGTTTTTGGGACACACCACATATCTTTTTTTTTTCCCCCCCCCCTCCCAGGACTTCCTTACCCGGTTAGTGTGCAACCTGCTCGATGAGGGCAACGCCTCGTTCAGAGACAGTGACTGGGAGCAGGCGGTGAGAGAGTTCACTGAAGGCTTGAATGTCTCACACTATGCTGCAGCAGAGGAGATCCAGATCCCAGACGCTTTGCTGGAGAGCTTGTATGTCAACCGGGCAGCTGCCTACCACAGCATGGTAAGAAACGGCTGCTACCTGACACGCCATGTCTGTTTTGTAAACAGATTGTTTCAGTGAGTGCAGCTCAGACTGACACTGTCAATACATGCAGCTGTGATTAGAACTACAGAGGCTTCTCCACACCCAAACCTGATCCGTCAGTTGTAGAGCCAGTTAAAAGCTGATCAACTCATAATAATGACAGACTGAAGTCATTTTTCAGCCTCCCGCAACTTTTAATCTTAAACATCCAGTAACATACCAGTGGTTAGTCCACTATAATTTGTGCTACATTTCAAAGACCCAATCAAATATGTTTCACGATAAATTATTATAATGCAGCAGAGGAAAGCCAGCACACAATACAATGCTGGGGATTGCACCACCAACCACAAGGCAGTAGATGAATGCTGTGTAGAGCGGGGGAGACTATTCATCAGTATGATAAGAGTCAAAGGGAGGTTGTTAGCATGGGTTCAAGGGAAGGCCAAGGCATATCAAGAGGGACTCAGATGTAAATTTTAGAGTAGCATATTATAGTACAAAGCAGTGAGCACAGAGGCATAATTCATAGCAGGATAGCATGACAATTACATATTCCTTTCACGGTTGAATTGCATTTTTTTCTCCCCTGGACTGAAATATCACAACTACTGTATAGATTGCCATTAAAGTTTGTGCAGACTATCATGGTCCCCAGAGGATGAGTCCCAATGACTTTGATGATCCTCTGACTTTTGTGATTCATAGTGAAATGTCAGCTTTTGGATGCATAGCCTTTTATAATTTGATTCAGACATGCATGTCCCCCTCAGGGATAATTGTAATAACTGATGTAGCATCCCCGGCTGAATAATGGTCTGGAGTCTTGAACTGATGGTCCATAAGTCTTTAATGAACACACCGTAAGAACTATGAAGAAAAATAAGTAAAGACAAACGTTTTTGAACACTGTTTAGCATCTTCCCTATCCTTCCTCTAACATGCTACATTTGACCACAAGGCGGTGCCTTCGAGCGGAAACAGCAGTTGGTTAGCTTGAGCTGACACAAAAACAGAAAAAACCGTAGCAACATAAACAACATTTTCCAAAGAATAAACTTAAACAGGTACTAACCTTGTGCCCATATCGGCCAGGTGCTAAACTAAACAAAACCGTAACCTTCTTCCTTGTTTTTATTACTTTTTTCCATCTCTTTAGCGACTTTTCATTTTGTCCCGCTTCTGACTACCTACTTCCGGTTTTGTACCTTCAAAAATAAAAGCGCAACAGGAAATGCACCGACTGCAGTGATAAAATGTCCAAAATAAAAGACAAAAAAAAGGAACAATCTATTAAAATACCCTACACTCTCAGAGGTCCTTTACACTCCCACCAAATCACGAGTGGTTTTAAGAATAAAATGGAATACAAAGGCACGAATGATTTCTAAACTCAAAATGACCTTAACTCTAAAGGCTCAGTAAATACCACATGTAACTTCGGAAATGTCCACATTTAAACTCTTCATACAGTAAAGGATACGGTTGTGAAGTTAACCAGTCTCTAGGAGTAGAATCAGCTTCTGAACAGGACGTTCAACGATGGATGGCTTGCCACAACGCTGTCCTTCCTTTCCCAATCTCTGATCTCCGAAACAAATTTTTACTCTCCTCACTAGTCCATCTCTATCAGTCATTGTCTCTACAACTTTGGACAGTCTCCACTCATTCCGTGGTCGATCATCTGCTTTCTCCATGACGATTTCGCCAACCTTCAGGTTCCTTTTTGGGGTATGCCAGCATTGTCTGGTGGCAATATTGGAGAGATACTCTCTTTTCCAGCGGCTCCAGAATTGCTCTGTAAGGTACTGAATGTGACGCCACTTCTTACGAGCATACATGTCCTCTCTGATGAATCTGCCAGGAGGTGGCAAGGCTGCACCAGATTTCATGGTAAGCAGGTGATTGGGTGTCAGCGGTTCAGGACTGTCTGGATCACTCAGATTGTCAACTGTGAGTGGACGACTATTAACAATAGCCATTGCCTCATAAAAGAATGTCCGCAGAGAGGCATCATCCATACTGCCTGAAGAGAGTGAGAGAGTAGAACGAAGAACATTCCTTACTGTTCTAATTTGTCTCTCCCATACACCTCCCACATGGCTTGAATGGGGAGCATTCAGGATGAAGTCGCACTGCTTTTCAGCCAAAAATGTTGTTAGCCGATTAGCATCCATTTGCCCTAATGCTTCTTTCAGTTCGTTTTTCGCACTAAAAAAACGAAGTTACTTCCTTGATCACATCTCAATTGACGTACAGCTCCTCTTATAGCAATAAAACAACGAAGGCCATTAATAAAGGCATCTGTTGACAAGTCATTCAACATTTCGATGTGGATAGCATGACAGGAGAGACATGTAAAGAGCAGGCCGTATCGCTTATGCACCTTGCGCCCTTGCTTGGTGGGAAATGGACCAAAACAGTCCATTCCACAATAGGTAAATGGTGGTGATGGATCAACGCGCTCTGACGGCAGATCTGCCATTCGCTGCTCTTCAACAGATCTCCTGAGTTTCCTACATTTGACACACTGATGCACATGTGATGCAACGGCTCTGTTGATTCCTGGAATCCAGTATCCGTTTGATCTGATTTCATTCATGGTGATACCCTTTCATTGATGTTGAACTTTCTCATGACAATGAGCTATTATCATCTTGGTAATGTGATGATCCTTTGGGATAATCACTGGGTGTTTCTGTGAAGTAGGGCGCGATGCATGTTTCAGTCTCCCTCCCACCTTGAGAATCCCATCTTGATCAAGAAAAGCATCCATGTGATGCAGTTTACTTTGAGATGGGAGTCAGGATCCTTTACTGAGCAGCTTAATGTCCTCTGAATACACTTGTCTCTGTAAGTTTCTTATGATGACCTGCTGTGCAGCTACTCGCTTCCGCACCGTACTGTGACCTGCTGACTTATCCTTCTTTACACGACGGAGGAGACGTGCAACGGCTTGTGTGACTGTATACCATGACGAAAACTTTGACAGGTGGTCAGAGAGATTTACTTGCTCTGTTGTTTGCACATTCAGTGTTTGAATCCTTTTGACTTCAGGGTCTCCAATCGCGATTTCTGTGAAGACCTCTGCAGCTGGAGGTATTCCTTTCTCCCACAGAAACTGAGGTCCTGTAAACCAGTTTGATGTGAGAAGCTGGCTTACACTTGAACCTCTTGAGGCAAGGTCTGCTGGGTTCTTGTCAGTGGGAACGAATTGCCATTGTTGTGGAGTTGTGCTGAGATGTATCTTCTGTATCCTATTTGACACAAATGTGTGAAAACGACGTGCCTCATTGTAGACGTATCCTAAAACCACTTTGGAGTCAGTCCAAAAGTATTCCTCAATCTCTTCAAAGCCAAGCTCCTCCTTCAGGATGTTGCTTGCTGTAACTGAGATGACAGCAGCAGTCAGCTCTAACCTGGGGATGGTTATGACCTTAATGGAAGCTACTCTGGATTTTCCCATGACCAGAGTGCAATGAACACTTCCATCTTCGTTCACTTGTCTCAAATAAGAACAGTGGCCATACCCGTATGTGCTTGCATCAGAGAAGTGGTGTAGCTCTCTTTTCAGGACCCTTCCAAAGTCAGCTGGCATATAGCAATGTGGTATGTTGATTTTGTCCAGATTTGCCAGATCATTCTTCCAGTGTTTCCACACTGGTTGCAGCTCACTGATGAGCGAGTCATCCCAGCCAGGGCCATTTCTGCATGTTTCCTGAAGCACCTTTTTTCCAGTGAGCAGAAATGGAGCAACAAACCCCAGTGGGTCATAAAGGGAGGCAACTGTGGATAGTATGCCACGCCGTGTTGCTGGCTGATCCTTTAGACAGATACGGAATCTAAAGCTGTCAGTTTCAATGTGCCAGAGGATGCCAAGCGCTCTCTCCATTGTGGAATCACTGGGGGCGAGGTCAAGAGTGTTTCTTTCATTGGCGCGCTCAGATGGTGGTGTACTCTCCAGCACTGATCTGTTGTTACTCACAAACTTGTGCAGTCTCAGCCCACCCATAGCATAGAGTTTCTGGGCTTCCTTTGCAAGCTGAATAGCGTCATTCACATTTTCTATACTTGTGACACCGCCGTCGACATAGAAGTCTGTCAGAATGAACTGGGAGCCAAGGGGAAACAGGCTCTCATTTTCCTTGGCGAGATGTCTCAGTCCGTAGTTGGCACATCCAGGCGATGATGCAGCACCAAACAGATGAACTTTCATGCGGAACTCCTGCGGCTCTGCATTCAGGTTTCCATCCTTCCACCAAAGGAATCGCAGGTAGTTTCTGTTGGCCTCACACACATGAAACTGATGAAACATCTTCTCGATATCACACATCAGGGCATTGTGGTGCTGTCTGAATCTTATGAGAACACCAGAAAGATTGTTTATCAGATCAGGGCCAGACAGTAGATGGTCAATTAGGCTAGTTCCCTTGTACTTGGCTGAGCAATCAAAAACAACACAAAGCTTCTCTGGTTTTTTGGAGTGATATACCCTGTGGTGAGGGATATATCATTTTTCTCCGTCCTTCCCATTGTCATGAACTTCCTCTGCATCACCCTTTTTGATTACTTCTTCCATGAATTTCATATAATGCTCCTTGTACTTCTCATTGTTCAGGAGCTTTCTCTTAAGATGGCTCAGCCGGACAGTGGCTAGTTGCTTATTGTCAGGGAGATGTGGTCTCTCTCTGAAGGGGAGTGGCATCTCATAGTGGCCACGATTGTTCCTTTGAATACTTTCCTTTAACATGCCCAGAAAGCATCCGTCTTTACTGACATCCTTAAAGTCATACTCAAGAACCTTGATAGCATCTGATGGAGCCACTGGAGGAAGTTCTTTGACAGCAACTCTGTGGCACATGGTGATGCTTAGTGAGTCATCGTGAGGTGATGAACAACCTACAATACTCCATCCGAGATCCGTGCGAACTGCATAGGGTTCGTTGTCTCCTCCTAAGATTACCTGCCGTGGTGCCAGTGCCCTTGAGCAATTGTAGCCTATTAAAAGACCAACTTCACACTCTAACTGTGGTGGAATTTCATTTGCTAGTGCGCAGAGATGAGTCCACTGTCTTGCCGTTTCACAGGTAGGAATGTGTGTGTGTGATTCACTGGTATGCAATCTTTGGTATAGGAAGGAGGTAGATCAATGAGGGTTGAGGAATTGTAACCTCGTACTCTGAGACCTGAGACCCTCTCACTTTGCATTAATGTATCCTTTCCAATCATGGTGGTTAGCTTCAGTCTTACAGGATGTGCCTTGGTTCCTAAGCTACGGCTAACTTCTTGATCAATGAAAACTGTGTCACTTTGAGTGTCAAGCAGGGCATAGACAAGTTTTTCTATACCTGGGTTGTTGATAGAAGAAACCCACACTGGCACGATCATGGAGGAGCTGGTAGATGGCTCCTCAGTCTCCACATTGAGTGACAGTGTGGTGGCTGCTCTCTCTGTTATGATCTGGTTAGAGACCAACACTGGTTTGACTTTACTGTAGTTGTCGTCGTGCAGACAAGTTGGGTGTCTTCCTTTTACAGGTGTCACATGAGTGTCGGTGACAGCATTCTTTGACACCATGGCCTGGCTTTAAGCAACCATAACATAGTCTGCTGTCCTTCACATATATTCTTCTTTCATCCAGAGATTTCCCTTTAAACTCAGGGCAATAGTGCAGGCCATGTTTGCTGTCTTGACAGAACATGCAGGGGGGCCTTAAGCCTGTCTTTGGCTGCATGTGATTCTCAGTCTCTGCAACTGTCTCTGTATGGAGAACACTGGATTTGGTGTTCCTTTCTTTGAGATGGCGATTCTCTGTTGGTGACTCCGATGAGTGTAGTGCTTGAAAGGAGGTTATTGGATTACAGGCAATCTCTGCTTCCATTTCCATGAAAGTGACAAAGTCCTTGAAGTTTGGAAATTCCTGCGTGTCTCTCATAACTCGAGTGGCCTGGCGGTTCCACCGTGATGCTGCCCAGTCAGGTAACTTATGGACCAGCTTCTGGTTCTCTTCACAGTCATTCAGAATGCTAAGACCTTTAACATGAGGCATGGCTTCCTGACAAGCATGTAGAAAGTCAGCAAATTTTCTGAGTCCTTCTGCATCCTTAGACTGGATCTTTGGCCAGCTTGCCAGTTTTTCTCTGAATGCTCTCTGTATAACAAACGGCTGACCATACCTATGGTTGAGACGGTTCCATGCATCTTTATAAGCCTCATCATCATTTCTGTATAGTGTGCCATCAAGTGTCTTTCGGGCTGGACCTCCTACATACTTTCTCAAGTAATGCAGTTTTTCAGCAAACGAGATGTTCTTTTTGTCTATGAGTGATATGAATGAGGCCTTCCACTCAATGAACTGGATCGGGTTGCCGACAAACAGAGATGGCTCTGGCACTGGAAGGCGATTCATAGCTATGCTATCTTGAACTGCTTGGGCAAGATCACACACATCAGATTGTGTAGGATATGCTGGAATTCTTGCTGATTGTTGGATGAGAGCTGAGGACACAGGTTGTGGTGGAGAAACATTTTCCTGTCCTCTTGTGTTAAAGTCAGCAGAGCACACACTGCCCTCCTGCATTACTTCTTGATTATAGATTGATAATCTGGCTCGTGCAGCCCTGACATTCTTCTCTGCCTTCAGTCTCTCTAGCTCACGTTTGTGGTCTTCAAAATCTCTTTTCTGCTGTTCCTCTAGTAGTTGAAACCTTGCTTGCTGTTTTTCCTCCTCCAGAAACATTGTATACTCTGCTTCTTTCGCTGCTACCTCTGCTGCTGCTTCTGCTCTGCTAGCAGCTAGGATGGTGTCCACTGAGTGTTGACTTGAAGGGGAGACTATTGATCCATATACTGAGTGTGCATAGTCTCTATTGAGCAGCTCCCGAAGACGTTGTTTAACTTCTTCAGTGTCAAAATCACCATCTATGTATGCCATTCTTTCGAAAGCGATTTTAATAATGTCCTTTGTCACTGCCTCACAAGCATCAACACAACGTCTTGTCTCACTAGATGGAGTGATGTGATCTCTAATTTGCACATAGATATCTGTAACATTGTCCTTTTCTTTCTCTAATATGTCTATAAGAGCTACAATTTGACTCTCTGGAATGTCTGACTTTAGCTGCTCTCTGGCTTCACGTGCCTGGATCTTCCATTGTTCATAAAGGTGAATGAGCCTTTTCTCCCTTTTGTGTGCCTCCTCTTTCTGCAATGCAAGCATCTTCTCTGTGGGATTCCGTTGGCGACCAGATCTGCGAAGTTCCTCGCTAGCCTGACAGGCAACCGTTATGTGGTCTGAGTCTCTACAGTCTGATGCAGATGCTTCCATTATGCGCGACAGGAAATGCACCGACTGCAGTGATAAAATGTCCAAAATAAAAGACAAAAAAAGGAACACTCTATTAAAATACCCTACACTCTCAGAGGTCCTTTACAACTGATAATCAGGTCAACATTTCCGTTTGTCCAATATTTTTGTTTATGAACAAATACCTGCGAAACCATCATCCTCCTAAAAATGTGAAAATCAGATGTTTGGTTTTATTCATAGTATATTTAGCTGATAGTCCTAATATCAATATCAATATTCAGTTCAACGCTGGAATTGGGAAAACCAAAACCTTTGACCTGCAGTGGTCAGCAGCAGTCAGCAGCAGTCTCTGATGTATTGCAAGAATTTGGACTAAATAATAAATGGACTATTAACTCAGATTTTTTTTTTTTTTTTATAAAACAAAGGAAGCCTCACCATGTGTCCTCACCATCCGCCACACCTGAACTATGAGGCTTCTTCTAGAAAACACTACCAGTCTTACTGAGACTCTTTTTAAACGTCCTGTATTATCATCTCTCATGTCTCCCACAGGGGGAATATGAGCGCTGCGTGAAGGACTGCGACAGAGCTCTGAAAGTGTGTAAGGAAAGCCGCAGGGCACTGTACAGGAAGGCACTTTGTTTGAAAGAGCTCGGGAAGTACAAGGAGGCCTACAACTGCACCACCGACTGTCTGCTCGTTACTCGTCTGGTAAAGGAAAGAGACAATTGGGAGAGTTGATGCTTAAAGGTCTAAGACATTGATTGCCATAAATCACAAACAATTTTGTACAGATATTTATGTTCCTTTCAGGATGAGTCCTAGTGGATTTGGTGATCCCCTGACTTTATCTAGGCTCACCAGTATGTCCAATACTTTGGTGTATGTCTAAAACTAATGACATTCCCATCAACCTCAGCTGTACTCATTGTTTTGTTTTTTGTGCTAGTTAGCAAATGGTAACATGATAAACTAAGATGGTAAACATTGTACCATTTCACCATGGAAACAACCGCCATCGTTGTCATTGTGATAGTGTTAGCTGTAGACCGTAAGCCTTGTCTGCTAAACTTTTAGCCACATCTCCCTCTTATTTTTTGGGTTGGATACATGTGTAAAAGTGTAGCATTGGTTGCATGAACAGAACTATGCACGACACAAGACAAAACCATGGAACATTTCCGAGGTGGTACTAACACTACATGTTAAAAGTCACAGACGTGCTGTAGCTTGTGCAATGTATTAATTTGTTCGTTGTCTGTTTAACTCTTAACAGGACAAGCGGGTGAATGAGCTCGCACAGGAGCTGGCCATCCATCTGGGACTGAAAACTCGGAAACCATATGTCGGCGTAAAGGTTTGTTAAATAATTTAGTTTTAGATTTTGTTCACTGAAGAATGCAAATGCATAATGGTAAAGGATTTTCTCAGTCTTTAGCTCTGTCATGGTCAGATAGGATGCAGTCTAGGGGTGGGCATGCATGTTGTCTTATATCTTGGTAAGTCATTTCACACCGTGATATCAATGTAATCATCATGACTTGAATGATTTGAAAAACAACACATTTTTTTATTATCTACTGAATTGAATACCTTAGAATCACATTAATGCAGTATTAAAGAAATGGTTACCCAGGTTTTTTTATATATACTATATAGAAAAGAAAATTCTCTTGATTGTTGATTGTCTCACTGCATATTTCCTCTTATTGCCTAACTCCAATGAAGACATGGTGCAGATTTGTGTCTCTCATATTCAGTATGTTATGGTTTCTCTCCCAGGAAGGAGGACTTATCACAAGAGATGTTGCTAATGGAAACATGACTGCTGAAGCCATCAAGGCAAGTTCAATCATTTCTATAGCTTTCACCATCAAACATGTTTGCAGATTGTTGATTTGATTTTAACTACAAATGCTTTTTTAAATCTTTCTCACTTCCAGGTGTCTGGTGCTCATGTAGGAAATGGTATGAATCCTCTCAGTGGCCTCGCACCAGGTGTGAATTTATGACTTTGACTTGTTCAGAATTGTCTCCATAACAATACAGGCAACATGTATGTCTCCACATTTGTTTTGTTTCCTTGATAACGTTTGTCAAATATTTATAGGAAATTTACCAGTAAAATTTAAAAGAAATTCTGTACTGCTTCTCCTTAGTCAGTTTTCCCAGCATGCCTCAGTCCTCCATTCCCTCCCCAGCTCCCTGCCGCCAACCTGCCTTCTCTTCAGTACCTGACATGGTGGACACTCTGGAGGACTCCGAGCTGATGGGAGACGATTTGGACAGCCTGCTTGACTGCTTCCCTAATGAGACGGAGCCAACTGAGGTAAAGTCTGCGTTTTGTGCTGCGTTTGTGCTGCATTGACCAGTAAACAAACCTTTGTCACTGATAGGGCAATGAAGGTGTACTTGGTTGTAAGGATTACTAAGATGGAAGAGCATGTAATTATCTTCAAAGCTTTGGGAATTACACGTCTGGTAAAACAACCCTCCTCTTTTCAAAGTAACTGTTTTGTAAAAAAGTAACCTTGCATACTTTTTCTTTCATTCCAGTGCAGTAAATTCAACTTAAGTTAAATCTTGCTTTGGATACCTAATCCATCACATAAAACATATATTCTCATTAGTAAAGTTGATGTGTATGTTAGCAAATTGTTGCAGGGGCGACATTAATCCAATATTAGTGCAATATTCACTTTATTTTTAGCTCTGTGTTGATCTCCACCAACTCCTGAGGGAAATATCCGGCTATTTAGCAGCTAGATGTTGCACTTTCTTCCCCAGCTAGTTGCTAACATTGTCTGCCTGCCATTTTGGTGCTGTTCAGGTATTTTACTGCAGATTTATCAGGAAAAACGAGGTCTGCAGAGCTGAGGGAAATTGCTGAGTCGGGTGATAATCCTCTATGAGGTCATCACTACGAGTGTCCCCCTCAGTCATTTGATCCATTGTTTATGTAATAATATTGTCATAAACGTAACAGAATTGTGTTGATATTGCCCAGCAGTTGTCAGCCAACTTCCATCAAAACCTTCAAATGTAATCCTTAAATTGAGCATTCCATTTTTACATTCTGTCTCATTTCACCTTTTTTTTTTTTTTTTTTTTCATCCATCTTCACTCCAGTTTCTCTCTCCATGTTTTTCAGACCCCCCCCCAGGCAGCACTCAGGACTTCGACCTGCGATCACACGGTCCCGTCTGTCCTGCCCGCCCCAACACCCCAGCTACCCCCGGCCTTCTTCAGCTCGGCCGTCAGCCAACTCAACTCCCTGGACTCCTTTTCAGGTGGCGGGTGCAGCACCACAGCTGGAACACTGGAGGCCCTGGACGAGCTCTTGACCGCTGGCCTTGGAGGTGGCGCTGGTGCTACAAACTTAGCACTGACCTTCGAGGAGCTGCACGTTCTGGATGGCCTTGATTCCCTGGATGACTTCCTGGATACGACTCCAAGTGCTGCTGGAAGTAAATCCAAAACCGAGCTTGACGGCGGTGAAAAGTCCCTTGTTGATTTGCTGGATGAACTAGTTCCTCTGGAGACCGTCTCTGATCCAGGCGGTCAGAGTGGTGATGTCCCGAAAACTGGTGTGAAAGCTGTGGACGCGCTCGACTCCCTTGATGCCCTGGACTCGTTTCCCTCAGTGGAAGGTGTTGTGGCAACTTTGCCAGCGATCTCCATGGGAAGAACGGGCCTGGACACTCTCTCCGATTTCAGCTCAACCGGTGATTATGATTTCTTGGTGACTTATTATATTATTGGCAAAGCATGACGGCAAGTAGCAGAGCAATCGAAGTGTGATGTTATTTTTGCCCTCATATTGTTTTATTTGACTTATAAAGAGAAAGCATGCAGTTTTAAATAACAAATATCTGATTATTTGCACACAAAAAAGTAAGAATAAACTTCATTATTTATGATCGGTTACGCTAGAAATGTATGATACAGGTACAGTGGGAAATGAGAATAAACAAAATATGAAGTGTATTTTACTGTACCTTAAATAAGTGCTCCCCCTTTTTAAAATGACCACACTTGTGTCTGGACATGTTGTAGCCCATTTACTGCAAAGTGTGAACACATAATCATCCTTTATTTTTCTGTTATTCCTTCTCAGGTATCGCAGGCTCTCAAACTGCTGCAGCTCCAGTAATGCGATCTCCAAAGAAAACCTCCAAAGTAAGACTTGCTTATCTGGCTTGTGTTAGCAGCTCTGTGGTTGTCTGTATTGTTAGCATTAACTGAAATCTTATTCTCACCTTGGCAACAAAGGAGAAGAAGAACCCCGCGCTGGTTGCGCTCTCTAACCCGCTGTCGTCCACTCATGAGTTCCTGCAGGCCTGCTCGGCCTGTTTCCCTCGGAGAGGTGCGTCTCAAACTAACTGTAGTGTAGCAATAAGCCACAATGATCCTGCTGCTGCTGCTGCTGCTGATAGTTTTAACATCCAGACAGGTTTATGTCCTTTTAATATTCCCTGTTTTGAGCATCTTTAAAGGTGGGTTGATCTGCATCCTGAAGCCATTTTTTTTAAGTTGTAGAAAGGGAAAAATTCCAAGCCCTGACCAAAATGCAAAAAAATAATTAAGAATGCAGAATTTTGTTATAAAGTGGAGATACCAAAATGCATGGTGCGTCATACTCCTACTTTTTTCTGTTCTATTAAAAAGCCTAAACTTAAAAAAAAAAAAATAACCCTCCCCTGTTTCGTTTTCAGGTCACGGAATTTATACATTTGTTCACAAACCAGACCTGGTCCACAGCTGTCGGCGAGACATTCTGCTATGTAGAGTGAAGGCAGGTTATCCTTCAGAGTGGACCAGAGTACGACAGATTCCTAACTGGAGTTCCTTCAGTGGGCCGTTTGTACTTTGCAGAGGTAAGTAACTCAATATCAAATGGATGTCTTCCGGTGAATTGTCGGTCGGCATTCATTGTTCATTGCTTGTTATTGTAGCTAAAACGTGTTTGCGTAATTCATGTTGTGGGTTTTTATTTTGTTTGTGTTTATGTCGAAAATAACCAAATTTGCATAAAACACTTCAATCTGGTGTGCAATTTTAATAAAAGACAGCCAGAGACAAAAATCAGGGTTCCCACTCGTCCTTGAAAAGCCAACAAAATTGCGAGAGGAAGTCAAATGACCAGAAAAATCTTGTTTGGCCCTGAAAAAAATATTGTTGAGAGAGTTTGAAAATATTGAATGTGAAGCCAGGGTCAAAACAGTGAGCGAGAGCCCAAAACACCAGCGAACGGTACTTTTTCACTCACCTAGTATTATCTCATCAAATGCAATGCTGCTTTATTGTGAAGGTAAAATGGAACATGACAAATGTTTAACTTTTGTAGCAGTGGGAACCCTGAAAATGTCTTTGGATGTTTTATTGCGTTTGATGAGCGAATTGCTTTTACAGACCTTTGGAATGCAAAGAGAGGAGAGGAGTGGATGTCAGGATGTCAGACTCGAGGTTGAGTTCACACATCCCGGTGTGTTTTATGGGCCGCTTAGGCCGCTTAGACTGCTGGTTCTAATCTTCAGAGGGAAATCATAGTTAATCATTTGTTGACATGGTGCAAAAGGGTGAACTTCCCAATAACTCTTTGGGCTCTGCACATAGGGCTGGGTGTCAATATAGTAGCATTATCAATATCTGAAATTCAGTACTGATGCCAAAAATAATACTTTTGTTGATACCTTAAATGAGTAGTACAAAAGATTTTAGTCATTCTAGCCGCATTGCACTATAGACCATCTGACACCCAATTCTCTTATTGATGGTCGGTCCACCACTTTGGTCCACAAATGACATTCCCATCAGCCTCAGCTTTACTGTGTGTGTGTGTGTGTGTGTGTGTGTGTGTGTGTGTGTGTGTGTGTGTGTGTGTGTGTGTGTGTGTGTGTGTGTGTGTGTGTGTGTGTGTGTGTGTGTGGACCACATCATGGCATGTTGGGGGTAGTAGCAGGTCAGTTCGAAGAAGCCCATCCTGTCGTAAATTGAACATTTGTCACTCTCTTTATCATTAGTTATCTTTTTTAGCCTTAGCAGGACTGTTTACTGACTCTGATATCAGAGTTCAGATCACAATGTGAAAGGTGACCGTCTCTTTGTGTTTCATCATACTTTGTGGTTGTGTCAGGGAAGGCAGTTTAGATTTATAGGATATGACTTGGTAGTTTTGGGGGATGGTACCTCTTGTTTACATTTTTCTCATGTGAACAAGGCACATTTCCTCTCCACCCTTGATTGGTCAGAAACATTTGAATGTGAAGGAACTGTTGATGAGGCATGAATTCACGGAAACGGTGAAAGAGGGAACTTGTTATAAAAATGAGTGATGAACCATGACCGTGGACGTGTGACAGAACTGTGTTTTCTTTCACGTCAGAGCTGCTGAATTCCGGGGATTTGGGCCTGTGCAAGTTCGGAGAGAATTGCACGTTTGCCTATAACCAGCTGGAGATTGACGTTTGGACAGAGGAGCGGAGGGGGACGCTGGACCGAAACCTGCTGTTTGACACATCGGGTTTAAAACTGGACCCTGTGAACAGCATCATCCGCCTTCTGCAGGAAATCGAGGGCATGTTCATGTTCCTCTGTCAGGTTAGTGCTCTCATACAGCTTTAGAATAATAATAATCATTATTATTATTCTACAATCATGGTTTCAAATGTCACGTTTGCTTTACCTAATTATATATACCGATTGATTTGTTCCTATATTTAACTCTTGTTACTGAACGAACCAGTCTCAGTATTAAAAACACTAGAAACCTAAAAAGTACCAGTTGCCTTGAAGCATGCATGTTACACCACACACTGCTGTTTCTATGCTTTTAATCTTCATATGCCTGTGTGCCTTGAACATTCACACAGCTTCTTGTTGTATCATCATAGATGTAGTCATTAATATTCATTAATATTGTGTTAAAGACAGTCATCTCTTAATATCCAAACGTACTGTCTTTGTTTGTTCTTTCCTGTCGTGTATTTGTTGTCTGTAGGAATGCTTTGACAGTAAACCTAGAATCATCAGTAAGCGCTGTAGAGACGATCGCACCATCTGCTCTAACCTGGATGCTCGCCACACCTTCGATGCCAATAAGTGAGCGTGTTTACAACATATGTGCCGCTGAGAGTCCTCATCTTCGCTCATTTCACTCATACGCCAACTCTTTACTTCTTGCGTGTTTCTCTCCACCTTAAACACATTCTGATTTCTCCGTCTTTGCTCGTCAGGTGCTTGGCGTTTGTGGTGCGGACCCACAGCGTGAACTACAAAAAGGTCCGACCGCTGAGCGTCCTGTGCCACTTGGATTTGTGCCGCCAAGCCATCCGGTACGGCTGCCAGAGAGAGGACAGCTGTTATTACGCCCACTCCGTCATAGAGCTCAGAACCTGGAGGGTGCAGCGCGACACAGGTGCAGTCTACCAGACACATATAAATATATCTATACATAATAACAATAATAGAATCAAGAGCGTTTTTTATTTGTCCTCTTGATTAACAATATTCAAACACTGATGAAGGGTAGCAATAGACTGTGTCCTAAAATGAGCATGTGCTTGTGTTATTTTTAGGTATCGGCCCTGATGAGATTGTGAAAGTATCGACAAAATATAACGACAACAAGGAGCAAAACTCAAGCAAACATAAAGGAAATAGAGTAAGAAACCATTTTAACATTATTTCTGTTGTTCGTTGAAACAACACAATGTTTTCTCCGGCATATAGAGCGAGCTGTCACAGTTTGTTATTGGTGAACTTGTCCAGCATCCTCTCTGTTTCTTCTGGTTTTTGTAAATGGGATGAACCCACATGTTGAAGCAGTGACACCGCCTCACTGCTGGTCTTCTGGCTGAATGACTGAATTTTTCTCACCTTTTGTAAATTACGGAGCTTTATTTCTTTATTTTTTGTATTTACTGTCAAACTTATTATATTCATTTATTTAAATTCTGTGTAATTAAAATAAAAAAATGCTTTAAAAGGGAAAAAAGTATCCTAGAGATTCATTTCATAGTTATCATTTGGCAGATGAAAAGTGAAAGATGAAGAGTAAATGTTGTCAAATGACTACCAATCTTATACATATTATGATGTGTAATAATATTATATTTATCATTTCAAGCAGCTGTCTTTTGGAGGTGATGGGAGCAAAGCAAGAGGAGGAGGAGCTGGGAAGAGTCCGAACATGAGGATGAAGTTTGCTTGTGCTCAGTGCTTGCGGGACGGCCGGATCAGTGAACCAGACAAAGCCCTGAAGTACTGCACTGCCAAGGCCAGGCACACGTGAGTAAAGATAATGAGCACAATTCCTGTACAAGTTTGGAATTATTTTCCGACTGTATAAATACATTCTCGTCATATTATTAGAGATCCTATTATATATCAGCCACAGATTAAAAAGCGGTGAAAGGTTGGATGTTGTCCTCATATAAAACTGGTAAATCACAGATGATCACAATGATCCATCAGCTCCATATCTGTGTTATCTTGTGCCGTCACCTTCAGGTGGACTAAAGAGCGATGGGTACTGCTGGTCAAGTCCTTGGAGAGAAGTAAATGGGTTCAGGTCCGACCGCTACCACATACCAAGAACTTCCCTGTGCAGTATGATGTAGGTGTGCCTCCTCTGCGCTTATGCACTTTAATACAATAAGCATATTTCAACCAAGGGCTTTGACCCATCAAAGACATTCCTACACTGATGAGCAAGGCTCTTCCCCAATCTTTTTCTTGCATTTCTTCTCTTTTATGTTTACTATATTTTGTATAGCCGGTGCTTTTAAAACGGAAATGTGTAAGTTTGCCTTTTGTTGTGGTGTCAGTTGAAAGTTTGTATTGCATTTTGTTATTTGTGTTTAACAGCATTACGTTTTCTCCTGGCAGATATGCACCCAGATGTTGAAGAAAAGGAAATGTAACTACTCAGGGAACTGCACCTTCGCTCACAGCCAAGAGGAGAAGGAGATGTGGATGTATATGAAGAATAACGACTGTGAGTTATTAGAATAATAAAAGACATCTAAATTGATGCTGAACCAAAGATATTGTCTTTTTTTTGTTACATGTGTTCCTCTTCCTTGTCCAAACATGGGACCCACATTACCGACAATGCAACTCAATCACTGAGAGCTCAGTCAGGGATGTGTTATGCTAGTAGCGGTTAATTTAAGCTTGAGCTGCTAGCAGTAAGCAGACGGCTACGGATACAGCTTTGAAATGTTGCTAAAATGGCCAGAAATCGAGATGTAAATCTTTAACTTTATATGACGGATTTGTATTTGTGCCTGTAGTGCGGGAAATGCAGCAGATATATGACATGTGGTTGTCATTAACCGCCCACATCCGGCAAGCAGACGAAGCCATGCTCACCCAGCCGGTCCCAGAAGAGAAATATATCGTCATGCCAACTGACTATGCTGAGCCAATGGTGGGTACAGTTTGTTGTTCAGTAAAGTCAAAGACCAAAAACAGCTGCACCAAACTAAAACATACACATTACTGACTATGCATCTGTAAGAAGATAATAATGGTGTGTGTGTGTGTGTGTGTGTGTGTGTGTGTGTGTGTGTGTGTGTGTGTGTGTGTGTGTGTGTGTGTGTGTGTGTGTGTGTGTGTGTGTGTGTGTGTGTGTGTGTGTGTGCGTGTGTGTGTGCGCGTGTGTGTATTTTAGAATGGCTTCCACTGTCGTCTGTGTGGTAGGCACAGTAATGGTGAGCGGCAGTGGCAGCAGCACATCTCCACCGTGAGACACAAGGACCGGGTGTTCAGCTGTGAGGGAGAGGACGAAGCTCTGACGTGGAGCTACCGTTTCCCTGGTCCATGCTTTGAACTCTGTCCCAAGTAAGACCTTTGTTCTGGAACACGATTTCAAGTGTTTGAAGCACGGTGCCAGCTCAAATGTGTATCGTGAAACACACAGAGAAGAAGAATACATATTGAACTTACCAAATGAATACCAATTTTGTGTGTGCTGGATGTGTAAATAAGCTTGCTTTGATAGCACCATATCGACTTTAGGAGGTTATGTCACTGTACATGTTAATGTTTGACAGGTTTGATGACGGCTGTCCTGACAGTGTGTGCTGCGACTACGCCCACAGCTTAGAGGAGCTGCAGGAGTGGACAGAGAGACGAGATTTCCTGAGGCAGAAGCTAGCCAAAGCCAGGGAAGACAGGCTCATCATGCCTGATGAGATTGACTTTGGGAAGTTCAACTTTCTACTTCAGGACTGAGATTTTTATTTTTATTTTATTTTATTTTTTTACTTTTTAAGCCAATAACTGCCAAACTAGCATTTAAGTTAATTAAGAGTTTTCAAATCATGACCAAAATTGCAAGGTGATGTAATCAAACTAGCAGTGTATACAATGTGCCTGCCAAAAGATGACTTGACATAATTCACGAAGCACATGTATTTACGTTCCCAAACATGCCATATACTCCTTACTCTAAATATTTGATATCTTACTGTATGGAACGTTTTCACAAGCCACTTTTTGCTCGTCTGTTCAGCTAAAACATCAGTAAAAACAGTACTCTTCACTGTGAAAGTAAGACTCGTGTTGGTGCGAAAAACACAGCAGATACAAAGACACACCGCTCATCACAGGATATTCATCAAAGGTTCATATTTAACCACACATGCAGCCGCTTAAATGTTCTTTTTCCTTCTGTTTGTGTTCTGTTTTAACAGAGTTTTATTGACATGGCTTCCATTCTAAAGTTCACTAAGAGAGAGGATGTTCAAGGCCTTGACTGGGCATTAAAATACTCTCCACAAACTATTTTTCTTAATATAAAGTCTTAATAAAAATGGTCAAGTTCACTTCTGATTTATGCTTTAGCTTTGTTTTTGGTGTTGTGATTTGACTTTGGATTTTTATGTGGTATTATTCTGGTTCTTAATGTTATCATCAGAGACTGGTGTTGCTACATTGGTCAGATTGTTATCATGAGACTTAATAGTTTTGCTCATAGTTTAACTAAATGAGAACTGTTCTCTGTGAACCAGCCACCTTTTTAGCGCACTACTCAAACAGGTCACTAGATGGCGCGGGGCGCTCGCGTGCATCAGACCTCGAACCTGTTTTGGCTTGCACGTGCGGCCGTACGTGGCGAGAAATGTGCTCGGCTGAACAGGTTTGTTATTGTGCACACGTTAGAGCCCGCCCCTGGCTTTCTCGTAGGCTGTGCGGAGTGACTGACAGGCGCGTGCGAATCTTGGAACGTATCAACATGGACCGGGGGGCGTGGCTACCCTTGCTAATTATAATACAGGTTGTTTGGACACGCGCTGGAATCCCCGTGATGTGACTTTCTGCAAAGTTGGTTAAAAGTGAGAGAAGTCAGCCGCCGACTCACAAGTTTGAGCGTTTCTCAGTCAGTTGGACTCGACTTTCAGACGTCAGTTGATAGTTTCGCAGATTGGTCATCATGTCAACAAACCAGATCATCTTTGGAGACAGGAGCGACGTTCCTGATCTCCTCCGGTCCTTGGCTGACTACCCCTTTTCCTTCCCTGCCTTTGATGACACCGGTAAGAATATCTATTTTTTTATTTTTTTTCAAGCAGATAACAGACTTGAAATATAATTGGCCAGCCAATGGCCATTCTGCTGCCTAATGACAACTTTTACTTTTGATGCTCGAAGTAGTTTTGCTGTTAAAAGTCAAATTTACAATGCAGGACTAGAATGTTTACATGGAGTTATTGCTACTATATTTAATCAAATATCTAGTACTTCTTCCACCATTGACGGGACAGTATAATTAGTAGTTAAATAATGATGTATGAGCAACTGTACTATACCTCAAAACTCTTATTACAATGGGATTACATATTAACTGTTCCACCTCTCTCATACATACGTCACTCCTGCTGCTATCAGCAACTTGTAGTCATATCGATTACTATTGTAAAGTCATCAGTGTTGTATATGGTATGTAATACTGTTGTGTGTGTGTGTGTGTGTGTGTGTGTGTGTGTGTCCCCTATTATTTCATATACACACAAATCGAATGATCAAGTTCTTTATAAATTAAATATTTATTTGACTAACTACATACTAAACTACTAAACAGAAAATAGATGAATAAACAATGAAATAAACAAAGTCAAACAAAGGAATTAATAGGATGAAGAACACAATGAACTACAAATGAAAAGGATTACATGTGACCAGGTAGAGTCATATCATTGATTGATGTCTATCAATTAAATCCATCGTTCGACGTTTGTACCTTAAATTTGGCTCCAAACATTTATGCACCGTTCAGCTGAGAGCCTGAAAAGCCCCAGGGAAGATTGTGAAGCACCTCTATAGTAGTTGTGATTTAAATGTAATTTAGATCAAGCCTAAAATATTTCTATCTGAGATAATTTTATTATGTGACTTAAATTCTGGCTTTATCTTCTTGACGAAGAGGGTTCAGTTTATGGCTGGAAGAGCAAAACCACTCCATCTTAACAACTGGCTTGATTATTTGATTTAACCTATTTTACCAAATTAATACTAATTACTTACGTTTTCCTTAAGTCTTCCATATTTGAAATGGATGCTATCTCAGCTGCAAAAAGGTACCAAATAGTTGATATACAACCTGATCAATTAAAGATTGAATGAATCAAACAATTACACAACATAGATAGTCATAGTTATCATGACATATCATGACCGTAGATTTACACGTTTACCTATATGCATAAAAAATGAATGGATAACATTAATCTCAACATAACAGCACAAGTCTTATATGAAATACAGGTACTTACTACAACTAGGCCTAGAATATCAACTAAAGGATTCTTTAAGTTTGTTTATTACAGTTGGATGTGAGATGAGGCTGAAACAGAGCACCAAGATAGGGTCATAAAACATGGTCGACTCAGCCTTAACGGTCTAACTGTCAAGCGTGACCCCCAGTCCTTATCTAGAGTCTGCTCTGAGTATGTCCAGACACATGGGAACTTAAGTGTTCAACCATTAAGTGACCTTTTGGGTTGAGAGAGTAGTTCCGGAAAGAAGTTTATTCGTTTAGATTGTGTCGTAGACATTTATGTTTTATAAACTCTCGGTGGACGTCCGCTTCATACTTCTTCTCATGGTAACCACCGCGTTGACGGTGACCATTCTGATATATTTATTGTCCGGTTTCAAGCAGGGGGGTGAGGGAAATCTCCGTCAGCCAATTATTGCTCACGAACGGCGTTCTCCTTGCCGTGAACAAAGACGGAGTCCTCCGATGTTTCTCTCGAACAACGTCCAGTGGTCTCAGCCAAGTACTGTCCAGCGTCAAATCCCAACTCGATCTTCCTTGTTGCTTTATTTGTTGTTCGGTCGAGCCATTCCCCTTTTCCACACGCTCTCGGTCAGTAGCACATGACTATTCAAAGTATTCATTTTTACACACACACACACACACACACACACACACACACACACACACACACACACACACACACACACACACACACACATTATGATCTGACAGGATATACTTCCTTAAATGGTCAATGGTAGCTGCACGCTCTCTGTCTCATCAAGAGAAACATAGAGACCCGTTGTCACATCCTGACAAATGCAGCAGCACTACCTTTTGACTCAAGTGTCAAAACTGTCCTGGTCCCATGAGGACACATACAACAGTTTCCAAACACACAACCATAATCACATTACAGTTGTTAAATCACTTCATATTAATTCACAATACATAAATGCATGAATCAACTCTTAGGTTATACTACATTTCTAGGAACTGGCTTCAGTTGACTGACTCCCTGGATTTCTCCTTTCTTGAGTTGAACTGTGTTGCTGTCCAAAATCTTCTCAACTATGTCATATTTGTCATACTTGACCTTGACTGCAGAGTCAGCTGAACTCCCTTGAGCCTTGATCAAGTGGGACCCTTAGCCCGAGTTTCGTTTTTTTTAATCCTCAGAACCCCGCCCCATTTACTGTGACTTAAATGGCCAATGATGCAGCTCCTCTGAGGGGGAGGGTCTGTCACTCCTGCATCTGTCATTCAAGGCAACCCCGATGTCTAGGGTCTTTGTACTCCATTTTCCCCAATCCAATTCTTCACCAAGCCAATGGTACATTTCACCACCTCGTTTGCCTGAGGTGTGTACGGGAGAGAGTAAATCCTGATTACTCCATACTGCTGGCGCCACTGGTTCACTTTGGCATTGCAGAAATGTGTACTATTGTTAGTCCTGAGCTCCATAGGCACCCCTAGGTAGCTGCTGACTTGGTCCAGCATGCTAACGACACTGTTGCCATTAGCCTTTTTTACTGCTCTTGCGATTACGTATCCTGACATAGAGTCCACAAGCACCAATAGATACTTTTCACCTTTCTTCCCCATCACCCCCATTGGTCCAGCGACATCCATGCACACTGACCACCAGGGTACGGTACTTTTAATGATAAGTCCGTCAACCCGCTGCCCTCTCGGCCCTGTGTTGTATTGACCACACAACTCGCAGTCTTTGAGGATTCGGCGGATTTCTCGTTGAGGAATCCAGAGTCACTGCTTTTGCAGTTCCTTGCGCGTAGGACGGACCGGTGCCTGCATGGCCTAGTGTATGGTCTGCACCACTTCCGTCAAGCTCTCTTCTGGGACTATCCTTCCTGTAGGCATCTCGTCCCACTTCTCGATCCCAACAAAGACAAATTTTGTCATTTGGACGAAATGGTCCACTTCATCGTTTCCTTTCCAGTAAGTTCCTTCTTGGGTGTGCGCCCTTTGGTGCACTACCGCAAGGTCCATGTTTAGCCTTAGCTCGGCTATTTTTTGCCATAGGACTTCATGGGCCACTCTTTTTTCTTTAACGCTCTCAAACCCTTTTTACCCTTCTTCGCTCCAGTTCGAGCAGACCTTCCATTATTGCCGTCACTTCCCCGATCTGTGCACCTCCGAGGGTCCTGCCTCTCTGTCTGGATCGCTCCTTCTCTCCCTGTTTGAGAATGAAGCCCCAATAGGCGGTGTCATCTTGTCCTTTTTGTGATTTGTCGATGTACAGGGTCCACGCATACGGTTCAGCTTGTGTCATGTCCGGTTTTGTTAGCTTCTTGCTGACGAGCTGTGCACGGCCAATGTTGAGGTCAGGGTCCAGTAGGATTTCTTCCCATCGCCCCCACCTTGCCTTCGTTGCTTTTGAACTTTTCACAGTGGCTTTCCTTAGGAATAAATGAACTTGGCTTTGGGTGAGGACTTTGATACTCTGCCCCTGAGCCAGGTCTTTCAAGGCACTCCAGTACCTTGCCAGTACTGCTAACTCCTTTTTCTTTTGCCGGGTATTTCTTCTCCACCGATGACAGAGTGTAGCTCCATAGAGTCACTATTCCTCCATCTTCATTGCTCACTTTGACCACTGCATCATCCTCGTTGCAACTGACCTCTGCAACCAGCTTCGCCGCCAGGCTTCTTGGTTCCAGCCTCAATGCTCCTTTGATGGCTGTTTTTAGGGTTTCCATGTTACTTTGGTCTGTAGCTGTCCATTTCCACAATTGGCGAGCTTCTTCAGGTTCTTTCTTCTTCAATCGTGCATACAGCGGCCTTGCATACCTCTGGTAGCTGGGAACATGATCTCTGACATAATTGCAGAGCCCCAGCACTTTCTGAAGTTCGTATAGCGAGGCAGGTGGTTCGATCCGCTCCACCTTTTCCCGGTACTCATCTGACAATTCCAGGCCTGTAGAGATCTGGAAGCCCAGATAATTCACCTGATGTTGTCCAAACTGGCACTTCTTGAGGTTCAACTTCAATCCTGCCACTGTAAGTCGCTCGATCACTCTTTTCAGTCTCTCCAGGTGCTTTTTCTCCGTGTCATCTGCAATGAATACATCGCCGACATATATGATCGCCTCCAGGCTGTCCAAGATATCCATTACTGCAGACTGGAAACACTTTGGAGAGTTCTTGTATCTTAGTGGGAGTCTCTCCCAAACGTAGGCATTGCCATTGTGAGTGAATGCCGTCTTGCCTTGCGAGGCCTTAGCTAGCCTCAGCGAGGAAAAATGCATTCGCCAGGTTAATGCAGGACTTGTATTTTTTCAGTCTCAGAGTTTTCAGCGTTCCTTGGGGGTTGATTAGACTGGCTCGATTAGCCAATGTCCTGCGGTTGAGGGCTTTAAAGTTAATAACTGCCTTGTACCACCCTTTCGCTGGTGGCTACTCTTGTTCTGCCTCCTCCTTGTCCGAGATGTCTTTCTGCTGTGCCTTCTCTGTTTCCTCTTCAAACTTATAAGCTTTTCTCCCGACCTTGGTGACCATGGGACCATAGCGGGCATCTCTAGCAATTTTCTGAGAAGTTGAGCACACAGAGTGAAGGGGTACAGGTTTTTTATTCCCCTTCCGGCTCCCCCCTTTCAGAACTTTTACCCATCTGGTGCCTTGTACTCAACTGAGGTCAGGCTTTGCTCTCCGTCTGTCCCCTCCCAGTCCTCATTTTCAGCTCCATAATCTGATTCCCCATCCTCTTCCTGTTCTGGTGGAGGTGGCTCAGGATGTGGCTCCCGAGGTGACCTTGCAGGAGTCTTGGGCCTCACACCGCTGACTCCGCTGGGGCTGGGATCCTGAATTTTTCTCCTCCATTCTGCTACCTGTCTGTACGGGGCTCTCAGAACACCTCTGCTAGGCCCCGTGTGCATGTCTCCATACCCTGCCTCGGGCGCCGGGACCACCGTGGTCTCTTCCATCAGGCGTACAGCTCCCCTCTTAGTGTCGACGACGGGTGCCACTGGAGACTTTGTCGTCTTCTTTTGGGGTGAGGGAGTCTGCCTTAGACTCACAATCGGGAGCTCCTCCTCAGGGCCCTATCTATCAGTCGTTTCCTCTAATGAATCTAGGCTCTTGGTAAGGGGCCAGGATAGGTTTTGATAGTTAGAAATAAGCTCTAATGGTCTGTTTAGTGGACGAAGAACTAGGATATATATATATATATATATATATAATAAATTCTCAAGACTACTACTACTTTAAATGCGTTTTAGATTTAGCAAGATATTTATTGCAGGATTATCAGTGTGGCAAAGCAACTGCTCAAATACTTTCTTTACTTCAACTTATCACGGTCTGATCATAACATAAATTCTTACTGAGCTGAGACTGGATGAAAGTCCTTTTTTGTGGAATAAATCCTTTGTGGTGTAGGAGAAGATGACTCTCAATAACTCCTCATTCCAAGGAAAAGAAGTTTTTTCTGCGATCCTCTTGGCCTCGTACAAAATAACAGAAAATCCAGTATCCTTCTTCTCCTGCTCATGCAGGGGGGAAATGAGGAACTCTGTCAGCCGTTTCCTGCTCATGATCTGTGTTCTTTTTGCTGTGAGCAGAGACAAAGTCCTCCGATGCTTGTCCTGAACGATGTCCTATGTCCTTAGCTGAGTACTGGACGAAGTCCCACCTCGAATACCAACTTGGAGCCTCGAGTCACTCTGTTTATTGTCCAGTTGAGCCATCCTCCTTTTCAAACATCCTCTCAACCAGCTACATTATTTGGTCAATAGTAACACCATTACTTCACTCTGCTCTGACTCACACAGACGGTTGTTTTCACAAAGGACACATTCAGCCGTTTCCAACCTTTTAGTACTTTTAATCCACAGAATTTTTGTACTATATTAAATGTTCATATGTGTGTCATTGGAACATATGCTAAAAATAATTGCAAATGCCATAACTCATTGAATTTCATTATCTTGCACTGCCAACATTGACACATTTGCTGCCATATTTGTTACTTCTGCTGACACATTAATCAATTAATAAGCTAGCCATGTGATGAGCAGAGTTTTTGCAGTACATCTCACGATGTAATATAGAACAATTAAATTTACTTGCATGTTTCCAACATGAAAACATTGCAGTTTGACTGTCTTGTTTGTTGTGCCAGGTGAAAATATGAGATAAAATAACACCTTGATATCTGCCCTTCCCTTTAGCTGCGGTCAATAATGACTGCATGTTCCCTTTGTGACACCCTGATATTTCTTTCTCACCTTTTCCATGTCTATTTCTTGTCTTTAAACATCATTATTAGTGCAGATGCTATAATGCAAAAAGAAATAAGGAATATTCCCTCTTTTCTGCTGTGTATCATTTATTTTAATATTAAGACCAAAATAAATATCAATCAATCAATTATAGGTCTGTTAACCGCACCAACGGACTAAACGTCACGATTATTTTTGTTGAGCACACTGCATTTTCCCGCCATGCTTCATGCTCATACTGTAGTGTGTTTGTAAAAGACACTGACAGAATACTCTCAACCTATCGTTGTGCTGCGATAGATTGAACAGTTCAAACCAAATGTTGTTGTGCTCATTTGTCCTTTGGACCACAGGCCACCTAGCTGATCTGCTTCATGGACAGTTGAAGACACTGACTGTTTATTCTAAGAATTGTTATTCTAGGCCAACAGCTGTTTGCATGTGTTGCAATGAAAAACTCAGCAGACCTGGGCCTACGGCTTATTTTTTTTTTCTTCAACTAGTTCTGCAGGATATTTAGCAAGTAACAAAGAATGGGAACTCTGCATACTGAAATACTCTGAATACTGAGTTTTTGCACAAGCACAGGTGAGGTACTACACATAATTAAATTAATGTTTGTGGTTATTGTGCCACACTGACCCAGTTACTCCTGCCCCATGATCACTTTAGTATTCATCATCCTGACAAAGGAGTCTCAAGCTATGCACATATAGTAAATCTAAGCAAGATTGGAGTTTGTATTGTGTTTGTACTTGAACATTGACAAAACAAAGTGTGGTGGTTTTTTCTATGTCTATGATCAACTTCTTGGACTGTAACTTTATATTAAACTTAATACTTAAAGCCTGGCTTAATAACTATTTGCTATCTGACTCGTGGTGAGATACCACAGGATTCTCACTAAAAGGAATTCAGTAACGAACACCCACAGAACACAAGAGAGATTGGAGTTTCTTCAGTTCACGCAGGTTTATTTGCATCACACAGAGTACAAGTAAACCAAGTTGTCCAGAATCAACTGAGAAAACAAAGAAATGTTACTTACTTTATACCCTTGTTGTCCCTTTTTATGATCGCCCCCCTCTTTTCACCCTCCCACTCTCAATGTTCCTCCAGACAGTCATCTTGTTCATTGTGTCATACAGTTAGGATTAACGATGCACTCTCAGCCCCGGTACATTGGGGGCTTTTGGGACATCTGGTCACATGAGATATATCATTTATCTGCTAATGAAGCCTTATTTGGGTGTGCCCCGGGCGTTGGAGCTATCGTCCTCGTTATAGACGTTATGAAGTCATAACGTCTATATCTTTATATTTAATCAATTCTTTAGAAGCTCGTCATGGAGACATCACGTCTACATCTTTACCTCATCAATTCTTTGTGCATGGGCGTATTTTTAATTAAGCTTACCTTAAGCTTTAATGACTCTGTGTCCTCCTACAAAAGTAAACTCAAAACAGTCAATTTGCAAACTAAATGAGGTGGATTGCACTATAACCACTCTAGAGTAAAATAAGATTGTCCTAAATGTGTCAGAGAAATGAAAGGACATGGTTTCCTGCAGTGCTGCATTCACAAAGCAATTTGCTGCCTTGCTAAAGGGTACTTCAGTACTGTTGATCAGCACTATGGATGAAATGCCAACCTTACTGTCGACTAGCTCAATGATGGGTTTTCACCTTGTCAGTGTCATTATCAACAACCCTGCCGGTTTTAGACAGCAACATTTAAACCATGTTTTAGGCAGACACAGTTTCCTGAACAAACAATCGAGAAGTTAATCGGATAAATAAGATGTCATTTCTGTGTTTTTTTTACAATACTGTGAAATTGTTATATATGTTTGGCTGGTGGCAAGTCAAAAGGTTCTTATGTGTGAGGTACTGCTGAAGTTCTCAGAATATAGAACTCTGTTTTCCTAACCTTATGTGTAACAGGGTTCACACAGTCTTCTTTGGTGGTGCATAGCCCACCATGTGAGCAGGTCACTCACTCGATATATTCCACATTCATTGACACTTTGCATTATCAAATTTAAGGTAAATTGCTACAACAACATTAAAAGAAACATCAAAGAAAAGACGGGAATGCAAACAGATCAGTGTAGTCTTTAACCCTCTCTGTGTTGTAATGGTACATTTTTACTTAGTATATATTTCTACTTAGTATAGATATATCTACGTAGTATAGTATACGTAGTATAGTATATGTTTCTACTCAGTTTGCTCTGAACTCAGTTGAACTTCACTGTGTCTTTCTTATTGTTGTGCAAAAGAAGAATTCAGCCTTGCCGGTGCTCAAAGATAACTGTAAGATACTAAAGATAACAAAGCCGTTCCGACGCTTGTTTTGGTTGCTGGTCGTTTTGTTCATTGTTTCTATCAGTCTGAGACCAGACCTAGCCCCCACCTTTGCTCCTTCTGAGAAAGCGCGTTCACTTTTCACGGGGTACTGGGTTCTTCCTCACTGAGACTGTACACATTCTGTTGAGATGATTAAACCTTCTCTGCGCATAGAATACATACTTAAAAGACAACCTCTGGTTTTCGGTATTCTTTATTTCAGCATTAAATGATTCACGCAAAGCGGGTATATGATTTTGCAGAAACACTGCACTTTGTTTACCGTGTAGCTACGGTGGTGAATTTGTGAAGAAAACCCACAAATAAGGGGTGAATGTGAGGTGTTTGTGCCGTTTGAACACAGTGTTCCTGATACTAAAAATCCCGCTGGAGAGAACGACAGACTCGCGCGCTCAATATTGCAGCGCGTGCACGGGAACGTGATATTTACTCTTTTGTTGTGGCACTGCCAGCGTTGAATGGAAGATTTAAAAAGCATAACAATGTACTTCGTTCACAATAACGGTCGTGTGAAATGATGGATAGCATAATATCACAAGACGATGTGCAGCTTACACAAAATAAATAAACATATGTATTAATTATAAACATACTTAAAACAATATATACAACACTAAATATATAAATGAACGAATTGTGGTACATTATTATAAATAAACCGAGTAGAAATATTTAGAGCTGGCTGGTGACGAGCGTGTACTCTGTCAACTTTGGGTCCCCGTGCCAGCTGTTCGAACGATGGGCGCGTGCCCGCTCCGGCTCGCCTTAGCCCGCACGTGCTAAAGATCTGAAGCTACGCCCCTCGACAGATTGTACTTTCACGTGAGTACGATAGGGGCGGGGGCACGTGTTTTGCCACGAGTATCCTTGCGGAGGGGATGTGAAAGTGACAAAAAGTATTTGCACGAGCACACTGCGTTGCTTTTTTTTAGGGTACAGCGAGAGGCGTGCAGTTCAATCTGTGGTCATGATGAGAGTGTGCAAATGTATCATCATGTTATGTATCTGCTTCAGAAAGATGCTGCCCGCTACTTTCCCTGGAGGTTGTATGCGCGAGTAGTGACACTTTCCACTTAAAATAGATGCTGGCTTACTGCACGAGACGTGTATGTTGTTATCGCGGCCCACGTTCCCCACTGGACTGTGCCATAGACTGTGACTAATGAGGGACTGTACAGTCTTTGTATGTAATTGATCTTCATGTGGACAAGTTGCGGCCAATGGGAAGCCCCTGGACCACAATACAGACACGCTGTGCAATCACAGTCCGCATTAACATGGACAGCACTGACAGCCAATCAGCGTCTACTATTCTGTGAGTGGGCGGGGCGCTTGGCTCATGAATATCCAACAAGCGCTCTCGGTGGGGACATAGAACAAGGGGCTTGTGTATTGTTGTTTTTGCCTCCTAAAAGCGTTGATAACGGCACTAGTGTTGACAGAAGCGACACTCTGCGTTCCGTTTGTTGCTGTTTCTTCCCGGTGAAGGAGGCAGCTCCCCCCCGGTACCGTTCAGGACATCACTCCGGTCTGATCGGAGTTAAGCAGGAACCATGTCTGGCAAAACCGCTGTGACAGTGGTGCTTCAGCCCAGTGATAAGGTCGATACCACAGCTCCGCAGAAGTCCTTTCCTTTTGTTTTGAAGAAGATCATGGACATCCCTCCTCCTAACATCCTGGAGGAAGGAGACGACGGTAAGAGCCAAAGGCGAAAAGGTGCCCTCAGTTTCCCCGTTTGTTTCTGCCGTGTTTATCGACACTATGTGCGAACACGTTATTCGGTTAAATGAACATAGTAATTCTAAAATCAACACCTCAGGCCGTTAATTGTATTTTGATTAAATGACGGCCGTGCATCAAACTAGGATGTGACGGTCACGCCATATGTTGCACGGAGCCAGTCTCATCTGAGGCTGCGAGGAAACGAGAAAAGAACATAAAGTTCCAGCTCCTCTCTGCTCCCCTTCAAGCCGCGCACGCGGGCTGGGAAGATAATGTATACACAAACGTGGTTGACTCTCATCAAACGCATTGGTCTAGTGTTGGTTGGTACTGAGTTTTTGTGGTGGTGCACGTGTGTACTAAGCGAGGTCCTTTCACGTTTTTTGTGTGCCTTTCCTTGTCTACTTTCCTAGACTCCTCGTTCTGTCTTTTGTTCTATGATCTCACTTTCCAAATCATTGACAGGCTTTTTGGTTGAAGCCCTCTTCTTTTTGTCAGATGTCACATTCCCACTACCACACCCCCCACCTCACCACCCTGCCTCGTTCAGTCTGCTGATTAGCTTTTCCTGTGTGTGCACCTGTCTGAGACCCTCTATAAGGAGGGTTGTCATGTGTGCAGAGGACAACATGTCTCTCACATTGAGCAGCCATTTATTTAACCACTGTCTTTTATGTCTTGTCTACAGAAATAGAGAAAGAAAAGCTGTGCTCCTCTGAGGATGTGGAGGGAGGTGGGGCCGGAGCAGCCAGTGCTGGTGCAGGTTCTAGAGGAGGAGGAGGGGGAGGTGGTGGGGGGGTATCAGCCTCCTTAACCCCGGCCATTTGGGAGAAGACCATTCCCTATGATGGGGAGACCTTCCACTTGGAGTACATGGACCTGGATGAGTTCCTCCTGGAGAACGGGATCCCTGTGACCCTGGAAGAGGCGGAGCTACAGAAGACTCTGGCCTCAGTGGGATTCAAAGGCAAATTTGTCCCCAAGGTTACTCCTACTACTACTACTACTACTACTACTACTACTACTACTGCTGCTGCCGCCCCTGACCCCACCTCAGCACCAACCCCGTCTATCTCCTCCACCTCGACGGTCACCTCTGAGCCAGAGGAAGCGGTGACCGTCACTACGTTACAACCAGCGAAGCTAGAGGAGGAGGAAGAAGAAGAGGAGGAGGAAGAGGAGGAGGAGGAGGAAGAAGAAGAAGAAGAAGAAGAAGGAGAATCTTTGTCTAAGGAGGCAACAGCAGAAGTGGAAGAGAAGAAAACAGGTGAGAAATATAGGTTTATTATAGTATTTGGGATGTGTTTTTTGGATATACAGTTCTTATTAAAGAGATTTAAGACAACTCATACTGTTTATTATTCTTTCCTGTTGCTAGACTGAATCATTATAGAAAAACAACTTCTTAAATTCTGTATCTAGAAGCTGAATACTGAACATTGAAGTATGCCATTTGTTTCAGCCGTCTGAAGTTGCATAGGTCTAGCTGTAGTGTGTACTCTTAGTGTAGACTCTGGGGTAACGTGAACAATTATTGCACATGTAGACACACAGACAAAACCCTGACCACCAAAAACATGCAGCTCTGTTGAGAATCGTTACATTACCTGTTGACCAACATCAACAACAATAGAAATCTATATAACGTGTGAGAGGGATGATCAACTCTCCCAGTCGCTGACTATTTGCATATGAACACAAAGGGCACACAGAAGCCCAAACATGAGGCCATTACATTTCATTGTGTTGTCAGGAGTGTAGTTACAATGTATCAGAGGGCAGGTAGTTTTGTTTAGTTGGAGTGGCCTCTCTTGTATCTAAGCCCACTCTTGTCCCTCCACACCCTGCAGATCGTAACACCCCCTCCCCCATCGACCCAGAAGCCATCGAGGTGGACATTAACTTCCAGCCGGACCCCACGGACCTGGTCCTGTCCAGTGTGCCGGGGGGAGAGCTGTTCAACCCGCGCAAACACAAGTTCTCTGACGAGGAGCTGAAACCGCAGCCTATGATCAAGAAAGCCAAGAAAGTGTTTGTTCCTGATGAGCAGAAGGTAGGCCAACTCAAACACTATGTGGAGTGTCTATGGTGCACCAAAGAAACCCAGATGTTTGTTCCAAAACTGATAGATAGTGGTCACAAAGACACATAAATGACAACATATTTAAGGTGCTTAAATGCGAAACGGAGCATAGCTAGAGAATTTTTACGAGTAAAAAAAACATGTTGACATTTTTGACTAGTAAAAGCGATGACACAGTGTGATTGCAGTTGGACTGGGTGTTCTGGTCAGTCCTGGTCAAGATTAAGGCATTTGCAAACAGAGTGGCATCTTGTGGATTAGAGATCAAAGATGGGGGGGGGGGGGGTTCACAACACAGATGTTCGTTCGTTTCAAATCCCTTTGCCAGCGTTTGTAATCTTCAACTGTATTGCTCCCGTTCTGTCTATTTCATCCATTTCCACTCTCGTTCCCCCAGGATGACAAATACTGGTCCCGGAGAAAGAAGAACAACGTGGCAGCGAAGCGTTCTCGTGACGCGCGGCGGCTGAAGGAGAACCAGATCACGGTGCGCGCCTCCTTCCTGGAGCGGGAGAACGCAGCGCTGCGTCAGCAAGTGGCCGAGATGCGGAAGGACTGTGGTCGCTGCAAGAACATCCTGTCCCGGTACGAGGCGAAGTACGGGCCGCTGTAAAGAACTCAGATCAAAACCCCCTCCCCCCCCAAAAAAAAGTATCAATGAGACATAAAGCAGAACTCCCTTCCCCGCAGAATTCAACACAGACACAAACCACCAAGGGATTCTAAATTTGCACTGTTGTCTTCACTGACCTCCAGTCGCCGTGCCAAGCTCCAGATGTTGTTTCTAACACGATGCTGGAGTTTTGGATACACACTGGCAGGCAGTGAGGCATGATGGGAGCATGGTGGGTACAGGAAGGCCTGTGGAGAGCGCCTGGCTCCTACACTCAAGAGAGGAAGGGGGGCGATTGTGGACACTCCCGTGGTCAAACACACACATGGAAAGTCTGGTCAGTCCCGAGTCAGGAAATATGAAAAGAGCAGACCGGTACAAAAGAATCACAGGCTTTTAAACACCACACGGATTCGTTTTTATCACTGCACAGCACTTCTTCTTAGCGGACCAAAGCATGAGTCAAGTTAGAAGTCCTGTTTTTAGAACGATGCACACTGGCCCCGCCCCCTTCACATTTCCTTGTGTTGCGCTCATGTTTGTGTCTGTACTTCCTTTTTAAAATACTCGAAGGGAGTTGGTTAACTCACGGCAGGGTAGGAGAGGACCCGATGAATGCAGGAGACAGATTCACAGTGGTACTTCCAGCTCGCAGAGTAAGGAAGCAAAGAGCTCAGGTCGGCAGAGGAGAGAAGGATGAGAGTCCGTTAGCAATGAGGTTCAGTCACAGTTCTTCTGTCTTGTAACCCACATGCACGCCTCTGCGCGAAAAAACGTTTGTACATAGTCATCCGCGTGTATCGGCGAGTATTTCATTCTTGCACTTTCTCTTCAAAAACAGTGTGTGTGAAGATTATAGCGGTGGCCTCCACCCCCAGGAGACAGAGTAGCTTATTAAGGAAAAAAACATGCATGACCTTCAATTTAAAGCTACTGTGATCTAGTTTCCTTTTCTACTAACCTCAGATCAGCTTCCAAAGCCTCACACAAGATTTTTATTTTACAGAAGAAACACTTTCCTTAGAAGAAGACTATATTTTACAAATGAAGACAGAGTTGTAGTTTTTTCCTGTAGGTTACTTGTAGGTCAGACAACTGTCTGATGATCTCCAGTGCCCTCACCGGTGGAGGAGTCTGTTGATGCGTAGGGATGTTTATTTTACTGCACACTGCAGATAGAGGGCGCTAGAGCCACTGCCTGCCTGCTCATGGTGTGATGGCTGGATTGATTTAAGAAAAAGATTTCGCCAGTCTCCCATAGTTGACAGCTTCTAAACGTTGTAAATAACATGATTGTCTCATGGTCTTTATTTCCTTAGACAGGAATTCTGACTGTGTCTTTATTAACCCAATGCTATTCCTCATATTTGCCAAATAGTCAATGAGTGCTGTATTTATTCTGATGGTAATAATGCATCTGTTGATTGTGATGTACAACAATATGTTGGATAATTCTATTTCCTTTTAAGGAACAATACTTCTAATGAAACCAATGCAGGGAAATCAATGGGTAAACTGTGCTTTTGGATGTTTGTTTTAAAAAATACAGATTTATATAGTTTTATGGGATTCCCCCCCCTCTATATACATACAGCATGTGTTTGAACACACAAAAGACAGGGCACACTCTCGTTTACCTCATCCAGCACTTCCTACTTTGAATGGTGGACAGTTGAGCAGGGCTACAAAGTGGCGGTAGTCGAAGCAGAAAGCACATAAAGAAAAAGCAGCTTCGCTCCATTTGGCGAAACCTCGACTCTGAGTTGATGAATTGAGTTCCTTTTTGCTAAACCGAGTCTGTGTCTAAATTAGTACGTAAATGACAGACTGTTATGGGACTCTGTATCTCAAGTGTCTTTGGCTGATGCACATTTCGTCATCGGTCGGCTTGTGCTCATAATCGCCGTGATTTTTGTAAAGAAAATAAGTGTGGCAATAATACTCTGTTATGTACTGCTCGTTTTATTTCCTCGATGATGTTGTGTGTAAAATTGTTATGATGTACTCAATAGAAATGCCCCAAAGTCATTTGTGCTTCCAGTTCAGATCCTCTGTAGTCTAGGATCCTAATGCATGGAACCCAGTAAACTTGTCTTTTTTTTTTTCTTGAATATTTTACACCAAGTGTACTTATGTCTGCGAACCATTACTGAAAACTGTTTTTGAATGGATAGGTTGATGGTCTCTTGTACAGCTCTGTCAAAAGAACAAGCATAGCATCTTTGCTGTAATGTTGTGTTCATGACTTAATAGCATTATAGCGCCACCCGTCCTTGTGCAGCCAGTGCTTGATCTTGGGGCGAACATCGGCTGAAGACGGCATCTTTTAATCACTGTGTGGATTGTTGTTTATTTACTGAAGCTCGATCTATATCTAGATACACCGGATCAGTTTGTGATTTTGTGCTTTCTCGATAGATTCTTGTGTTTGTTCCAGTTTCCTGGGAGACATTTCTTAGCAACGTGTTTTATGTTGCATTGACATTCAAACTTGGCTTTGGCTACATTATGCTGTTTATACATCAATGTAGTTGATGGATGCAAACTTTTAGTTATTTTTTTAAACTAAATTAAAGTGTACCGCATCAGGCTGACTAAAGGTACTGGTCAAGAGAGTCTTTTAGACGACAGAAATCAAGATAGTTTATAGTACTGCATACTGTATGTAGCAATTTCTTCTTCTTTTCTGATGCAAAGCACCTCATGGAACCGGCTGTAACTCTCTTTGTCGTGTAGCATGGTCTAAATTCTACAGTTCTACACATGCCAAACTGTGCCACCAATAAGAAAGCAAGATAATAGCAACAGCGGTTTAGGTCTGCAGCTGTCTGTCTCCACCTACAGACAAAGATAGTAATAGCTACTGCACTATTACAACCACGATGCGCCACCTGTAGGCAATACATGTTACTACAGCATGTTTCACCTTTTATAGAAGCCGTTTTCTTTAACACTCATTTTGCCTGTTAGCTAAAAATGTTTTTTTGATTTATGCTTTGCTAGGCAATTGATCATTTAAGTGTAAATAAACATATGTCGACAACTAAAATCATGAAATCGGATTCAGGTTACAGACTATTACCTAACTATTACCTGTCGCACACAAAAAAAAGCATATGGAAAAACTGCAGTTGTAATACTTTGCCAGCAGGTGGCACGAGTGTTAAAGTGCCATTCCTTTCTTTGCATGTAGGTGGTGCAAATGAGCATCTACATCTGTATGTCCAAACCGCTGTTTTCCGCTTCTGGCCTGAAACTGTTGGCCAAGGCTTTGGGTGCTGCGCATCAATGACACAATGTCCTTGTTTGCTATTCAAAGTAGCTACAACACTCCTAAAAAAACAATATTTTAAAGCGATTTATAAAATTGTTTGTTTTGTGGTGTTTTGCTTTATTTTCTCTTTTTATATAAACATGTTTTTGTTAGGTGTTTTTTTGTATTGTCCTAAACAAGTGTAGGATACATGCAACCTCCAGTACTATGTTCTAACTGTATCTTGTGTCATGCAATTGAAATAAATTGGCATTAACTGACATGCGGGCTCTTTGCGTGACCTTGCCAACCAGCTGCAGCAGCTCTAATGAGAGACACTCTGGTGCTGAGACAAAGAAACCATAGATAACAAAAAGGGAGGAGGATGAAGACGCCTTCCTCATCCTTGATGCACACGTGCACCACCACCCATGTGCACATGTCTTGTACGCACACGTAGTCGCGATTGTGTTTTCTTGCGCCTTGCTGTTTTTTCCATCGCCTCTGCCCTGCTGCTCATCAGTATTCCAGAGGAGTCGGAGATGTTGCGTAATGATCACATCGACACACTGGGGAGCAGCGTTGCGTAACAGCAGCAGCAGCAGCCTCAAAGACCAGCGGGATGGGTGTGTGAGCTTGGAGAAAGGAAAGCGAGGAAGCAAGGGAGGGGCTCTGGGAATTGGGAGGAGGGGGGCAAGCAGAGGAAAGGATCAGGTGATTGGAAGGATGGAGGAGAGGGAGGGAAGAGCAGGGGGTGAAGGAGGATGGGGGAAGCAAATAAGATGGCAAGGGGATGGACAGAGAAAGATGGAGAACAGGGATGCAGTTGAAAACATGTGAGCCCAGGGGGAGGGAGGGAGATGGGATGCAGTGAGTGGGCGATGGAGACGCGGAGGAGCGCCAAGGAGGAGCTCGGCCATGCATGTTAATGCCACACCACTGCATGTTACTACAGAGAGCACAGCCCAGCGCGTTCACGAGCCAAGCCTCTCAGCTGGCCGCGTCCGACAAGAAACACTATAGCGCAGGACGGACAGAAGGAGAGAGACAAGGGCGCTGGGTGATGAAATTTAAAGTAATATCTGCTGGGATGAGTCCAGCTGAGGTGGGTGGTGAGCAATCTGGCTCCTCACCATTTGAGAATTTCATCTTCGCTTTGAATTATTGATCAAACATCACTCGAGTTTGTTTACCGCAATAAGAGCTCCGGTATTTCAATGCGAGGCTTCTCCCAGGAACACACAGATAGTCTTTTTATAGTGTTTGATGTGCAGTATGTTCAACATCCACCAAGTACGACACACCAAGAGGTGAGAGGGAGCTGTGACCGAGCCGAAAAATGATTTCTCCCATCTTAGTCACATGGCTCTGCACACAAGGAGGATGACACAATCAGCTTATTTGCCATGCTTATTTTTGCCAATCTGTTTTTTTTTTTTATTACAAACTTAAAAAAGAATCTGATACAATAAGAAACTGCAGTAGTAACTCCCCATCCCCGGGGGGGCAGCACAGAAAACAGGTCATTGCATTTCAGTAGTGAAAGATTCATAACACATCTACAGGGTGTACAGATCAGATACAAAATAGGAAAAATAATAAAATACAGGCAAGAAAGAAAGCACTATATTTATACATCATCTGAACTTTTAATTATATCTATTTTAATCTTAAATGTTAAATTTTACATAGAAAATAAACTTCTTTTATGACAATGAAATATTCCAAAGTGCAAAATAAAACGCACACATCGATATAAGCAAAAGGACATCAGAATACAAAATTCTTGTTTTTCCTCCTCATTGATGTTCAACCCTGATTGTGGAATAGCCTGCGTTTAGAGTCGATCTGCGGCGTGTTTAAAACACCAAAGTGTTCTTTTCAAGTGGAAAACAAACCAGCATTCGCTCTTAAAAGATGAGAGGGCAAAACAGCTTTTACAGCAATCCCTCCCATCCTCGGATCTCTCACCTCAGGAGCCCGATTCGTACGCAGAGGAAATTTAACAACACACCTCGTTTGTTCGGAATAATCTGACAAATATGGAAAAAAGAAAGAAAAACGTTGTCACTTGGACTTTTTGGACATGCATGAGACTAAACATCTCTTTAACACACACACACACACACACACACACACACACACAAAAATGATGAGCGGTTTCCTCATGTATATTCCGCAGGCCATCTCAACCAGGGTTGACTAACAACACATCACATTCACAGCACATTCATCTCCTTTATCCTTCTTAAACCTGCCGTAACACTGTCTTCCTAAAGAGGAGATATACTGGATTTCTTTTTTTTTTTTTTCCCCATTCACGGGTGCAGAGAGGTAGAGACCCCTTGAATCCTTCAGGGTAATTTAAATTATGGCATTACATTGCACTGGAGAAGGGTGAGCATCTGTGTAAGCAAAAGACAGTCTGGGATATGGCTATAGTATCAGGACCAAAGGACCAGGCTGGTGGGGAGAAGAGAGCCCACTGAGAAAGAATGGAGGTGGGAGATATATATATATATATATATATATAATATGAGGGAGGTCAAAATATATATATATCTGGGTTTAGGTACTCTAGTAGCACAGACAAAAAAATGGGAGTTATTCAGTGTTGTTGACGAGAAATAGTTTAGAATAGTTTTTCAAACCCCCCCCAAAAAAACAAAAAACAAAACAGTGATGGACAATTATTCAGGGGAAAAATAAGCGTGGTGACCACAATATGCAGTGAATTCACATAAAAAAGGGGAAAATGGACATTGCACTGAAGAAGTTTTTTGGTTTAAATGTACTGCCTATGGGAGTAGTGTTGTCAGGCTGCCCTGGGAAAACTCTGAAAAAAAGTGTGATATCAGCCATCCTTTCCTACACAAACCCACTGTAAACATTCACATCTTAAGCTTCAAATCCAACTTGAAGAACGAATACATTTACCCGTCTTATTAGACAAATTCTGCACAAGGTACAATACACATTCAATACTTTATTCTGTACATCTTTTTATTTTTGTCTCAGTTTGCATATATTCATGTTATTTTCTGGAAAAATAACCTCGGCATGTAAGAAACTAAACAAAGAATCTGAACATAAGAACTTTGTATATACATATTCCTGGACTTGTCATGTCTTACTCATACAAATGTATGTGATCATTTTGCAAAAACAAAAATATAGAAATATTGGAAATAAATTACAAAACAAAACTATAAATCTTTCCCCTTTACGATTTGTACCTCTCCACCCATTCCCCTTGAAAAGAAAAAAAAAAAGAAATACAAACTCGCATGCGTATGACGAGCTGTCACATTGCAAAACCAGCGTGAGCACAAGTCAAGGGTCCACGGGTCATCTTATACAAAAACATCGACTTGAAAACATTCAAATAAACGGACACGACCAACTGCGCCTCCTCACCAGCATGATGCACTTGAATGCAAATTAAGCTCCCGTTTGAATCTCTAAAGCGTTTCATGATAGTTGAATAAAAATGTGCCATTTCCAAACAGAGGGCAAAGGAATGGTGAAAGCGCTCGTGTCTGTGGGCGACACACCGCCTCAGGAGCCCAGTAATAAAGTGCTGGACAGCTCGAATGGACATCTGAGAGTTACCCTTCCCTGCAGTGACTAACCGACAATCACGTGGACACGGCTGGTAAACAAACCATTGTTAGTAAAACAGCAGACTTCCAGAGATCTGACAAGCCATCCAATAAAAGCGACAAAAAAAGCTACAGACCAGTGAAAGAACATTCGCCTCTTTGTTCACATAACTGGGAAAAAAAAGAGACAGAGCAACCTGAACTGTACCATTCTGGTTTTTCCGTTGTTGGCAGCCACAGATCTCTGAAGAATCACAAGAGGAGGGAGAGAATAGTGTGAGCCTTTGGCTTCAATACCATTTAAGCTCACCAGAAACGTGTTCTGGGTTGCAAAGTGTCGCTCTCTGAGCCAATACAGCCTGGTAGCCACAGAGGCAACAGAACCCTCGAGCTGCTTCTCTCCCCCTCATTCGTTTTCTCCGGTCTTCCCTTCTCTCTCTCATCTCTCTCATCTCTCTCCCCCTTCCTGCAGAGGAAAACCTCTCCTTCATAGTCAAAGTCATACGAAGCAAATTATCACAATCCCTACTGCTTAACTGACACACACGCACACATTTCTGTGTGTGTGTGTCTCTCCATTTGAATACATGTGTGAAACCATAACATGCATCCCAGTCTGTATGATTGAGGTATCAGCGCGTCATCGTCATCTTAAAATACAAAGATTTACTTGTTTTTCACATTCACCAAGGTCTCCCTGACCTTCCCGGGCTGCAGTTTCCCCCCCGACAGATACAACATATTCTTATACATCACACTGCCTCAACACCCCGATGCTCTCTTTCTGCTCCCTCCACTGCTCTCACTTCCATTTAAACTCGTGTCATGTACACATTCCAGCTGACGATAAACTGCCTCCGATTTACGCCCGGCAACAACAACAGTGTCAAATTGTGCGTGCGCACGAGTGCCTTTCAAGGGGAACGGGCCCACCGTACAAACAATGAGTCTCTCCATCACGCTGACACACACACACACACACACACACACACACACACACACACACACACACACACACACACACACACACACACACACACACACACACACACACACACACACACACACCTCTCTGTATTTGTTGCAAGTAGGGCAGAGCAGATTGCAGAGCAAAGTGCTGAGCTTTTCCATAGCCGTCGCTCCCTGCAAGACTTGGCGAGGTCCTTTTTCACAGCATGACAGTGCAGTGCAAAATGGAGCTATACTACAGCCGGGTCCATTAAACAACAAGTCAAGAAAAAGAAAAAAGTCCCTCACATTAACATTCAATGCAAAAACAAATGATGAGATTGGCAACGACTCAAGGTAGAAAGGAACACCCCACCCCCACCCTACCCAGTCCTGTCAAAGCAAACACACAGAACGTGATGAGTAACGGCAACGGACTACAGGTCAGGGTGGGGTTGGGGGGGTAATGGAGGAACAAAACCAATCACATGAATTATTCAGTGGACGGGGTATTTTAAATCTTTGTAGTTCTAAACTTGTATTAGTATCAATTTCTTAGAAAAACTGAAAAGATCTGGAGCATCAATGTCCAAACCCACCTCCTCCTACAACAGTTGTTAGCGTTACAAATGAAGGCTTAGTTGGCCAGCACGACAGGCTGGAAGGACTGGCTAGGATATTGCAGGTTGTAGCTTCCTAAACCCTCGACGAATGGCGGCTTCTCCATGTAGGGGATTCCTCCGTTGCTGCCAATGATGCCCACACTCTGGGCAGGGGGAGGGCTGGAGAACGGGTCAAAGGACGGATGGGTGTTGAGGGCGTGGGGGGGTTGGAACGGGCTAGCAAGCGGCTGCATTGGCTGGGCGTCGGCATCAAAGTAAAGGGGGCCCGGGGATCCTGGGTAGACAAACTCTTTGGCGTTGGGGGAGAGCTGGCTGGCGATGGGGCCTCCGAGCGAGTGCAAGGAGAGAGACAGGGGCTTGTGCTTGAGCAGCTCTGGTGCTGAGATGGTGGTGGGAGAGCGGGTGAGCATCCTCTGGGCAGGCGCTATGGCAGCTCCGGGGCCGGCCGCCGACCCGGCCCCGCTGCACTTCTTCATCTTGGTCGAGCCGAATTTGGTGGCGGCGAAGCTGGCGGTGGTGAACGTGATGGGCTGAGGACGGGCGGCGGGGAGAGCGGAGGGCGGCTGCTGAGCGGAGAGGTAGGGCAGCCCGCCGCTGGGCGGAGAAGGGGTCGAGGTGTTCGAGGAGTGGGCTGCGGGGTCGGTGGGCGTGGTGGAGCTGGGGTAACTGAAGAGCCCGGGGCAGGACTGGGCAGACAGAGGGGTGGGAGAGCTGGAGAGCGACGGCATGAGGGCAGGAGACGCCTGGCTTCCAATTGGCACGAACACCTGAGCGTCTGGGTTAAAGCCCAGACTCTTGGCCTCCTCCGCCTCTGCGTCTCCTTTGCCCTCTCTGATCACCCCCTCGGCCCTCTCGCTGTCACAGCCGAGGCCCGGAGGGTCCTCCAGGTAGAGGACCTTTACTGCCCCCTTCTCCCCGATCTGGTAGGATACCTCGTAAGGGTCAATCCACACGCTTAGCTCTGCAGGGACATTTGCTCGCACTTCCTCCGTGTCCAGTCCACTCCTCTTGGCGGCCAACTCCACCACGGGGTCCCTTGGCGCTCCCAGGTGAATGCAGCGGAAGGCTGAGCCCCTGAGAGGTGCTTCAGGGTACCAGTGGCCCTCAAAACGAGACATCAGTATCCTCTCCAGCTCCTCACCGAACAGGTCAGCTCGACGCCGAGGCAGCTTGTTGTACAGGTAGGACACGATGAAGTTGAGGGCGACCTTCACCTCCAGATGCATGGCTGCACCAGGTCAGCACCGCCCTGACAGCAAAGTGATCGAGGTGACGCTGAGGCAACGAAACAGTGACAAGGAGTTCTTCCTCTGGCTTATTGTAACGTGTAGGATTCTTTTAGTGTCACCATGGTAAAGGCACCTTGAAGGCGGGGGCAGCAAGTTGCAGGCCGACTTTTGTCCTTACAGATATGTAACAATGTTGTCAGGTCCCAACTGTGGAGAAGGAAACAGAAGAAAGCCGTTATTTTACTATTTTACATGGAAAGAACCAGAGGAAGAATTAAGGAGAGATCAAAGGAAATGGATCAAAAACAAAGAGGGGAAGACACTGCTATCCAGCTGTAGACGACTAATCATGTTTAATAGATATAGAAAGCAGAGCAAACAGACCTTCTCGGTAACTAATTGTAGCTCATCATGTTACACATGTAAGCAAATATTATTGACACGTTTGTTTTTGTCTGAACACAGCACTAAAATATATCAGAACTTGCATATTAATGCTATTTGCCAGTTGTTTCAACTATTGCAATTTTTCAAAAATTTAAAAAAAAATACGCACAGACTGCATCACAGTAAAGAAAGGCTGCCAATCAAGGTACATTGGTCACAATAAACTAACAGAAACTTGTGAGATCCTGTTGGAGCGGTTTGGTAAATGTATCAGTCAAGTGGGACGCTTCACTGATTTACATAATTATTTGAATGGCACACTCAAGCCTCCATATAGCTATATCATTGATCTGATGAAAGCAAGGGATATTCACGTCTGCATGCATGAGACCAGTGGAAGTGTCACGGCTTAATACGCTTTGGAGAGAGAGAGATATTTATGCTGACCTGTGAGGGCAAACATTCAAATAAAAAAAATTTAAAATGGACAATTTGTTGAGAAGTGCCTTTGAAACCATCATAACTAGATTCAGCTCACCATAATGGCTTTAGGAATCAAATTGTTTAAAGACAGGATAGCAAAAATATAGTATATTTGTTAGATGTGTGATGAAGGGAAAATATCAGTTTCACTGAGGCTACATATTTTTTAAAGAAGTGAGCAAATTAACTTACACCATCACTATTTTTATTCAATAACACACAGCAATTATACGCATTTTATATTTTGCTTTCATCGACTGCAGGATCTACTGACGGATGCAACAGATGCCGTGTTGTGGGCTTCATAAATCCTTCATAATCTGAATCCCATGGAGTGCTTCCTGCTTAATGCTTTCACATAGTCAAACAGGGTCCATTCCCCCCATGCAGAGTCAAACCGAATGAACAATTACATGCTAAAAAAAAGAAGAAGAACATAATCAAAACAATAAAACCACAAGACTCACGAAGAAAGAGGTGTAAAATGGCAGGGCAGTTGGTCGACTTCCCAGAACACCATTTCCCACCATGCAGTGCGTGCAATAACCCCCTCCCCTCCCCCCATTGGCATACACACACGCGCACACACACACACACACACACACACACACACACACACACACACACACACACACACACACACACACACACACACACACACACACACACACACACACACACACACACACACACACACACACACACACACACACACAAACAATTCACTCACATTCACTTCCCTGCCAGATGGGGCTTCGGCGGCTAAGATTAGGAAGACGCCTCCGATTAAAGACAATTCTAATGTTATTACAGATAAAGCTGCACAGGCTGGACGCAGGGCTGTGGGAGTGACATTTCAAGACGAGATTTACATTTCCCCTATCGCATGAAAAAGGTGACATTGAAGAAAAAAATGGGGGTTGGTTGGAATGGGCTATAAATAGGGCCCCATTTTGCATCATCTATGGTGCAAATTCCTCTTCACCACCTGAGTTCAAAGTGAGTGGAGGTGACTGTAGAAAATGGGATCTTTGAGCACAGGAGGTCCATCACCTGCAACAGCCATCGTCACTAGAAACCTTGTGTGCACACGCAGCTAAGCTACCTACAGCAGCATTTCTCTCATTATAAAGAGGCAACAGCAGGATACACAAGATGTCCAATGTCATCCAATGACATTAAAGGAATAGCTCAGTTAATAGGTGCAGATGTGTTGCTGTTGGAGTGCAATAAATGCTCCAAATCATAAAGCACAGCTTGAAATTTCAATAAAAAAAACAATCCTCCCCAAATCTTTTATGTTCATAAATCCCCTCTGCTGTGCTCATATTTGTATTCTTCACCTGCAGATTTGGGACACGGCTTGAAAAAAAAAAAAAAAAAAGGAGCTAGATTCATTTTTATAGGCCTGTTGTTGCGGGTCAGAGCAACGGCAGGCTCTACGGTGCTATTTTTGTTTACATCGACTCATTATCAGAGCCGCAAATGTGTGGCACTGTGTGCTGCAAAGTATCCACTGTATGTCAGCTTTGATCTATTTAAGCACCACATCTACGGTGAGCTTACAAGTAGCACAAGCTAATGTGCAATGTATACAACAGACATATGAAAGCAAAAGGGCCTTAAGAGAGATTAGAACTGAGGGATAAGCACAACATATAGAGAGGCCTGTGCTGAACGGAGTGGTCCCCACACACATGAAACCTCAATACAACAACACGTGATATTATCAGGATTTTATTCCTTTGTTACAAAAAGGCCCCTCACTCCAATTTCCTCCCATTAGAACTTTAAACAGATTGATGTTTATAGAACTCTTTGAATTGGGAATATGTTGCACATCTACCAGATGCCAAATAATGGAGGTAAATGTGCAAGACAAGGTTGAGATTGGAGAAATATCCTCCTGTGTGATGACAAGCTCGGATAATAAGGGGACAGGATCTACCTGGGGATTACTGCCATATGTCAAGTCAAAAGGCACTGGAGCAGAAAGGACACTGGTTCAGCTGACACCCGTGTCAAATTGTCGCTGTAAATTAAAGGATAAGGCTAATTAAGTGGAGAACCAGTATGTGCTCACTGAGCATTGAAGAGGAGAGCATCTCCTCGGCATAAACAACACCGTCAAACACCGTATAAAATGGAAAATACCCATGACAGCTGAGCAGACTGGGTCACTTCAGCTAATACATAACGGGCTAAGACGAAAACAAAAGCGGAGTCTTCAATCAATGGCTGAACCAGTGCAGTCATTCATTTCAGTCAGAGCATTTTTCCCAAGAAAGAAGACATCAACACACAGCAACATGCTGCTGGCAATGAACACGCCTGTGTATTTAAATAGAATTAACCTATTTCATGCACCGGCTGACATTTAATTACTCACCTACCGTCACTGATGCACTAGCTCCACTTGTACTCCAGCGTTTCTGTTATAATTCCCTTGTGTTGTCTCGGATTTCAGGCGGATGTGTCGAGTCGGTGATTCAGATGCTGACCACTAGATATTTTTCACCTTATTGTAGAATGTCTTAACTGCCGCCCCAATTCTCAAATGGCCAAAGGGTTTCCCAGTTTGTCTTCAGCTGACAGTTTGCATGGAGGGTCCAGAGAAACTTTACTGTTTGACAACCCGGCGTATTTATACAGGGTGACTCGCCCACACGGCCGTGACGGCAGGGACTACTTTCTTCATATTATAGTAGCTGCTGCTTTATTATTCCATATAACGGCATTAATGCATTATGTTCCCCTCTCAACACACCATTAATGTCATCTCCATGCACATTATCTATATTATTATTAACCAGGGGATACGGTTTTTAAAACAACAACAACAACAACAACAACAACAACAACACTTAAAACTAAAAGATAACTGTTCACTCACTCGTCACTTTCTAGACAATGTGTCAATTCATTGTCTTCCTCGAAAAACAGCGACCAAAAAAATCAGAAAATGAGGCCGTATCTTCTCTATGTTTACCTTGCGGGCTCTAGTTTAATTGGCGGAGGGATATTTGTAGTTTTCTGTGGTGCTGAACAATTTGCTAAAAATACAAGCGGTGATAGCAACAGAGTCTCTATTGGCTGAGATGGGGGAGGACCATCAGATTATTGGGCTGCATCGTCCACTCAGCAGCGAAAGAGACCTGATATTCACCAGGGGCTTGTGGGAGATGGTGTTCTTATCACTAAATGGTGTGTGTGGTAATGAGAGTGTTAAGTTATAAGACGTGCTTTGGGGTATTTTGAAGTATTGTCTGATGGATTAGAGGTAGAGAAAATTATCAAAATAGGATAGGGTTGAAATGACGCACCAATGGACCACATGGTACAAAGCCCAAATATATTTTTTACATTTGCTTACTTCAGTGTCCTCCAGCCAAGGTTATGCTGTGCTTTTATGCAATTAGTGTCTAATATTGCATTAAACTATGAAAAGATACTCATTATATTGATATCATATTATATGTGATAGCATGCTATTTATTATATTCCGTTATAAATATGGTGTTAAGTAAGTATTGAGAACTTTACTGAAGAAAATAAGTAATACCACACTCTGTAGGATGGTAAATTCTGAAAACTGACATATTATATAAATGTAGTGGGGTAAAATGACAAAATTCTCCTCTGAAAGGAAGTTCAGTAGGAGTATAAAGTAACACGTAATTAAAATACCTTGTTTTGCCTAGTTGCCTGTTTATAGTCATCTATACAGGTGGGATTTATATTAAATTTAGATGTTATCCACGTTATCAGGATACTGGCATATATAAGTCATGTAACAACCTAATAGAGAAATCAGAGAAAGACTGTTGGAAGGGAATATAACTGATGTTTATGTCTCATCAATACGTTTATGGAATAATAACCAAACATTATTGTTATTATTACTACAACTACTATTACTAATAACAGTGAGAGATGTTTTGGGGCGATCGTAGCTCACGGGGTAGAGAGGGTTGTCCGGTCGATCCTTGGCTGCTACTAGATCTGTGCCGAAGTGTCTCTGAGCAAAACACTGAACCTCTAACTGCTCCCCGGGCGCCTATAATGGGCAGCCCACTGCTCCCTACATAGGGATGGGTCAAATGCAGAGAACTTTTCAACAAATTTCCCCTTGCGGGACACATATTATTATATTATTTTTAATGATATTGACAATATTCTATTTTAATTATAAAAACATTGGCTTCATTATATTTAATAATATTATTATTATTAATATTTTGTATTTATTATTTAATAAAATAATCCTTAAGCCTGTTACGTCACATGAGGGCGACACACTCATCTTTGTCAGTGAACAAAATGGCGTCTTACTGCTTAACTGTCTCTAGACTGCGGGTAAGAAAACGTTATTTTACTCTTTCAGAGTTTGTAAATGCCTTGCTATCAAGTACATGTGTGACAACAGACATGTTATGTCGTGTAGTAAAGCCGCCATTGCTTACGTTTGACGGACGACGGGTAAATGTAGAGTAGAGCGCGCACCGAGCCGCTCGAGTCAGGTCACGGTGTCCTCGCTTGACTCACGACAGCGACGCATTCTAACGGTTATAAACTATTTCCGACCTTACAGCAACCACTATTATACCGTATTATTGTTAATAGCAGTGTCAAGTTCAGTCAACAATCAATGAATAGAGTTTAAAAACGTCTCTAGGTGCCCTGATGTTTGCAAGGTGATCGCAAGGTTACAGAGAAAGAAGACGGAAATGGTTGCCAGAGTAAAGTGGTTGAGTTGTCTGAGTTTATGATTTACCATATTAGATCATAAACTCGTATTACCTCCTTCAGCCAACATTTATGAGAGGATGCCATTGTCTTTTCTTTTTTTTTTTTTTTCTTTTTTTTTTACATTTAAGGAGAAACAATTGACAATATGTAAAAGGCCACTGTCCTCAGTCTCACCTTTTTAATCACATTTTTAGTCTCTTATTTAAGTCGCGGTAGATAGGATATTACTGCATTGAATTGACATTTATAAAAACTATGCATTCAAACGGGTTCTTTATGAACCACTTGCACTTGTTAGCTGTTACTTTCAAAATAAGTGTCCGAAACACTGAACTTGCTGCCCAGTAGTGTGTCAGTGTGAGGGAATCTGAGCAAATGTTTACTGCAGCTGGTTTATTTACACAGATCTGGTTTGTAGTTAATAGTGTTCCTCTGATCTACTTTGCCTGTTCCCTCTAGTGCTTGTACATAGTAAACAGTGTACTGTATCAGTCAGTAACAGCCTAGTAGGTGAGGCTACCCACTGAAATATGAGCTCTATAAACTTTCACCCAGTTTTTTCTGAGCACAGTGACTTTCCACTGAATATCAACACTGAGGGTCAGATAGTAAGTGAGCATAGCATCCCTTATGTATTACCTACTATCACTCATTGGCATGGGTATAATAATAATATTATTATAGCTTGCTTTGCTCGTAGTGGCAAATTACCTCAACTATTACAAATTTAGTTAATTGAAGTTATTGAAAGAAAGATCTTGAAAGGCTTCATACCGTCTGATATTGCTATAGCAGGAAGATTTGGGCAGTATTTTAACAGCCTGTACTCATTACTAGCGTAAACAAAATCCTGACATTCAAATTCAGTCTCTACGATACAGCACAATTTTTTTTTTGAATTGCCTCCGTTTCCCCTTCATAGTTATTATGTAACACAAAACTGAATGTGTTAGTCGTCAACTGCACAGTAAAACATTGTTTACCGTGTTATTTCTCAAAACTGTCTTCTGTTTCCTCTGGTCTAGCTGGCCCTTGGAACCGGGGCAAGGCGTATTCATGTCTCCGCGGCCTTCAGCGCCAAGGCCAAGGTGGCCATGAGCCGCTTTGAGCCCGGCTCCAGCATTAACTATGAGAAGATGCACGAGAACATCAACATTGTGCGCAGGAGGTCAGCAGTTTCCCGTCTCAGAAATACACATGAACATACAGAGTCCTTGTTGATTACAGTTTGGTTCACGAGGAATGGCTGGTGTTTGTTACAGCTGCACAGTTAATCTTAGCGTTAACCACAGTGTTGACTTGTGAGACCCAGCAGGGCCCACGGAGCTAACTTTAGACGTCCTGGTGTTCCTCTCTCACTGAGCTTACCACATGCTGTCATCCAGGAATAGGAAAATCCTTTTGTGTGGCTGTTATATGACTATTATATGAAAAGTTAAAGTGTTTGGTGTCCTGATAAGTTTATTTTTGGTGTTGAGGGCTTTTTTCATGGTTCTTTGCAACAGACAAGACAGAAGGACACTGCAAGAACACTTAAAATACATTTGTATAGATATTACAAGATTTTAGCTTATAGTATTTACAATTCATGTCCAGCACAACACAATTTCTACCGCATGTTTCCATTAATCCACGCCACCAGGCTCAGTAGGCCTCTCACTCTGTCGGAGAAGATTGTGTATGGTCACCTGGATGATCCAGCAGGGCAGGATATCGGCCGCGGCCGCACCTATCTGCGCCTGCGTCCAGACCGCGTGGCTATGCAGGATGCTACTGCTCAGATGGCAATGCTTCAGTTCATCAGCAGCGGTCTGTCCAGGGTGGCGGTTCCCTCCACCATCCACTGTGATCACCTGATCGAGGCTCAGATCAGAGGGCCTGAGGACCTGCAAAGGGCCAAGGTTAGGACAGATTGAGTATTATACACAACATATTGTACATATATTTTTATGGTACGGTCATCGGTTGCAAATTGACATCAGAAGTAGGGTTGCAAAATTCTGGGAATTGTCAAGGTGTAAACTTTCCATGGGAATTTATGGGAAGAAACAGAAAATAAAGTAAAATAAAATGTAAATATAGGGGTTATCTGCCCAGGCTGTATTTACCACATCATATGCAGATGTAAACAATACAACAAACATATTCTGTTCATTTACCAACTAAATCTTTTAATTTGTCAATTACCTACTGTGTGAAATGTACCATGTAGTTAGCTAGCAGGTTAACTCATGGGGAAAGGTACTTTGAGAATTTGAGCCAACAATGCAGGCTGTGTGCAACCTTAGGATTTAAAGTAAACAACTAATTCATAAAAGAAATGTTTTTAAAATGTAAGAAACTTCTCAATTAGCATGCTCAATGAAGCTACAGCCAACATGGTAACAGCTAGCTAGCAAAAAACTAGCAGAGAGAAGTCATAAACTGTGTACTTTGTACTTTCTGCTGGTTAACTGAATTATCATAAAGAAATATAATATATTCACTCCCGTAATAAAACCTAAACTGACATCATGTCATTTGATTCAGCCAATGCAGTAGTGTTGGCAGCAGTGTGGGCTGCACATGTGATGGGAGAATGCACTGTGCATGCAGAGGGTTGTAATTTTACTGGCAAATGATCTGTACATGTGATGGAAGAGTGGCTGCTGAGTGCAGTGCATGGTTACAATCCCATTCAATGATTATACTTTTAACCAAAACATGCCATAAGACCTAGTGTTTTTATCTTTTGGACAGTTTGAGGAAATTGTCTGTTGAATTACAGTATTCAGGCTTAAGTGTTGCAGCCACGTATATTATGTTATGGTTCCATCAAGGAATCTCCAGTATCATAAATGACTATAACTCTTCCACATTCACCCTTCACACAGGAAGTAAATGAGGAGGTGTACAACTTTCTTGCCACTGCTGCTGCCAAATATGGGGTAGGCTTCTGGAAACCCGGATCAGGGATCATCCATCAGGTACAGTACACTGATTTTATAACGGTGCTATAAATGGCTTTTCTAATGCTAGAACATGTGTTTTGCATATTGTTGTTTCTCTTGGATGTTTGACCTTCACTTTACAGAAAAGTAGTCCATTTCAAATAGCAGTCTGTTCGAAATTGTATGTCCCAAGGAAAAAATGTGTGGCTGACTGTGAATGTCCCTTTTTATTTGGACAGATCATCCTGGAGAACTATGCCTATCCTGGAGTGATGCTGATTGGTACAGACTCCCACACTCCCAATGGCGGTGGCCTGGGGTCCATCTGTATTGGAGTGGGTGGAGCTGATGCCGTGGATGTCATGGCTGGAATCCCTTGGGAGCTCAAGTGCCCTAATGTGAGTTCTCAACACCTGAAATCTTGTAAATTAATTTTAATTTCATGAGCAGTTTCAACTCGATGCTCAACCACTTAATGTCTCCACATATGTTTCAATCAGTTTGTTTTGTTTAAGCCTGTGTGGTTTGTTTTTTTCCTTCAGGTGATTGGAGTGAAGCTGACAGGAAGCTTGTCTGGCTGGACCTCTCCGAAGGATGTCATCCTGAAGGTGGCTGGCATCCTGACTGTGAAGGGCGGAACTGGAGCCATTGTGGAGTATTATGGGCCCGGAGTTGACTCCATCTCCTGCACTGGTAAGGATGAGATACAATACGAGACCTGAAATGCTGGTGGAAGACATTCTCTGTGTTTACATTCGAAAGTCAAAGACAGGAGACGGCGCAGTATATATATATATATATATACATGGGTAAAGTGACACTCTATTTTTTCAGGAATGGCCACTATCTGTAACATGGGTGCTGAGATTGGAGCCACTACGTCCATCTTCCCCTACAACCACCGCATGAAGACCTACATGGAGAAAACTGGCCGTGGAGGTCAGTCTCCTACCGTTGGCCTCTTGTCTGTTTAGTCTTTATTCACTGTGTCTTACCTCCAACTATGTCCCCTTCTTCATCCCCTCTCAGAGATTTCTGCTGTGGCTGATCAGTTCAAAGATGACTTGGTCCCAGATAATGGCTGTGAATACGACCAGGTCATAGAGATTAACCTGAGCGAGGTGAGTCAAAACATCGGTCGCGTCGGCATGTCCAAATCCATCCTACATACTAATTTGTTACTGTCGTACTAATAGTCATGGTATAGTGCTGCTTCAGAGGTATACAAAGAACTCTGTATACTTTGCAATTTTGCAATGGTCAAAACAGACTTTAGGATGTCCAAACGACCAATATTTTCTGGAGCAGTCTTTCACCACCTGCCACAAATAGTTTAATTATTTTCCAGCTGTGAACAGCTTCTCCACTTCCTTTGTGCATTGCACTGTGAGAGAATAATATCCATCAACAGCACACTGTATTTAGTATGCATGAGGCATGTTTAAGTATTATTCTTTTAGTCATTTTTCCAATGTGAATACAATACAAACATACCTAGAATCAGGATGATGAATGGATTTAAGTCCTACCACCATAAAACATGTGAGGCTCACTATGTTGTCATTGTGACATCAGTCTGTGTGTGGACACAGGAGGTCAGGAGTTACAGTGTTATGTATTAGATAATCTGATTAGGGTGTGCTACGTTAAGACAAGCATGTCATTATAGAAACCTGTTAATTAAAACATTGATTAGCTTAATTAATGACCTATATACTGACACTGGGTGGTAAACCAAGAATTTGTTTAATGCTGGTATGTTAAGTAAATGCTTTCCTGAGAAGATTTCAAGTGCTGTTCACAAAAAAATAAAATAATAATACAGCACCCACTTGTCATTTAGTCATGTACCGTCGCTTTGTCTTGTTTTTGGTATCATGTGGTTATAATGGTGCATTAGGCAGCTTAATTGTGCTTTTTAATATTTTTTTATATATATATATATATATATATATATATATTATAGCAAACATGTCCCACATTTAGTCAAATTGTGATGTTGCTTCATTAAGCGTGGTTTCCCTCTTCTCACAGTTGAAGCCCCACATCAACGGACCGTTCACCCCTGACCTGGCTCACCCTGTGTCTCAGATCGGAGCGACGGCTAAGAAGAACGGCTGGCCCCTGGAGGTTAAAGTTGGTCAGTATTTGTGACACAGCTGTATTATCTTACAAGTGTCCATGTTTTTAATGCTTTGTCTCGAGAAATTGGATATTTCTTTTTTTTTTTTTGTTCCTGCGAACTGTGTTGTTGACAAGATATGATCAGGTCACATTACAGCCCTGTCATGCGGTCCTCCAAAGTATGTAAACTACTGAGTGCAATATAATTCCAATCATTGACAGAATGATGAGATTATGATGATTAAGATTTGTTATTACAGACTTGCTTGTCTTTTGTGTGTTTTCCTCTTCAACAATTTTCCTCTCATATCATATACAAATTTAGATGAATACTTCCAACCTGCCACTGTAACTGTATACACATTCACTTTAGTTTTCTTGTTCTCAGTTCTCCTCTTACAAACATTGAACTTGACTCCTGCAGGTCTGATCGGCAGCTGCACCAACTCGAGCTACGAGGACATGGGCAGGGCGGCCTCTCTGGCCAAGCAGGCTCTGGATAAAGGCATGAAGTGCAAGGCCCAGTTCACAGTCACCCCTGGCTCTGAGCAGATCCGCGCCACTATCGAGAGAGATGGATATGTGAGTCAGAACCTCCCCAACATTAAGCGAGTGTCCCATAGCATATTGCCAGCTTGTTTCCTGTTTTTTTTCAGCTGTTTTTTTCTTTTTACACATAATACATTTATATAATTGTGTGTGTTTGAAGATGCAGGAAATAATTTATTTTTAAAATGTTCATGTTTTCCCTCTTTCAGGTCAAGATCCTGAGTGATGTTGGTGGAATCGTCCTCGCCAATGCGTGTGGACCCTGCATTGGACAGTGGGACAGGTATGAACCTCATTTGTAATTGGCTAATTGTGCCCCATTGGTAGCAGGGTCATGGCAGTTGATTAGTCTGTTCTGCCAATGCTTTGGTCCAAAATATCTCAACAACCACTGGCCAGATTGCCACGACATTTTGCAGAAGTATCTCCAGATGTTGATTTTGGAGTATTTCCTCTTTACCAACACTGGTTCTTGACTGGATTTCCATTAAATGTACTGTGAATATTTACATGAATACTACTGTTCATGCTCATCAGAACAATTTTGGATGTTTGATCAAATTTCTTGTGTGCTCAATCAGAGGCCACAATGACACATTTATATATAGTGAATCTTATAGGCAGATTGTCATGAGATTTACTCATTTATTCTTCCAAGAGAATGAACCCTTTAATGGCTCTTCCTCTAGTAAAGCTGTAAGAACAGGGAAATCGTCAAAATATTGTTCGTTCCAACACTTTCATATTGTTGCATGTAAGGTACACTGCAGTCTGGTAGCAGGCCGGTAGACTTTTAGTCTTGTAAACTGATATGAAACAGGTGGCTCACCGCACAAAAGTATCAAAGATCAAACTAACCTTCCTCACTCAGAGGAATTCTTTTGACACAATGCATCAGACTAACATGCTCTGTGTTTTCACTTTCTTCAGGAAGGATGTGAAAAAAGGAGAGAAGAATACGATTGTCACGTCCTACAACAGGAACTTCACCGCTAGGAACGACGCTAACCCAGCTACTCATGCTTTCGTCACCTCTCCTGAGGTAAGAAGTACTAACGGTTGAACACCAAGCAAAAAAACCCACACTCAGCAATTCATAATTACACGGGCATCAATAGACAGACTTACAGTAGCTCACGCATACAGCATAGTGGCTGTGTGGAGGACTTGACAATGGCATTCTTATTTTTGTTTCCCTCGATGGCTTTTTGACATTTGCTCACCTTAAATGCCTCTTCTGTGATTCAATGTAGATCGTCACTGCCATGGCGATCGCCGGGACCCTCGACTTCGACCCAGAGACCGACTACCTGACCGCTCCAAATGGAGAGAAGTTCAAGCTGGAGGCCCCCACCGGTGACGAGCTCCCCTCAAAAGACTTCGACCCGGGCCAGGACACCTACCAGTACCCCCCCGCCGAGAGCAGCTCAGTAATGGTATTTTTGATTATTTAATTTTTTTTAAAGATGCAGTATCTGATCCCAACTATAAAACAGACTTTTAGTGAGCTGAGTTTGAACCAGCACAAGAAACAGCTTGGTCAAGGCTTGTTTTAATAGAAAAGGTGTAATGTGACAGTTGTCTAGACAGAAAAAGACACCAACATTTTTTTGATGTATAAATAAAACTCTGTTTGTTCTGGAAGTTGTCTGCCTCACTATCATTTGAAAATATTCTTGGAAGAACATTTACATCTTACCCTGATTTGATGTTGTTCAGGTGAACGTGAGCCCCTCCAGCAACCGTCTGCAGCTTCTGGAGCCCTTCGACAGGTGGCACGGAAAAGACTTGGAGGACATGAGGATCCTCATCAAGGTGAGCAGTGCAGATTACAAGACTTATATTATATTATATTACATTATCATGTTTTAGCTCATTCTTTCCCAACTCCACTGAATTATTTAAATGTTGTGTTTAACAGTGATTGTTTATTATCTGTTACGTAACTTCCTGTCCTCTCTTTGCCTCCGCTGCTGTAGGTGAAGGGAAAGTGCACCACTGACCACATCAGCGCTGCCGGGCCCTGGCTGAAATTCCGCGGTCACCTGGACAACATCTCCAACAATATGCTGATTGGTGCAGTCAACATTGACAATGACGGCGTCAACAAGGTCAAGAACCTGCTGACGGGAGAGTTCGGAGGTGTGCCTGATGTGGCCCGCCACTACAAGGTGAGTGTGATGGGACATGTCCGTTGATGAACTGAACATTATAACCGTGAACCTATATGAAGACATGATCTATTGCAGGACTGTTGTATTAGACTGCGTTAGTTTTAGCTTTGCATATTTTTCCAGCAACCTATCTCCTCCATGGGACTTTACTTGTCTTCTCTGTACTCGTCCTGACAGCAGTTAAAATGTTTTCTTTGTTTAACTGTATAATCCAGGCCAATGGAGTGAACTGGGTGGTGGTTGGAGATGAGAACTACGGAGAAGGGTCCAGTAGAGAGCACGCTGCCCTAGAACCACGACACCTTGGAGGACGAGCCATTATCGTCAAAAGCTTTGCCAGAATCCACGGTAAGTTTCAGAGCACAGACACAGACACCGACACAAACGCTGAAAGGAATTATGGTGTTCATGTGTTTCTTTTAATGACAACAGTCAATATAACAACTGAACAATTATTTGAACTGTACATTGAACTAAACATCGGAACATTTCTTTTTATGACAATTATCCACAAAGTGTGCAGCTTTTGTCACTGCAGTGTATCTTTCTGGGCTTCTGGAAGAACATTTCCAGAGCCTCTTGATATGGGAAGTCAGAAACATCTGGCCCATTTATCGAGATCCGCATGCAGACTATTGCGGATGTTTGTCTTGACCTGCAAATACATTAACTGTTAGGCTTTAAAAGTGATAGCTGATAGCTTAAAATAGTGATAGCTTAAAGCAGTAAATCCCATTGTGAAAAGTATTTATTACCCTGTTCATGGTTGAGTCCCTCTCGCAGTTTACACTGCTGACCGGGACCGTCAATGGAAGCCAGCAGGCTCATAGTCGGGTACAGGACACCAAACTCCTCATATTTTGAGGACAGTTCAGACAGTATGGCCAGCTGTGTCTTGGTCTCCTTGAAAGAGACCCATTCTTCAAAGACTGTGCCAAAATCGACACAGGAACAAAACTTCTCTACCAGTATCCTCATCCTCCTTGTGTGTGCAGTGTCGTAAGGGAGCTACTCCGGCTGCTACTCGCAGGAGAGCGAGTGTTAGCATCTTCACCACCCTGGGAGCTTTTAAAAAAACGCAGATATTGTTGTCTGCTTTTCAGTTGGTTGACGCAACATATTTTCCGACACTCGCTCTCTGTCCGCTGGTGGGAGTGTGCTCGTGTGTGTGTGTGTGTGTGTGTGTGTGTGTGTGTGTGTGTGAGCGCACGTCGTGATGTGTGTGTGTGTGTGTGTGTGTGTGTGTGTGTGTGTGTGTGTGTGTGTGAGCGCACGTCGTGATGTGTGTGTGTGTGTGTGTGTGTGTGTGTGTGTGTGTGTGTGTGTGAGCGCACGTCGTGATGTGTGTGTGTGCGCGCACGTGAGTGTGTGCACATCGGGCCGGAACTCCACTGTGTGCGATACAGAGAGCAGAGGAGAATTGTAAACGCGCAGCCATGTAGAGACAGAAATGACATGCCGTCGTATAAATAAGATAAGGCTATTTAGTTTGTGTAAAGGTGTACCTTGACCTGTTCTATAGCAAAGGTAACCTTAAATGACTTCTGTTGTGATCTGGCGCTAAAATTAACTTAACCTTCAAGGGGGGGCGGGGGGCCCCCCTGGTATAATGGTAGGGGAAACACTGAAATGCTGTTGCGTGTAGTTGATAGTTTGCATGTCTGTCTACAAAGCGTTTTGTCTTGACTAATAAGATTTCCAATCACATGAATTCTGTGTAAATGGAACGGCTAATTCCTCATGAGAACTGGAGCTATTAAATAACAACCAGAGACACTTGCTCACATGCTTTAATCTCTGTGACCTCGTATTACTGTGTAACAGATATACTCCTGACAGACGAGGAGCCCCTCTCTGGTTACCTGATGGAAATACAGTGTGAGTCAGTGTGTTGCCATTACGTCTCATTTTTCCATCTGTTTTTTCCTCCTCAGAGACTAATCTGAAGAAGCAGGGCCTGCTGCCTCTGACTTTTGCCGACCCCCACGACTACGACAAAATTCGCCCCGATGACAAGATTTCAATCAATGGGCTGCAAACCCTTGTTCCCGGCAAGGTGAGGAATATTCTGCACTAATGAAACACTGATCCAAAGGACAGCCGAGCTTCTCTTAACGTTACGTTGAAGATGAACTAGATAAATGTTTGACACATGATCTCGTTTGCCTCCTACCTCCAGGCCCTGACGGCAGTAATCAAGCACAGCGATGGCAGCCAGGAGTCTATCACTCTAAACCACACCTTCAATGAGACGCAGATCGAGTGGTTCAAGGCCGGCTCCGCTCTCAACAGGATGAAGGAGCTCCAGTAATTGGTGGAGAGGGGGGAGGTGGGGCCTGTAGGGGTCGCTGAGGGGCCTTGGCGTGGGTTAAGAAAGGGAGAAATGTGGGCCTAGAGAGGGGGCTTCACAAACAGGAAGACACATTGTGAACGGTAGATGGTAACCAGACTTGTTCGTGTTAACGTTGGTTTAGGGGACAGCTGTAGTCATGCTCAGTTAAAGACAACACACACACACACACACACACACACACACACACACACACAAGGTCGCTGTACAGATGAAAAGCGCACACACACATACACACGAGCACGTACATGCACAGACAGGACTACTGTGAAAGCTCTCCCCGATGACAGGCAGAATCACACAAACGCACTCAAACGATCACACGTAATCGAAGTTTAGCAGTGTGTGTCTTTAATAGGCAGCATCGTTTTCACCGGCAGCACTGCTCGGTTTAAAATCAGATTCGTTGAGCTTAGTTGTTCATTGAGTGTTGCCCTGCAGCGTTCAGCTGATTCATACACAGACGCTCATCTTTCTCTATGAAACGTAGCAGTTATTCTCCAAATTATGTGAAAATACAGGCTGGTGGAAGCACTAACATAAAGCATGATTCATTGTCAGCTACACTATATACACCCTTTTAATGTCCGTATCCAGCAGTATACAAACCTGATGCAGCTCCTGAATTAATAAAGTTAAATGCACTGTTTGTCTCCAAAATAGTTTCCATCCAAACAGCTTAATAAGCTCACTGTGTTCAACTCGCATGAATGTTCTTTTCCTTCATTTCCTCCAGAACATCTTTCCCACATGCTCTCTATCATTATAATGCACCAAATGGTGATGAACTCCACTAGTCGTCTTTTAATTTCCTGCTGTAGAAAGCTGCTAGAATTGCCATTATTGACTTAAACGAGCGTTCCCTACACTGTAAACAATCTACCCGGCACACTTATTTACTGTAGCGCGGTATCCTTGAAATCCCATCAGCCCCTGCACTGTCATTGGAGCCCAGTCTGCATCACTCAGTCTGAGACCTTGTGTTTTTCATGCTGCTGCTGTTGTTGCACTTTTTATTTTGTGCTTACCCAGACTGCTACATTTCGGCCAACATGTGAATCTGCGTTCACTCCCCGCTGCTCTTCCATTGGTTGCTTGCTCGTTCTGTCATTTTGTATGATATAACACCCCATTGTGTGAAAACTTGGGACTAGGACACCCAACCACAACACATACTGCCATTGTGTTAGCGCTAGCCTTGCGTGTGCGTGCGTGCGTGCGTGCGTGCGTGCGTGCGTGTGAGATGCATGGTTGTTTTTATTGGGTTGAAATCGGTCTGTGTTTGCATCTGTGTGTCCCTCTTAGCTCATCCTGTCTCTCTTGTTGATCTCACCAGGCTGGTTCATGGAGTCCAAACCACAACCTGAAATGTTTGGGGACATAGGCTGTAATCAAATTTGTATTGCTAGAAATCTAAGCAACATTTTTTATGTACATTCTGGTGTAGCATATAGACACAGGAACTCTTCTGTGCCCATAGGAAATTGCAGCATAACTGCATCACGAAAAGTCAGCTGCGATGTCCAGAGAAAGCTCTTCTCTTTGATAGTCGGTCTTTAATCTCATCGTTCCAATGAAATCCTCTGGAACAAAGCTTCACAGACGTTCTGTTGTTGTGGTTTCTCTGTGTTAAAGTTTTTCAGTTTGTCCTCATTATCATCTTGGAGTTGCCAGCGTGTGAAATTGCCTCGTGTAGCTGCAATGGGAGATGACACGATGCGTTTGTCTTGGCATTGAATGTTTTTCTTCAGGTTGAGTTTCGGCCCTCCATAGCATGAGGCCTGCTGTCTTCTTACACACACTAACGCACAATCTAGTGTCCAGATGCCTGTACACTAGCACTTTGTAGAGTTAGGAAAGTAGTGTTAGGTGTGCTTCCTTTATTCTCTGCAAACATTTTACCCTTCAGCGCTCATCTCTGTTGTGTGTGTGTGTGACTCTGTAGGACTGACATGCAACTTGTGATGTTCATTATTGATACACAAGTTTTGAGACTGTAGAAACGTATTCAACATCATTCTTGTTTTAAGTCTCGCCATGATGTAGACCTAGAATGCGCCACTGAAACGGTCTGGTTATATATTTTTGTGGGCTTAGGGATGTTTGAGGTCATTGTTGCTATGTTTTGCGTGGGATTACGCTGTTTAGCTCTCATCATCTAGAGAGTCTTTAAATCCGTCACGTCGTCATTGTTCAGTCTAAAAAGACATCGCTTTAGATTGATAATTACAGTTACTGAGTTAAATCCCTATGTACTAAAAAAAGACCTGTGTGTAAATGATGTGATATATATATAGCTGCACTTTGTATAGGGGTGTGTACAGAAATGATAAAATAATTATATAGATATATATATATATATATATAAATAAAGACAAAGAGAGAGAGAGCAAGTAACATGCTGTGTGCTGCCTGTCTAAATGAGAGCTGTTAACTCTGTTTGTGACGACTCGTAACATAACGTCATGAAAAGGTGTCCCCTCTGGTCTTCATTGACCTAATGGTTTCACAAAGTTTTGGGTCGTGGGTGAAATTAATGCACAGATACTAGATTGTAGCTTTCGCTTGCTGCTGGGCTTCTACGGTGAAGAGGGGCTTGTAATTCCTAGGTAGGTGACTCCTGGTGGCTTTGTGTATATTTCTTTATCGTTTAGTTTTAGTTTTGTTGAAATCATTTTCAGGGACAGAGGTGATTGGAAACCGCTGCAGCCCAAATTTAAAGACGTTTTGGACATGAATGAGAACGTGAAGGGGTTATCTGTTCATAAATTCAACATTTTGAGAACCATCATGTGTTCATGCCCTCTTTAAAACCATCACTTCGATGGTTAGACACTCCTCACCACTGTATCAGATTTATTGCCAAAGATGCCTAATGGAAACACTGACATGTTGAGAAGTAATGGCTATCCGTAAGTTGTGTTTGAGAAATCATTATTATTATGTGATCTTTCAAACAAATCACCGTGTGTATAATGATCTGATTACGTACAGGGTGTTGTTACCTACAGCATTCACCAGGATCAATGTTTATCGGTAAAACATCTTAAAAAGTACTGATTCGTTTAATAGTCCTTCGTCCTCCGTCAGCACATTTAAAACAGCCGCGTGAGAAGCAGTTTGCTCATTCTGTGATGTACGACGATGCTTTGATGTTCACGACTTTTAAAAAGCGCTACTGTAGAGTGACAAATCAAATGGTGTTAATGAAAGCATGCCTATTGTGTCATTTTGTACTCAGGTGTGCTCTGTTTGGCTTCCTCTGATGTGTGTAAAGACAATTTTACAACATGCTTCACTTAATCAAATAAACAGCAAATACAATTGGAATATAAACAGCTGTTTTATTATAGTGATGATTCCCCTCACACTCTGGTTTCAGCATTAAACTTTTTAAAAGTAGACGATTCAAAAAGCCTGCCGTTGTATTGCTTGAGAGGTTGAAAATATCTTGACATTAACAAAATAACCAGTAAATTAATAAAGATAAAATTGTGAAGTGAATGTATTCGTGGTTTGATTTGGTCAATGAAATAAATAATAAGCTCATGTGATTGTCAGTCATGTGGTGTTACAGGCTTCTAGCACCTGAGGAAGAGTTTGCTTCAGTAGTTGGTTGCTGCCCTGGTGTGCTTCTTAAGAAGTCCAACAGGCTGCGATTCTCACATTCATTATATCAGCTATATTTATATTATGGTAACATTCATCTGTCACTTGCAGTTTCAAAACAACAACCACAGCTTTGAAATATCAACCTGAATACTCACATACCTCTACATATTTCTGTGTATACATAGATTCTGTGTATTATATAATTATTTTTAACATTCATATATGAAATTCCAATGAATCACGTTGCCACACCAATAAAAGACAATATCTACTGTGCATAGTTAACTTAAAATTGTATAAGGAAATATGTCTGGAAATATTTAGGCTAGATATAAACTAAGCTTGTGATTTTAGTAATTCAGATCAGAAAAAAAGTAATGTTATTTTTACTGTGTTTACACAGTAGTAAATATATTAGATGTCTGTAATGTTCCATGTCATTGTGGGATGGAATTGTTTATTTCCTTCAGATAGTTTTTAATGGCATTTTGTTAAGGATAATTCAATAGTTGAGACATAAAGGTCTCATTCCTTTAAGAAAACAGAAATCAAAGGGTTGGTACCAGAAAATTTGCATCCATTTGGTTAATATATTTTTTATAAGATAATTATTATAATAATATATATAATAATAATAATAATTATCTTATATAATTATTTTGATCTGTAAAAAGTATAGAAACCAAATAGCACGTTATGGTAATACAAAGAATCACATATATTAAAAATGATACACTGTATAATAGAGCGTCAAAATTGTGCACTGTAGCTTTAAGTTTTGCGACAAGTCGTAAAAACGTATTGTCGTAAACCATCACGTGGTGGCATCATGGATGCGTTTGAGTTTGCCGTAGATTATTATACTTTTATTGGTGTCTTTAGCTAGATTGTGAACAATTGTCGATATTTCTATTTGATCACATCTTTGCAGAAAGACAGGAAATGCTGTCCCGACAGTAGGAGACACCTCGCAGCTCAACTGACAGCTCCGTTCAGTCGGTTCACCGCAGTGTTTGTGTGTGTGAGCGTGTGTGTGTGAGTACCTGCTCACGGTCTACAGCATGTTCGTGTTGGTGGAGATGGTGGACACTGTCAGGATCCTTCCTTGGAACTTCCAGAGACAACTCAACGAGGCCATAGCCGAGGAGCTGAACAAGAAACTGGCCAACAAGGTGCGCGGGTGCGCGTGAGCGTCACTTTGGCTCGATTTACACCACAGTTAACTGTAAAAAAAACAAACTCAACTTTATCACTATTACCTTTTATTTAATGAAGCCATCTCCTAAGTGCAGCAGGATAAATAAGCACAATAATGGACAGACAACGACAAAACACACAGACTCACTATCACATACAGATTCCACAATGGAGATGTTACATTCATCCAATGTGAGATGAGGCTGTCAGATATTGAAGGACTGTAATTAATTCCATTCACACTTAACACTGAAGTAAATCCTACGTCCATATAAATGATTGAACTGTGCTTCAGTTTACTTTTTCTGTTCTGTATCTTCCACCGTGTGTATTATTGGAGACTTAAAGGGACAGTTCACCCCAAAAATAAAAATATACATATATTTTTCCTCCTACCTGTAGTGCTATTTATCAGATTGTTTTGCCTAGTTTTGGAGATATCGGTCTGCCTTCTTTGGGATGTAATGGATCTATGTGGAACTCTGCTTGTGGTGCTCAAAAGCACCAACAAAAATTACATTTTAGAAACTCAACAGCAATGTGTCCTTCCTGAAATCATGATAACTCAAGATAACCCACAACAGTTAAGATCTGTGGGTTATTTTGAAAAAGATGTATTTTTGACTGAGCATGTGAGTTAGAATAGTGCACTGTATGTATTGTATGTTAAAGTTAAGCAGATAACAAGGCAGTTTTGCTTATTGAAATGTGTGGAATATTGTAATTTCTGCGTGTCTGCATTACTCTGACCTCCTTTCTTTACCTCAGGTGGTCTTCAACGTGGGCCTGTGCATCTGCTTGTACGACATCACTAAACTGGAGGATTCCTATATATTCCCCGGGGACGGAGCCTCACACACTAAAGGTATGATGAGGCTCTCTCATTTCTTCATGTACTGTATTTTCACTACAGCTTTAGATTTTAGATGCATTGCCACATTTTGCAACGCCAGTCCTTCCACTTAGTTTTGTAGTTTTAATTTGTTCATGATACATTTGGTCTCTCGGTGTCCTGTTTAGCCCTGCTAAGAGTAAACTGCTGTAGGACATAGTTTATTGTTAAAGGGAGGGTTGATGGACGGTGTATCGGCTGTGAATGACTTCGCTGAACGGTTCCCATCTTCCTTTTGGTTTTTCTTTCAGTTCATTTCAGGTATGTTGTCTTTCACCCTTTTCTCGATGAGATCCTGCTCGGCAAGATCAAGTACTGCAGTCAAGAGGGAGTTCATGGTAACTTCTGTCTTTCCATCTCCGCATGTTTGATTCAATCTCCAGAAATGTATTATCTGATTAATTCTCAAGGCTCAAGGTGACGTAGCATCTTGTTTTGTTCGACCAACAGTCCAAAGCCCAAAGATATTGAATTTGCAATACATTAAAACAGAGAGAAGCAGCAAATCCTCACGCAGAAGCTGGAAATAGCAAATATTCACCCTCTGTTTGAAAAATACATAAATTAATATTTATTGTCAAAATAGTTGTCGAGACATTTTCTGTAGATCTACTAATTGATTCATTCACTAGTTGTTTCTCTATAAAGAATAAATTCAAGTAAATTTGTAATTAGTCATCTGTAGCAGATAACATTGTATATCCACGTCATTTATTGATTTATTTTTGACATATTTTATTCATTTAGTAATGCTGTAATCTTCACTATTCCACTTACGTGAGTTTTAATTTATGTGAGTTTTTTTGGTCCACTTCCTTTTTCTCACCTCTTTTATACAATATGACTTGAATATTGAAATGATTATGAGATCTGGTGTATATATTAAATCGTTAGAAACGTTCGGCCTGAAGGCTCCCATGTCTCTGCTTATACGTCCACCAGAAGACACAGAAGCACTGCGGTAAGACTGTCACCTTTCTGTTTCACAGTGACGATGGGCTTCTTTGACGACATTCTCATTCCACCTGAGTCTCTTCAGCAGCCCGCCAAATTGTATCCTGACAGAAAATGTTCCTATAAACGAAGAGCTGTCATTTTTACCTTCAGAACAGTTTTGCCATGTGCATCACATCACGAGACTATGTAGGCTCTGATCTAGAATTGATTGTGAGTGCAGTTTAAGTAGCAGCCGAGCCGTCCTTAGCTCCAGCCTCAGCGATGAAGCGGAGCAGGTCTGGCTCTGGGAATACGAGACGGACGAGGGGGCCCACGACCTCTACATGGACCAAGGGGAGGAGATCCGTTTTCGGGTGACGGATGAAGTCTTCGTGGACACCTCGCCGACGGGCCCGGCCGCCGCAGCGACGGACACGCCGGCACAACCGGGACAGTCGACGGCTCCGCCAGCGGAGGCCAGTGAGGAGAAGAAAGAGTCACCGTACACTCTGATTGTAAGAAAACGCCTCATGACTAACACACATTTACATCACCAACATCACCAACTTCATGGGAAAACTTCTGAACTGTGTGTCGGATAAAAGCGGAAAATTCAGTTGGAATTGTGATTGAATCAGACCCTTTGTATTTTGAAGTTGGGTTTTCTCACTAATGTCACTTTTTCTCTTCCAACCTCACCCATTGCGCTGTTGTTCCAGGGGACCATCTGTGACCCGGGGCTGGGGCTGCTGTCATGGTGGAACAGTTAGCGCTGCAGCGGAGGAAGGAGGACATTTGGTGGTTACGAACAGATCGGTCACCGTGACTGATCGGAGAGGCGGGGGACGGCCGGCTGGAGACCCAGAAGCCACTGGTTTGGATACAGAAGTGGAGGCACAAAGTGGAGCTCTCTGAACCAAGATGCTGTTGGTGTAAAGTGACTGATGTGCTCCGCCACGTTGAGACTGATTGTGTTGTAAATAATGCCCTGAACATACCAGCTCCAGGTCGACGTGTGAAATTGACCTTGTATTTAAAAACAGAATCAGTTGATTGACATTTACGTTCATTTAGTGTATTTCACATGAAAATTGCCCCCCCAATTCAAAGGAAAACATTTATTATGTCTTTAATTATTTAAGTCATAATGTCATCACTACTTTAGTATCATAGTCGGACATACACAGGTCACAAAATCTGACTTAATGGGTCAAAGTAGGTGCTGTTGAACACTGAACAGCACTTGTCAGGGATGAATAAAGTTGGTGCCTAATGATGCCTGAGAGCTTACGAACACTCATGAGGTTAAAGAGGAGAGAAATAAGGATGAGTGATACATGGGACAAATTATACCGCATTTGTATCATCAAGATCCAAACAAAGGTAACATTGCTGCAATTAAAAAAACAACAAAAGCTTAAAATATTAACTTTTTATTTCAAATGTTTCCTCAAACAGGCTTTTGTGCTCGCTTCCTCAGTTTATGAAACAGCCTTGTTCTAGTTTGTTGCTGTTTTGTCTGCCAGTAAAAGGACCTATCATCAGCGTGAGTGGTTGTGATTTGTCATATGATTATAGGAAGTGTATCAGAAAACGGATTAGCGGCCAGCCTTTCAATCCCACTGTTCAAAGGCCACAGTCCTGCTTGTTTCTGACAGATCTGCTCTGTCCACTCGTCATGTCGGTCAGTGTTTGTTTAGCAACCCACACACTTGTGTTTGTTGTACAATCAGACACGTGTGTGTGTGTGGGTGGGTGGTGGTTCATGTGACAACTGCATGGCCAGTAGATGTTTGTCTCAGTTGATTGTTGTGAAACTAGGTCAGACTGTACAGAGTTTTTATCAACAAAAATACATGGTTTGCATGTGAACCTCCTTGCAGAAATATCGCCTATACAGCAAGCTTAGCGTAGCTTTACATTTGATCTCTCATCACATGCACATGCCAGCATTAGACATTAACAGTATTTTATTTTAATTTTTTGCTGGTATGTTCATGTGATGATCCATTGCATCACTGGAGTCAGTATACCCCATAAAACCCCCTTTAGAGCAGCACATGAACAGCTGCGTAACACAGGGAATTTTTGTTGTTTTTTAAAAAATCATAGTAAAAACAAATAATACCTCTGAGCACACTGTTCCCTCAACCGATTACACACAAGACAAGGAATGAAGAAAGTCCTTTTCTACACACACACACACACACGCACACACACACACACACACACACACGCGCTCACAGAGAGTCGCATCACGCCATCGGAATCTCCGCCAGCTGCGCAGACTCAGCAGCCCCTCACATCGTCACATCAGGGTTTTCCGTCGGACTGCGCTGATTTAGTCGACTTATTTATTTAATAACTCGTTATATAATACACACCGACTTAAAGCACTCACTCACACACGCGGATCGTCCTCAACCCATAGCGCGCCAAATGCAGTAAGTAACATTTATGTGAATATATGCTGAGTCCGTGCAGGGGGGAGTGTGCCAGTGTGGCTTTGTTTTGGGATCGGAACAATGTATTCTCTGCATGCTCGACAGAACAACCGCTGAATAATAGAGACAGCTTTTATTATGAGCTATATTCATCTGTGATTGTATGGAGCACTGGTCGGTGTAACATCTCCACCATATTTGACCGTCAGGTGGTCACAATGAACGGACCTCTCACCCTGCTTTTGTCCAAGTTGTATACTGTCAAATAGCATCGACGGCTTTTTTCCCCCACGTTTCACACGTTTTTGACAATTTGCGGATATCATTAGGGCTGTCATTTTGGTATTCATTTATTGAAGTTTTTTACTAGATAGGCAAAAATAGAACGAGGGAAAAGCAAATGAATAAAATATGGGATGTTATGGTGGTTCTCTGATGTATAAGATAAGTGTATGAATTCAACTGAACTCCACAAACACACATTTCATATACACACTGCCTTGGGATAATCATGGAACGGGGACCATGACCCTCTGTGGCTTAATTTCTGCACATCCAGATGTTCTCCTGCTGGTGTCTGTGAACTCTGAGTCGCTCTCAAAGTAGTTTCTCATCATGAAGCAGTCTGGTATTGATCATGTAGGCTTCTTTGTAACGTTCCCTGTGCTAACGCCGTGTCATTAGGATTGTAGTACTCCTGTAAGATGTGCAATTGTTCATTTGGGAACGGGGCACTGACGTCACGAACGCACCACTGGAGGCGGTGTTCTGCAGCTGTTCTGACGTCACGAGCTCGGCCTGCATCATTACAGGCGAGAGGAGTGGGCGTAAAAGACACGTAGGCTCGTTTGGAAAACGACACGATGTTTGTTGTCCGGACTACGTTAATGGGTTTTTTGGGGGGGTGAATTCACCCTTTAGTGCTGACAGGAGATCAGTCATTTGCCTCTTATCCTAACCTTGAAAAAAAACACAGTGGGGAAAAACCCGGATTAGGAGTTATTGAAGGGCAAGGTCACCTGACTAAACACGATATGTTGCGGATTTTAGTATTAAGGAATGATGATCAACACAGATGGACAGAGGAATAATTCCCCAGTTCTCCCGAACTGGATATTGGATTAAGAGCACACTGTGTTACTCTGATATAGAATATACACCGCAATGATGCTGCTCTGTAATACACTGAACAACGGGAATGCAAGTCGAGTAGATTCATACGATGCTTTGGGCAGCTTCAGCTAGAAACCATGTAGTATAACAGTCATGGGGGATTGCCCGGAAATGCAGTTTGTTACCAACTGAGCCGAGGGAACATTCTAAGGCTGCAGGTGACAAAAAGAAAATTGGTGTTTTTTGCATCAAATTCAATTTGGGGCTGGATTTAAAGGGGCACTCCACCAATTTTACATCCCATACTTGGCATGAGAGCTCAGCTAAGTGTAAAGTCTTCAGTGGATGTTTTTTTTTTGTCAGATCAGAGAAAATAACCCTGATGATGTCATCGGGGTATCTCAGGTGTGGGGTGTGTGTGTGTTGGGGATTTCCTTTGAGATGAAAACATGCAATTGATCTGCATCATGGGAAGTGTAGAATCTGCCATGTTGGAGCCATATTATTTTGATCATTCTTATTAAAATATATCCCTAGCAAGTTCCCCAACTTTAGGATACAAGATAATCACTGGAATGGACTTGATTTAAAGGACTTGAGAACTGACTGAGGAGGCTTCACCTCAACATCTATTTAGCTCTTGGAAGGATTTTTATCTAATAACATGAATTTGACATGTAATGGTAAAACAATATATTCCTAGACAAAAGGAAAGAACAGTTGCACCTCACAGGTCCCTTATTTGCATGATGTTTCTGACTTGAACAGACCTATTCTCGGCAGGATGACCCCTCCCGTCCCCCCTTTCCCCCATCAGGTCTAAAGCCACATGACAACTCTCTGATCCTCATCCATTCTCTCCCTGTCGTCTTTCTCTTCACAGCCTGGCCTCCTGACAGACTTGAAGTGACAGCCCTGACCTGGATAGCGGCTGTGCCTCTTGTCCCACACTGAGGCAGGCCTCTCCAAGCAGAAGGACTCACAGATAGACCAGCGGACAGACGCCTGTGTCAGCAGCCCTTCGGCAGCCTGTGGCTTCAATAGTAGCAGCAGCGTCCAACACTGCATCCACACCATCCTCCCTCATCTTCCTCATCCCTCTGTCACTTCTGACATGGCAGACCCCAGCCTCACGTCGCCCTCTAGGATCCCGCTGCGCTCCCCCAACACCTCCCTCAGCCTCTCCTTCCCCTTCCTGAGGGAGAGGAGCCGTATATGGGAGGAGGGGAAAGAGCAGCCGCTGCCTCGGGATTTGCCCAGCCCGTTGCCAACCAAACGCAACCGCACCTACTCAGCGTAAGTACGATTAGTTTATTCACCAATGTGGTGGAGAGAAGACATTTAACAAACACACACATTTGAGTTTTTCCATTTAATTTAAACTTCACTACATTTCAGAGAACATATTTCTTTTTACTCCACTAAATATACTAAAGCTTTAAGTCCCTGTAGCAAATCAGAACTAATAATGGGATCAAATCACTTAATGCTAATGTACAATTAGCAAGAGTGGGTTGAGGTTGCAGGTGGTCAAAAAAACACAGTATAGAGACTGGTATTTTCGAGACAGATGTTTGTGTCCCAAAGTTATGTTAGTGATGTTTGTGACATGTGTTCCCTACTTATGTTCTGTTGTGTAGGTTGTACTTAGTCCATGTAGCTATTTTAAGCCCAACTCATGATGTTTTTCCTGCACTATCTAAGTGGTTTTGTTGCCTAAACCTAAGTTTAAGTGCGCCAAATCATTCCTTTTTTTGTTTGAATTGCCGACCATGTAGCAACCATGCGCTGGGCTACCCAGTGCGTTAGAAAGTGCCGCCAACGGGTCTGACAAACAGTCAGTATGTGACCAGTCGGAATGAGAAGGTTGTTGTTGCTTGTTGCTACTGTATAACCTATAAACTCACTATAAAGAGTGTCTTTTTAAAAGGGGTACCCATTACTCAAGTTCAATTTTGAATGAAGCTCTTGTACTTGTAAGGGAGTATTTTTGAATTGTGGTATTGTCACATTCTTCTACATAAAGGATCCGACTGTTTCCACCACAGCAACTTGTCGTCAACCAAACTGAAGAAATAATTGATTAACCATCAGCTGTTTTTCAAGCAGAAAGAACATACTGATTTCAGCTTCACTGATGTGAAAGCTGCTTGTTTTAAAAAAAAAAAATCTGACAGGTTGCTGTATTGTGGCGGCTTAGCAGACTGTGATTGGTACTTAAGAAAGATTAAATACTGTACTGTTTACACAGATTAGTATTACACAGATCAATGTTCTCATCTCTGAGTGTTGTGACGTAATGAGGCAGTGTGTAGGAGTTGATGTGGTCAGCTCTTTATCTTCCCTTTAACCATCTTTATCCATTTCTCTGCCTTGTCAAACGGGCCTAAATCCCGAATTGTCTCACATAAAAAAAAGACTATTCTTCTGAACTGCTCCTTCTAGTCTTACTGAAACAATAACAACAGTACATTGTACTGGGATGAGTCATTTCATGCTTAATGTAAGAACTTTATTGTTTTCCTCTCTTTGGCTGCAGTACGGTACGTGCTCACTCAGGTCCCGTGTTTAAGGGCGAGTGTAAGAACTTCTCCAGGTCACAAGGTCACGGCTTCCTCCGACCCTCCCACGGTGGCGAAGACATCTTTGTTCACATCTCCGAGTGAGTGGCAATAACACTTAACACACTCCTATATGATATAATCATACAGATTTCACAGCTGTCGCCTCTGAGATTCATAGCAGGCAAACACACCGCGGCATTAGCGGAATTACAAAAAGCAGCACAGAGTTACTGCAGACCTGCAGTGTCAACTCATTGGACTGCAAGGACTCAGCAAAGAGTACTTTTTATAAAGCAATTTTTTAAATAAAGGATTCTGACACCTGAAATATGCACCTGTCATGCACAGAGAGTACAGCAGTCTGTAGTTATTTTATTGTATCTCTTTATTCAGCACAAGCTGTATGCCAAATGTTATTACAGCCTCGGCAAAAGCAAATTTGTAAAATTACGCCTACTAACACTTCTAAGGCTCAGTAATTAAGACATTGTATCCTGTTTATTGAGCTGGCAAATATGAGCGAGGCAATGTGACTCCCTGGAGTCTCCACTGGTTGAAAGCGTGTTTACATTTTGTCTGTACCCCCCTGTACATCTATATACCAAGACAGAACGAAGCAAGACTCATTTTTACTCATAGTTCATCGCCCTACTTTTGCTCTATTTCAGCATCGAGGGGGAGTATGTCCCAGTAGAGGGCGATGAGGTCACGTACAAAGTGAGTCGGGTCCCTCCCAAGAACCTGAAGGTGCAGGCGGTGGAGGTGAAGATCATACATCTCAACCCAGGGACGAAACACGAGACCTGGTCTGGCCAGATCATCAGCTCGTAGACCTGAACTCCGGGCCTGGTTGGTCGCGCAGGGCTGGGTGGGGATGAGGATGGACCTGTCGTAGGACTGATAACTACAATCTGTGCTAAAATCCTTTCTTTAAAAACATGTTTTATCTACACAGCAAAGGCCCGTGACAATTCATGTGTCGTTGGTGTCCACTTGCAGAGTGGATGCACTGTTCAAAAGCTGTCCACTGCACTGATGAATCTGCTGTGTATGTAAGACTGACCATTTATTCACTGTTAGGAAAAAGACATTTTTAGTTTTATTTATTTATTTATTTGTCATGACAGCAGTAATAAAAGTGAGATTTGAGATGGTAGGGTAAAGTGACTGGCGAAGGATCAAACTGGAAAAGTCTTTTGGGCCTCATTTTTTATAAAGATGAGCCGCGTAAACTATGAAAAACTAGTAAAACTGAGGACATAGTTGTGTTGCAGATCTGCAAACTGAGGCATGACAGCTGAGTGTATGTGCAAGGAAGGAGAGTGACGTAGGACAGAAGGCTGAATTCACTTTTACTTCCCTTCTTTGCCGTTGTTATGCACTTGTTTACTTCACCAGCGTTTCCAGGATGTTGGGTGCAAGTGTGGGTCAGATTATCACAGCCTACACAGTCCAGACTTTGGAACAATGAGAAGAAACTTTGAATTCAAGATTCGAGATAACAGATGTAAACGCAAGTAGTTCAGGAAATTGAAGTTGACGAGTTTTAAGGATTGTGTTGTTGAGTGAGAGGAAGTTGAAATGGCAGGTTGACCAACACAATGACAGTAACCCTAAATATGAATAGTTCTATGTTTGCACCCTAGACAGGACGTCTCATGAGCTCTTTTGGGTTTCAGGTCACCAGTTTAGAAACATGACCATTTAGGACAAAAAAGGGGAAGTTTTATTTTTGAAGTGAGAGGAGTGAGTTCTAAGTTATGAATCCAGTTTGTCTTTGACAGAAAAAGCATGAAGGGAGACCAGGAGTAAAACAGGCAGATCACGTTAAACCAAGCATGAATATTTCAAAAGTTTGAAAAAAAAACAACATACTTTACATTGAATGGAAAGCGACTGCGAGCATTTTCCTGGAAAACGCATATCCTTGGTTGTGTGTCTTGTTTGTGGTTATTTATTTTGATTATTTATTTGATGATTTAATCAGATTTGTGTGTGTCCTCAGATTGCAAGCTCTATATTTTGGGTAAGTACAGTCAAAGCTTGCACTTAAGAAATTTGAACTTCCAAAATGAAAACTGCCAGAAAAACTGCTAAAGACATCACTGTCAGGTTTTTAAAAATTTGTTGTGTTGTTTGAAAAAAATGTCTGTTTTGAAAACTTCCGGGGCCAGATATTGCTGATAAAAAAAAATATTTGTAAATCTCTTTTTCTATTATCAGAAAAACATGTATCTGTGTGTGGTTTATTAAGCGTATCAGTGTGATGGTGAACTACATGACTTCATAGTTGGTGCCAAAAGAGATCAACGTCACATCAACGTTGTTTGTAGTTATTCAGGTTTTGCTCTGTGTGTCAATTTCTATCATGTCTGTTCCATAGAGTATCTATGCATCCTGTCTGTCTGTCAGTGTCACTGTCTGAACTTTACTTTTGATTTATTGAAGGGCACTTTCTTTTGTGGACGAGCCACGGTGGTGGTGATCCCCATGATTACTTCTACTGAGCCTCGAAAGAACATTAAAGCATTTTATGATTCACACGTCTGATGGAAGCTGTATTTCTTTAGTCGCGAGTGAGAGTGAGACTGAGGGAGGAAGAGGAAGAGCGGTATGAACGTTGGTCAACATGTGAGGCTGTCTATAATGAAGAGGTCACAGGTTTGATTTTGACCACAGACATCACATCCTGTCAAAATGTCCCCAGACTGATCAGTATGACAATGATTACTATTTCAATTCATTACATTTTATTCCATCTATTTTGGGATTTCTGAATAAATCAGAGATGTGGGTGGTGTTTTAGGTCTGGAACCATAAGCTCACATATTTAGTTTAATACATTTTCCCACTTTTCTGCATTCAATGCTGCCCCCTCTTTTACAGTGGGGTTGAAAAAAAAAGAATACCAAAAGAAACCAATATAATACAATTAGCAATATTGGTTGACAAGGTTCTGCCTTTGGTGCTGAATATTTGAAATATAAACTCTAGTGCTACTTATCTAGTTATCAGTGACTTAATAGTAGAATAAGTAGTTCACTCCGGTCACATACATTTTTCTACAGACAATCAACACTGAGGTGTCTGATGGTCGTGTGCCTGCCAAAACATAATAGATTAAAAGAGACATTAATGATTGTTAAGGGGAATACATTTTTAATTTGTGCACAAAAACAGCCACAAGTTGAATTGTATTTTATCTTTAAAGCATCTGTGTAGGTGAGATTTGAATGTTTCTGGCGTCTCCCAGTGGAAAAATGTAAAAACACTGAGGCAAAAAAATGAATTTATGATTTATTTCAGAGTTTATGATTTTGTGAGTGAGTTACATGTAAAATGAGCATGTTTAAGGTCTAAGCCCAGTTTGGTTCAACAGGACAAAGAACAACACTTGAAAGCCGAGGTCGGTGACATGATATCAAAAAAGTTTAATCACCATGAATTGAGCCAAATTCCTTTTTTATCCATAAATGACTAAAAAACGACAAGACTGATCTGATTAGTGACACATTATAAGCTCATCTCTGCTTTGCATAAAAGTACTGTCTACATGATCCTTTGAGTCTTTATTGTTGGAGGAGTGTTTACAGTCAGACACAGAACTGCAGCTGATATATGTATGATTTATCAAAAGCCTCATATTTACAATATATAAAGGAGGCATTATTTTTCTGAACCATGACAGAACATTGACCCGTCATGGGAAAATCAAAGTGTCAGTGTTCTCAAATCTTAAGTTACTTTAAAAACACTTTAAGCATCTGTTGAAAATGGCAGGAATATGAAAAAGATTAGCAATACATGCAGTCACCCTGCGTGCAGTCCACGACGCAGCTCGTAAAAATATTTTACATAAAAAGCTGTCATATCAACTGACAAATGTTTGCAGAGTGACTTGGTCACAATAGCTTCATTCACTGGTTAAGATGAATTCATTGAGTCAGTAATGTTCAGTGTTTAAATACAAATCTGATACATTTTCAATGTAAGGGATTACACAGTAAATAAACAATACATCACATCCAGCTCAGAGAGCTGTCGAGACATAAAAATACCTGGAATGATTCCTATATCCTCAACTTCAGAGGAGGACTCACAAAACAAGTAAATGCTTCCTCACCGGCTTTCTCTTTCACTTTTGTCACCTTCTTCAGCAGTGTTCAACAAGACCACACCAACGATTGGTAAGAAAACATGCAAACATCAGTGCAAAACATCATTCTATACGCTTAATTAATTCAGGAGTAATCATTTCCAACACTGCTGAATATTTTAGAATCTCTCATTTCAATTTCATGTCACATGCTACACATCGCAGTGCTGTTACAGTACTGGCACCGTACTTAAAAATGTTCACATACATCAACATGTAACACTTCCTCAGTTTCTGTCCCTTTAAATTAAAAAAAGCAGTTGGATTTATTGCACACATTTAGTCAAATCACCCTGCTGCTGTCTATTTGTATTAAGAGTAATCATATTAATAATATGGAGATGATCAGTAGTACCTTTCAGCAGTTATAATCTCGGTTGGAGTTGCTTGTTGTCATACCAGCAAAGACCCACAAGCGGGTAAAGAGGTCAGAGGAAGAGGGGCAGGGCATTCCAGGACATCAGGGCTCATGTGGCGGAGCCTTAAAGAAAAGCTCCCGACAGAACCGGGCCGTGTCCTCCGGAGAGAAGACCGTGAAACCGATGGTCCGTGGGTCGTTAAAGATTTCATAGTCGTTTCCTCCCTGAAAAGAGAATCATCAAAGATTGCAAACCCTTACTAACATTCTTTCAGCCAAAGCTCTCTGATCTTTAACCTCTGAGCCTGGACAAACAGTTTGATCTGACCTAACACTGAAGTCATGGCCTCATCAAAAGCCATCACTGTAGTCATGTCTCCAGCACCACAGTCAGTCAACTGACCTTTGGAATGTGTTTATGGTTGGCTTTGCAAAAAAGACTTTGTGAAGGTGAACCCCAGAATACAATTGAAGATACTTATCGGAATTTCAGGAGCAGGACCACTCCTCAACCCTACCACTTCCTGCATAACCATAAATACCCGCCCAACCGGCTCCTCCTGTTCCGCTCTTGTATTCGGTACCCCTCCCTCCCTTCCCGCTTTTTCTTTCCTCCTCTCCTCTACGTAGGGTCCTGAGGGGGTTTGCCGTTCCCGGGTGCTATGGTGGATTCCCTATCAAAGCTCCCCACAACTCATTTGGCTAACCGGACAAGCTACATGAAGCTCAAGCCTTGCATCTCAATCACGTTTACCTTCAATATATCTGTTAAACGTTTCTATTTGATGGTGTGGTCCTTGCTAGTGAATGGAATCTTGAAATTGCAAGATCCCTTATTTAAAAGACGTCTTAATGCTGCTGATATTGTAGACAGTGGTGTGAATGAGTGCAAATCCCTGCAGGCAGGTTGCTAAATATTTATGAAAATAAATATAATAAATAAAGAGTGGAGGCTGTTATTGGCAGCTGATTAATGCCCATGGTTTTAAAATGGAGATATTCAACAATCAGTGTAATCTTTAGTTGTCAACATACTTACGACCATGCAGTGTATAAAGAATTTAATTACAGTGTCAGTATCTGTATCCACATCACTGCACCCAGCCCTCCTGTAATTGTTTCCCAGGATGAACTTACATCTGACGTTTCGTTGCCAAAGAAATAGATGGCGTCCAGGCCCTCGCTGTCCAGCAGCTCTAAACACAGTCTCTTGTCCCAGCCCTCTGGGAAAATGTCAAAGCTGATGAGACCACCTTAAAACACATGACCAACAGGACTTTGTTATCATCTTTGTCTTAATTATTTCGTCATATGCGTTGTAATCCTTGAAAAAACATCTTCAACAGTACGATGCATTATAAAGAGGGAAATTAAACATTCGGATATCAGTTGACACGCATTTGCCAATTATTTCAGGAAAGAGCAGACAAAGAAGTGTTCATGTCTGTTTACAACACAATTAGTATGAACCAGTACACTCAATATGTTGCTTTCCCCTTTCGCGTTCTTCCACCTATTTACACTCAACAAGTCTGTCTCTGCAGAACAAACGTTGTTTACTGTCTGAGCAGAGGCTGTGACTGATGGAGGCTTTTGGAGCCCCATAGTTCAGCAGGTACAGACTTGTTTGTTTTAACAGTTGGCAGAGAGCGACACACTGCAGTCAGGAAAAAAAGGAATCGTCACAACTAAACACACACAATGTGTGTCCATTATTGACCAACCAATGCCAAGAACAGTGACAGGCGTGATTACGGCTACAGCTCACAGATAGGGTCATAGATTGCGACGTGTGTTTTGCAACATGTCCAGCTCTGGTTCTCATTACAGCTCGCTGTTCATCACATTTTAAAGGTCACAGAAAAAGCTCTATTGTTGCTCAGCTGGGAGTCGACTCCACAGTTCTACCCAGCACTTCCCTTTCAATCTTCCCTCCCCCTTAAACACTATTCACTGCCTTGTCTCAGCTTAAGAGTTTTAGGAGTCAACAACAAAGGCAACAGCTGAGGGGCATCCAGCCAATCAGAGGGCTGTTTCACTCACCCACCCTCCACACGCCTCCATCTCAAGCACCTTCAACCCCACACACCTCAACTTCAACCACTTCTGGAACCACCCATCCCCCAGCCTGCTGTCTGCTTTTTACATTCCTGAGCAAAGAACAGAGTAGGGCTGCTAAGTTGCTGACAATGTATAGATGTGCCTGTAAACCTTCTCAACCAATTTGCTAAACCCCCAAAATCTAAATTAATTACACAACTTGCCTTTATTAAATACTAATTACTTAAGTTCCAAAGAATATAAAGACAGGAATCTAATAGAACTTTATGAAGCAATATTTGGAAATTAGTAATTTAAGGAATTTAATATTAAACATTCCTCAAAGGGTTTGCTTCTCTTTAACTACATCATCAAGAATCAATACAGGATACAAGCTTTGATGTCACATTATCAGTGTCCCTTATATTCTGTACTCTAAGCTCAGATTGGATAGAATGTTTATACAACACCTATATATAACATTTATTTTTACACATAATATTTGACAACACTGGGGTTGACAGAATAACAATTAAAGGCCTGTGCTTTGACTAATACTAATAATCAGATCTGATACTGTACAAACACATCTCCCCACCTAGACTGATCCCTACTGTTAGCCTGTCAATATCTTTCGTCCATTGTATTTATTTAGATTTTTGAACCTTATTGTTATCTTTTATATTTGCACGCATCCCATTTTGTATTGCAACTGCAGAGCAGCAATTTCACTCATGACGAATAAAGTTTCATGTTGTTTTATCTTCTAAACTTCAGGTAACATGATAGACGTATGCTCAAATTTGTGAACTCAGAAAGCGGACATAACATAAATTCATATTTCCTGTTTGTGCTACGTGCCAAGGATCTAGAACTGGAATTGATTTCAGGAAAAACAAGGCTGTCTGTCTCCTTTGTTTGTCTGTATTGTGAACACCCTCCAGACGTCATCAACTGAGGCTGACACCTCGCAGAGCACGTAAGCAAACATCCATTATCCGATTAACCTTACAGCTGGTGTGTCGCCACAGAGAGACAGGGAACTGTGTGGTTGTGTAATAGTTAACAAAGAGCTGAAAGATGTGCTGTATAACTAGTTTGTCATTAAACTACACTGTCATCAGGAAGACAGCAAGATCCTGAAAGACCACGCTCCAAGAAGACAAAGATGCTGTTGCTTACTCAGAGAGCATGCGTGTTAAAACTATAGTAGATTAGGTAATGTCCAAACATGCTAAACAGCTCTGAGCTTTGTTTAAACTCACATAACTGTATTGTAAATTCTAGTGGTAGTCACAGTTTTCAAGGCTACCATATAATATATAAGAAATGACTTACAAGACAAGTCAAATTCTCATGGAACATTGTCATCTGGTGTTTTGATCCCCTCTTCAGGAGACATTTGAGGGTGATATCAGGGTTCAAAAGGTTAAATACAACGTGTAGTTTGCAGGGGTGTGGACATTAGGACTTTAATGAGTGGTAGAGAGTTAGGATGCACTGACATGAAACCAATTCTTACAGGAGTACCTTCCAATACAGAGTACTGATCCGACACTGCCACGCCCCATTTCCTAAATGTAATTTGAGACCAGTCGGAGTTAGAATTAGTAGGTAAAATATTTCAGGATGTTTTTTTAGCGAGTGCACATGCTTGTAAACTTGAACACGGTTTCTCTGTAAGTGGGTTTTTGACTCTCTCACCTTTAGTGAACTGTAATCCCTTTCCAGCAAACTCCTCTTTCAGGGCAGCCACAAATTTCTCCCTGATCTTCTCCCTCTGTGGAGAAAGAGACAAAGCCGTCAGACTAGGCCAACCATGTTACTGCACACAAGCCGTGTATCTGCATTTAACACACTTAGAACTATTATCTGCTCCGTTCACCAGATGTTAAATGTGTGCAATCTGTCATGCACAGGCCAAGTTGGTTCATATAATCTGAGTATACAGGATCTAGCTGCATAAATGTTAGCGGGCAGCTGAAGGGTTAAACCTCTCCTCCTCTGCTCCTATCTGCTTCCTCCATGTCGCCTGGCTCTGTGAACCATCAATGGGCGGCCTGTTAAGCGGTCCTGAAAGCTCAACATTGTTTGACCTCTCTCTGTCTACTTAATTGAGCACATTTCATGGAACCGAGAGCGGGAGACGTGACTAGTCCGTGACTCTCAGTGACTCTCAGTGCCTGATGTGTTAAAAATGTACAGCTTGTTTAATTTGGCTACTGTGGATTTTAATTAAGTTACAGTAGGTTTCAATCTCATTGCAAATCAGGCAAATTTGCACTAATGCACTAATGGCAAGTCTTTTACCTTGTCGATTTCAGAGAATTCAATTCGCTCCTCCAGTGTGCAGCTCCGACCAACGGGGGAAATGTTGAGCATTCCATTCCTGAACTCAATGAACGTTCCCCTGCCGGCAAAAAAGGACATGCTACTTGTTGAGGGGACTTAAGTGAGGCAGAAACCTGGATTGGGTTTAAAATAATGCCAAGTGTGTGGCCTGTTTCATAAGGTTGGTCAAAGTCTCACCTTTTCTTTGGCAGCTTGATGAGCCCCATGTAGCTGAGGCAGAAGTTGATCAGGTCCTGCAGCAGCTCCTCTCCGATCTGGTTCTGTATCGCCTAGAGGAAGAAACTGCACTTTATTCCTAAACACATGACAGGCTTTGCTCTGTCCCATTGTTGTGACTGGTGACTGACACTGATGACATTTGTTTTTTGCCCTGAGGATCTGGCTTGTCAAGATGCAGGAAAAAAAAGTCACCTTGATAGATTCATAGTCGTAAGTGGGTCTTTTTCCTTTTTTTTTCTCTCCCCTTTCCACTCTTCAGCTATTGTCTACTAAACATAACCAGGATAATTCATTATATCACTTGTCTTATTTCTTTGTCCGTAAACATACGTTTCATCACACAAAATGTGAAGCATGTACTGTACGTCATACAATCATGACTTCCTATGTGTTTTTCTCGAAATAGATAATGTGTTGAATACTAGGTGATATTGTCACTTAACATGAAAGATGGGACTGAATGTTCACTTACATGCTTCGAGAGGAGTTTCCCATCTTTGTATTGCACTGTCCCGTTCTCAGCAAAGACATAGTCAAACTTTTGTATCACTGCAAGAGAGGAGACAGATGGAACGTTTCTAAATGTGCTCATCTGGTTCTTTAAAACACACACACACTCAATTAAATTAACAGTGGCTCTTCCACTAAGGCCTGAATATGAATAAGAATGGAACAGCCTGCTATTTTTACCTGGTAGCAGATTACAGTGTATGTAACACTGCCTGGAAAAGCCAAGTTTAATCTCTCTGACCTTCCCATTCACTTTAGCCTGTAACTGCCCTGCAAACAACTATCTGCAGGAAGAGTCTATAACTTTGCCTGAATAACAATGGCTTAGATCAATTTACCGTCAATAACACAGCATTCACATCCAAAACAGCATAATCCAGCATAATAAAAGCATGCAGAAGACGATTATAAAATAACTGCCGGATTGTGTGTGACAAATAACAATCAAATATTCCTCTAGCTGGGCTAAAAATGTAATAAAAGTGTTATTGGAATTAACTGAGTCATTTTTTGACTTCACATTATACTGCAGCAACAACAGCATCTGCTGCAAATGTGTGCATCACAAAGTATAAAAAGATTCACCTTTCAGCACACTTGGCAAGGTTATGAAACCACATGGCTCAACATTTACATTGCTGTTATACCTTAATATATATTTACAGATAAAGGAAGTAAAGGGTGATCAGGCTTGTGTTATCCTTTCTTATACTGGGTCTGTGAGAAAGATGCTGTGTTACTCTCTATAAAGCTGCATAATGGCCTAAATCCCATCACCAAGGACCATCCTCTCAGCTCCACTCTCTGTGGACTGGTGTCCAATTAAGCAGAAGTTACACTGAAAAGGGTCAGGTCATGCAGTGTGAGCCAGCTGAGTAAATGATACAGCATGCAGTGAGTAAACCATCTGTGGTTCAGACAGGAAGAGGACTGCTCACCATCATCCCCCTCCCCGAGCTGCTCAGCTATCTTGGAGTAGTCGGACCCTCCCACGATGCCGATCTTCACTTTCCTCCGCAGAGTCTGGAAAAACTCATCCAACTGTGGGTCGATTTTCTGCAGATTACAGTAAAATGTATGGCACATTATCGGTACATACCAGTGTTAACTGGTAGAGCTCGCTCTCAACCCCCCCCCCCCCCCACACACACACACACACACACATGCATAAACCATCATTAAAAAGACAAATCTGTGTTATTGAAGCATCATTACATAGAACAGAGAACAATGAACAACACTGCAGAATTTGCCTTTGTAATATAATATGGCACAGATTTCCAATTATTCCAGCATATGGAAGACAAGCTCTCAGCTGCACCACATTGTGTAACACACACACACACACACACACACACACACACACACACACACACACACACACACACACACACACACACACACACCAGTTACCTTAAATGAACCCAAACATTCAATGGGCCAATGAATAAAGGAAGGAAAAAAGGCAGAAGCACGGAGCAAAAAGCATTATAAAATAAATTGGACTGAATAATAGAAGAAATACTTTATCCTTTAAACCTTACATCATTTACTAAATGACAAAAACACCCCAAAACTAGGTTTAGGAAAATGGCATTTATGTCAGTTTTCCTTCAGTGAATCTAAAGTATATTATAAAAAAAACTCTTAGAGTCAGTGACAGTATCAGGGCAGTTTCCATGTGTGTTTTGACAGAACATAAATAGGCCACCAGACGTCATGTTAGGAAGACACCGTGTCCTCTCACAAACTGTCTCACACTCTGAAAATAATTGGGAGGCAATTCCTGAAGGGAGAAGAGCGAGAGGAGCAGGAGCTGCAGCGAAGCAGGGAGCTGTTATGAAAGCTTATAATAACCAATAACCTATATTATCGACTTGGATGGGAGAGAGCTGCTCACCTCTCGAGGTGCTGTCAAAGTACCGTCCACATCAAACAGGCAGAGGATGTTTCGGTCGGACGAGAAGCCGTCTGATTTCTCCATTTCTTCTTCTCTTCGAGTTTTTCTTCTTTACAAATTCCACGTGTCACAGGTCCACGCTCGTGCAAATAAACACGTAATAATACACATTCACGCGACGGAGAAAATAATCAAAGTATCCAACAGCCAGTTTAAAGATCCAAATAAATAAAATAGACTTTAAGGTTTTGAAGATGGTAAATTAAATCTCCTCGAGCGCGCTGGCTCCTTTTTCTTCTTTAGCTTCTTCTTCGTGTCTACAGTCCTGCTGTCACGGCTCGGTTCGGATCAGCCGGGTTGACCTAAACCGTCAAGCTCAACGAACACGGCCCGTTGGACGTGTTCTGTTTCTTTTGCAACACTGTACGCTACACACCCGGCAGCCAATCACAGCCAGGGTGCCTTGACGTAACCAAGTGGGCGGGGCGGTTCAGTCAAGAGCCAGCTGACCTTTTACCTACAAGAGAAGGAGTGGAGTGATGGATGCAGAACAGAAACAGACCAGGAAACAACAGAGGATAAGTCGTATAAACTGTTTTTTTCTGGAGTAGAGTAGTATCTAATTTATGAAGAAACACCAGAGGGACTTAATACTAATGAATACAAATCATGCATGAGAATAAGAAGTAAAAAGTTATTAATAAACAGATCTAAAGCATGGAGCAACATAATAATTATTGTGACTGGTTTGATTAATTTGGGACTGTAATTGAGTAAATTAAAATACAATAAAAAACAATTTTTATGTTGCAGGCTGTTCCTATTATGTTTGAGATCTTAAGAAATAATGAGAAACACAAATCCTATCCCTGATTTTATGACAGATTTTTAAGAGGTTGCATAACACATTCTAATTAGTAAAATTGTTTTGTTACATTTCACAGAAAATGCTGTGCAATGCAACAAAAGTATGGTTGTTTTACAGTCATCAGACTTAGTTTTTATTGTTTCATTTTGAAAGTCAGTCAGTTAAGACATCTTCAGGCTCAGATAACATGAACCCTCGCCTGAATTTGTTTTCTATCTCTATACCTTCATTAGCTACTTTACAACATTGTCATCTTTGCAGCTGACAGACAGGACTTCTGGTGTACAATGAGACTTCAACTGACACAATGCTTGTGGGACCTGATAGGAGCCCAAACACCCCCTCTTGCTGGATTAGTGTAACCATTTGCAGAGCCAGGGCTTTGTGTGTACACCAGGTTTTTCTCAGTAAACACTCAGAATGGACAGCAGTCGGACTGTGTGGAGACAACTGCTGAATTTGATTAGGTTATGATTACATAATATGACATAACATTATGTAGAATTAGATTAGGTTTGAATCAATTACATTACAATATCAAAAAAATATTTAGATTAGAATAAATTATTGAAGGTTAGATTAGATAAATTAAGTTAAATTATGGTAGATTAGATTGCTTTAGATTAGATTATATTAGTTTAGTTTACTTTAGTTTAGATTAGATTAGTTTAGATTAGATTAGATTAGATTAGATTGGATTAGATTAGATTAGATTAGTTTATATTATATTATATCATATTAGTTTTGATTATATTGGATTATATTATATTACATTAGGTGTTTTTAGACTACATTAGATGAGGTTAGATAGATTAGTCAGGAATATATCATGTGCATTTGATTTGATTACATTCAATTAGGTTAGAATAGATAAAATAGATTATTCTTTAATTATTATCCTTTCAGAAACACCTCAGAGCATTACAGACAGTTCAGAGACTGACAGGTGACTCACAGGTGCCAACCGTAAACCAACAGACAGTGATGCACTGCGGTGCAGAGCTGGTGCCTTTTTGAAACGGGTCAAAAAAAGACTCACCCAAACAAATATTATGTGGCATTTTGTATTAAATGATACTTAATCTGTATTTATAAAACAACTCTCTCAAATGTATCAATCAAGTTAACACCATGTTATTTTCTGAGCATGAGGAAAATGGTCATTATGAAATTCCCAGCAAATGTTTTGTATACATATACTGGTGGTGTCTTATGAATCCATGGGACGCTGGCAGCTTTTTGGTCCATGGAACCAACACATCCACAAGAGGGCAGAATGGCAGCGAGACAGAGATGGTACCACTCAAGAGTGGTATTGTGCTCTCTGAAACACTCATTGAATTACTGTCTATCAGGCAATTACCCCAATCCAGAACTCCCAGTTAAATACTTATTATATAGCTAATTTCTTACCATACACATACACATGAAGTTCTTGGAAATAAGAAAGACTTTATTGCGTCGTCCTCAACATCATTATGTTCACAAAACTACACAAAACTAAAGAAGTTAAGATTGAATTCTTTAATAACATATGATGAAACACTTTGAAGGATTCTTTCCGAGGGCAGTTTTGCTATAGGTGACAGGCTTAATGCTGGCACCATAAATCACTTGTATGTTTTATCTTTTCCACATTTCACAGCTATCATAAATCACCACTGCATGGACACGAGCTTCAGAATAAGTGATAGTGTCGGAACACAAACAAATTTGACCCATTTTTTGGTTTAGTACGTACAATACATATATTTTATGTATCTTTGCATATAAGGTACCATTATATGTTTTGTTTTCACCATGCTGAATAACCTTTTAGCATTTATGTCTGAGTTTCAGAGTTCCCTTCAGTGTGGTGAAAGTCAAAACAATTGCTGTCAATAAGGTCAGGCAGTTATTTATGTGCCTGGTTTATTAGTAAGATGCCGATTGATATGGTTATAAATTATTGACTAATCATAAACAGACTAATCATTAGCCTCTGAAATAATGAACATGCCTCTTTATCTGACTTCGACCTCAATCCCCATGTTTCCTAAGCAAACGGGGTCCTATAGCTTTAACCTTTATTCAAGGGTTAAGACTGGCTTTAAAAAAAAGTGGTATCGTCTAAACATCCCATGAATCCTCGAGTTAATCTGTCTCTCAATTCTTAACTTCCTTAACCTGTCCCTTTCCCCAAGGCTCATTAGTTCCTATACTGAAGATGTCAATCTTTAAAGGGACAGTTAATCCCAAAGTCAAAAATACACATTTTCCCTCTTACTTGTGTTACTGTTTATCAATCTAGATTGTTTTGGTGTGAGTTGCCTGTTTTGAATATATTGTCCATAGAGATGTCTGCCTTTTCTTGAAAATAATGGTACTATATGGCGCTCAGCTTGAGGTGCTCAAAATGCCAAAAAATACATTTGAAAAACTCAACAACAAGGTCTCTTTCCAGAAATCATGCCCTGGTTACTCAAGATAATCCACAGACCTTGTTGTGAACAGTTTAATGTAGGAACTATATAATGTGACAAATAGCACTACAGGTAAGAGGAAAAATATGTATTGTTTCGAAAACGTAAATAGTTTAATTTTTAGAAAATGCTAGGTATTTTCCTGAAAAAGCTGGGCATTGTAGTGTTTTTTTGCAAAATGAAGTCAAACAAGAATAAATAGTGTTCATTGTGGGGAGTATTTTTGGAAACAGATTAATAGGCATTAGAGCCTATCTTCATCAGCTCGCATCTTTCCTTGTGATTTTGTGTCTTTACAGATTTACAACTCAAATTAAACTTAAAGCCAGACATAATGTTTTGGAGAAATGTGTGCACGTGGTCCCTCAGTCCAGATAGATGGACTAGATGGAAAAAGATGATCTGCTACTCCTAATGGGTACAGCTAAAAGAAGAAGAGAAAAAGAAGAAGAAAAAGAAGACTATCTGCTTGTTCCAGATGTATCACATTTTGGGGTGGATGAGACACTCAGCGAGATAAAAAAAGATCAACAACATATGTTCTCTAAAGGTTAATTTAAAGTTATGCCTAACAAATAGCTTCTTATTACCTCAAGCCTCTTCTTTCATACATGTATAAGTGTGTGCATGTGTGAGTGTGGCCTTCACACTCTCACATCTGTTTGGGTGCTCTGTGAGTTGAGCTGAAGGCCTCCATTAAAACAGCCCTCTTATCTACCTTCATGCAGAGGGGAAAGTGTTCAATTGGGCCCATTTTCTCAGACTAACAATAACAGCCACTGTTAACAGCGTTCAGTTGCTGTTAAACAGCCATGAAGAGACAATAAAACAAAGAGTCTTGTTCCTCTTAACACGTTACCATTTCCTCTGACTGATAATAAGCCGGGGTGTGTTGAGACGGAAAGCCTCTTCACATGAAGCAGTAATGGGTCTAAATGGCCGTGTGCCCCAAGCCAACCGCGTTATTACAACGTCATATGTGTGTGTTTGTTTGACACGTTTACGACCCTGTAAGGTGGCGGCCGGACAGGAAGCTGAGCGATGATGAATTGTGCTGGAAAGACATGACGTTTTGTTTGGAAATGTTGAGTCCAAATGTGTATAAATGTTGTTTGTATTGTGCGGAGCTTTTGGAGAGATGAGAAAACAAGCTCATTTAAATTCACTTACACAGTTGTAATGTAAATATGTTTTTTATCTAAATGATAATTCTTTAAATTCCTCATATCACCAGTGAAGCAAAGAACATAAAACAGTGTGAGAAAGACAATTCAATCATGGAGTGATAAAAGAGTCTGACACCTGCGAGATTTAGGACTGGCAATAGGTCTACAGTGTGTTTGTAGAAGATGTGTGACGAGGATGGACTGATAATGAGACAACAGATACTGAGTTGTGAGGCTGTACTTAGGCACAGCAGTGCCTCAACATACAACACACTCACAGTGATGATGCTAACAAGCAGATGTTAAGTAAGTATAATGTTTATCATGTCCACCATCTTTGTTTAGCATGTTAGCATGTTGACATTTGCTAAATAGCTCTGAACACCATGTACAGCTTAGGCTGATAGAAATGTCATTAGTTTTGCAGGTGTTTAGTCATAAACCAAAACACTGGACAAATAAAAATTTTGATCATGGTGCTGAATGACAATTAGAATATGTGGACCAAAATGCTTGGTAAACACGTCACTTAAAACCACAGAAGTCAGGTGATCGCAAAGATCAGTGGGCTCCATGAATGTTGTGCCAATCCATCAAATAGATATCGAGATATTTCTCTAAATAACTGAAAACTTTGACTGATTGTTGGTGCTACAGCTGAAGGCCAAGATGATCCAAGCCAATACGTTTGATCATCTAGGGCCCATGAAAGTCAGTACAAAAACACATAGCAATCAATTCAGTATTTGTTGAGATATCTTAGTCTAGACCAAAGTGATGGCCACCCAGAGAGCCATGCTGTTAGCATGGTTAAAATAAAAAGCACAGGAATGTATAAATACTTAAAAAAAGGCAAAGTTTGTTTCCTCAAACCGCAGGGCATTGAGGCTTTTAGCAAACATTTCTCAAACAGACAAAAACAGTGGTGCTGATTTGAAGAATGAAGTGTGTATTTTATGGCAGCAGGACGGTGTGTGAGGGAATGACTCCAAATAAACTACAGTCCCCATGTTCATCGCTTTGTAAGGAACATTTCACCCAGTGCGTTGGTGTTACTCAATATTCTTGGATATGAATAAATTCTCTGGCCCAGATAGGAATAAGGTATGTCCGTCTTTGGCTACAAAGACGAGGCTTGTTAGTCGGATTCATTCATTGTTGGTTTGGGTCTATTAAGAAGATTTCTTGATTATATGAAAATATAGAAGATCACCTTATCCTTTAAAGCAAACTGTTAATCAGAATATGATCACTGCTTTGATAAACCCGGTGTGATACATTGTAATGACATTATTAGCATGCGTATGTAAACATATTAATGATGTGTTTAAGCTAAGAGTACAGTCTGTTTTCACTTGAATTAGCCTGTATTTTCACCAGCAGGTGCAGTTTTGAAGATACCAGAAATATTTTTGATGTATTTAACTGCATAGGCCCTCTTCTATCCAAACAAATAAAAGTAAACGGTACTGGTTGCACACTCACACTTTTCATTTGGTTTTGTAAGGTTTAAAGCTGCTTTCCTCAAAATGAGTCGACACTGGTTTATGAGCAGTTTGGCCAAGACTTTTATAGGCTTAATCCACCCTGCTTTTATAGCAGACAATATTTATCAGCTCCACACAAGCCTTCACTTTTATTGCCTTCTATGACCTTTGCCCCTCTCCCTATGCAAGCTTTCCCCCACCTCTGCTTCGAACAAAGAGGCTTCAGAACAAACCAGATTGTGAAAAACAAAGCAAAATAGAATTTGAACTGATTCCTCTGTCTACATATATGTTTTTTTTGGTCACGAGTACAAGTATTCTGCTATTGACAGATAAAGAGCCGGCAAAGGCACTGGTGTTTTATTCTTACACTTCTTACGGACAGATTAGTCACTACAAAAATGAAAATTTGTAAATCATTTTTGATGTTATTCAGGCAGGAGATGTAATGTGGAGGCAGGCCTTAACTTCATGTTTACAAACAGGATGATTTATGATCTTAACAAGTTTCTAAGTGAGGTGTCAGTCCAGATGGAGTGTGGGAGTCTTTCCTGCCCTGCCCTCCGTCTGAATGGTGCACTGACTGTCACTTGACTGTTGTTCATTAACGTATGGAGGACAAGTAGACCAGATCGTACCAAGGTGGAGGATTATTGATCTCATGCTTGCACTAGAGGAACAACTGGTGTGAAATCCGCAATTGAATCTTTTGTATTGGTTGTGTGCCAGATCCCAGACGGAAGGTTTTTTTTCTTCTCTTGTCTGGATGCTGGACAGTGAATCAAGAGACTGTGAGACTTCTGCTTCGTCACTGAAGAGTCCTGTTCACGCTTGTTTTTGGACTTAAATCGTCAATTGAGAGGATCTGTTTAAGGGGGCGAATGTAAAAAGCTGCTTTCAGCTTTCTGTTTGTCAGGACTGGCTTTTGTATTTTTTGACATGTAGAAACTTTGGAAAAGAAAAAAAATTCTGAGGGAAACAGGAAAATCTCACGGAGCAACATGTACAGCTCACTCAGTTTGCCTTACCTGGGAGTGTTAATAGTGGCTGTGGTTGGCAACACAATGCTGGAACACTGTTTGTCATCGAAGCGTACGTACACCATGAATGTTGTGCTGCTGGAGGACAACACTTATGGGTGGAGTCGACCATTTGTGCAGCGGGCCGTGGAACAAGCCATTGAAAAGGACAAGCAGGAGAATGATAACCATGGTAAGGATTGATAGTTCACAAATAAAACCTTACAGGCAAATATAATCTCATACAATCTGCAAACAAATTACTTTACAGCAGCCAATAAAAAATAAATGGTTTTAAAAATGAAAAAACGAAGGTAAGTAAAATAAAGAATTTAACGATCCACCCTGACTGTCACAAGGAGCCAATGTTATTTATTAAGTTAAGTGATATATCTGTTTTAAATAGCTGAAAGTGAAGTAATAGAAGCTCCTAGAAAACCATTAAAATTGAGAACTACAAAGTCAAGGTGGTTTATAAATTTATGAACTATTTCTCTGCATCCTGTTGAGTAAGAAGAGGTTTTACTGCACCATCGTTGTGTAAATGATAAAAGAAGGCCGATAAATGATAATGCAGATAAAGATAAAGAATTAAAATGTAATTTGAAAACTAAATTTGCCCATGATTTTGTTGAAATTGTTCATGGATTATGAGATCTCTTTTGGATTTAGGGGTTATTTCAGATTTAATTTTTTATTTTCCTCCTTTGTTGGATGAAGCTTTTTACAGATAAATAACTTTTTTTAATAGATTCACAAAATGATTAGGCTTTAGAATACAATTTCACACTTAATCTATTTTAAGATAAACCTGGTATTAATTCAAATGAATTAAGAGTAATTCAATTAATGAGTCTCCTTTGAAATATTTCAGTACTAATGGTGATTTTGGTACCAAACAATAACTTTTTCAACACAGAACTCTCTGAAATATAAACTTTGAACAGAATTATAAACTCATAAGTAGCCGTACAATAACTTTGCCTAAACAGTAGACACTGCAGTATTTGAGGCCAAGAAAGAACTTTGATGCTAAGCTAAATAAAACATATTCATCAAAGAAGAAGAGTAAAAAAAAGAGTAAAAAAGACCTGACATTCAATGCAAGTCAGGACTTGACAGACAGTATTTGATGGGAACACATTGTGTTTGGTCTCTTCAAATGTGTACTATTCACACTTCAAGAAAGCTAAATGCAGCATAAACAGTGGTTCCTAACCACCTTAATACCAAGTCTACGTATCTTTGGACGGCTCGGGGGGCCTGACCTTCATTGGGAACCACTAGCACACAAACTTTTTTAAATTCGTCTTAGGAAATCAAAGTGTTCCTTGTCAACCAAACATATATGTGACTTCACAGTTATTCATTTAAAAAACAACAACAACAGTTAAGATGACTTATTATCTACAGTAGCAATCGATGATGAGCTTATCTCTTCCTGCCATCCCTTTGTCAGAAGCTAGTCATCTTATCATCAAATTGGTACACTTTGTAATATTCAGCATTGTTCTTGCCGCTGCTGTAAATGTTAAGGCTGCATTTACACCAGTGGGCGATAAAGTCAGTCTAATCTAATCTCACCAGCCCAAAGAGATTTAATGAGCTCATTTTTTAATATTATTAACTCTTATCTTCTTTCCATGACCCAAGGTTTAGACTTCAAGTTGACGGCAAACTACAACGGCTTCAGCACCTCGGTGTACAACCGGCAGGGCTGTGGGAGCAGCTCCTGTGAGGGAGTGGCAATACTCAAGACTCTGCATGTGAGTGTGGTCAAAAGATATCAACAGATGAGATGCCTAAAGAGTGTTTGAAGTGATTCTTTTAGTGCGTACGTTAAGGTCAAATCAATCAAGGGCGTTGTGGTAAAAATGTTTTAGGTGAAGAGTCCCTGAGAGGCTTAGAGAAATAAGTGAGCTATTGTTAATAGTGATAAGAATCAAGGGATTAAACTTCTCTGTGTGGTTAAGTGCACAGCAATAACGTTGTATTTTTACTTTTTTGCGGTTTGATAGTTTATCATCCCTAGATTAGTCTTTAGCTGGCACAGTATGTCAATTGCTCCATGACAGGATGGTTATCCTGGCTCACTTAAATGCTGAATTATAAATGTGTCAGTTCGTCAAACTATTTTCAGGACAGTTACGAAGGCTCAAATGTCAATCATCAAAAACTTCAACAGTAGAAATCTTTTTTTGTTTTTTGCTGTCAGCGCCTAACATTCAATGATAAACATCTTCTCTGAAGATTGACCATCTTGCACCAACAATATCAACATTACAGGGGTTGCAGATGGCCGGGATGCAAATATCTCCAATTTTAAGTGTGTTGACCTTATCTGAACCTTGGCAGTGGTAGTGCTGTGGTTTCACACAATAAGTGACACACTTATAATGTGATGACAGAATATGTACACACACTGTATCTTTTTCTGCAGAGTAAGGATGAGGTTGGTTGTGTCATGCTGGGGCCTTCCTGCACTTACGCCACCTTCCAGTTAGTGGAGTGAGTATGACTCTTTTTCTGTTTGATTATCTACCACCAAACAACTGACTGATTTCTGACTTTTTAACCCCCGTTATCCACCTCAGTGATGAAGTTGGCCTGAACCTGAGCATTCCCATCATCTCTGCCGGGAGTTTCGGCCTCTCGTGTGACTATAAGCCCAAACTGACCAGAATTCTGCCTCCAGCACGCAAGATCTCAGACTTATTATCCAACTTTATGATAAAGGTCTTGCCATTTAAGACAGAATGGAAGCAGGTCTATGTCTACAAGAAGTCCTGCAACGTAACCGAGGACTGCTTCTGGTGAGACAGACTGCAATTCACTTGATTGACCTCTGCAGCTTTGTTCAGCACTAAAGCATGTGTCACTTTTTTGTTTTTCCTCCGTGCTTTTTCCACAGGTACATAAACGCATTGGAAGCACCCTCTGCCAGCTTTGCCTCAAAGACAAACAGAGAGATGTTGCGTGGGGAGATTGAGCTGAATAATGCCCTCACCTCTAAGAAAAGACACAGCAACAGTGAGTATTTTGTCTGTCTGTTTGAGTTAAATCTCAACACATTAAGCATTTATTCTTCTTTCACTCCTTCAACAAAACTTGAAATCAAAAGGATTACCTTGATCTGAAAAACATCATCTAATATCTACATCTATGGGGGAGTAAACTACCTGATCAGAACAGTCACAACATTAGTGGGCATGAGGTGAACAGGAAGCCAGTCTAGGTCAAAATCTGGTACAGTCAGTGGGCTAAATTGTAGCCCAATTGTAACAGGGACAGTCAGTGGTATAGCGTCTGGAATGTAAATTCAACAGGGTAAACAGGAGCAGATCGGAGAAGAAGGAAACTTCAGCTAAAGGCCTGCCTTTAATACAGTATATGCCTGATTCAAATAAAGCTGGCAACAATACTCTTTGCAGTTGAGGCACTGGTCACTATTATAAGAATGCACGGTAGTTAAGTTATTTTTCATTGACAGTAAGAACTAGCGTTATGTTTTTCTGAGCTAGGTTAGCACAGCCACAGCCTAACTGCAACTATGCAAACCTGTTCATTTGGGCTGCATAATTCTATCAATAGATATTACTCTCAGAGTCTCGGTAAAATAGCTACTCTGTCCTGTTTGCCTGCTTTTCTTATTCATTTTTGGATTGACGTTCCAGACAAAAGTATCAAAATGTGAAATACTGAGGATGTTGGGGCAGGGTGTGTGAGTGGGTGTGCGTCAAAACAGGATGTAATGTTACAATTTATCAAAGTATTGTAACTTTAATTGTTTTTGCTCACAGGGGATTGGTCTGTTGGTGCAGAATAAAATATCTCATCATTAAAATGTAATAAATGGATTGCATCATACATCGTACAGATATTCATGGTTCTGAAAGGAACCATGAATATGAATGACTTTGGTGATCAACTGACTTTTTCTCTGGCACCACCATGAGGTTGCAAGTTGCTCATCACCAGCCCACTTATTGTTGTGAAATACGCATGGAACCAGCTCGTTGTTGGTGTTTTTGATAAACACTACTAACTCAAACACTGAAAGTCAATTTGTACCAGACTTATGAAGTAATTGTACATAGTAGCATTGAAATACTGTAACCAGAGCTAAAAATAAGTTGTTTTAAACTGTTCTATTTCAGTCTTCATCTTATGTGGGAACCCTGACGACATTGTTTCAATAAAGGAGACGGTGGGCCGGATTGATGATGAGATCATGTTCATTCTCCTTGATATTTACAAGTAAGCCTGTCTATGATTTCACCAATTTGCCCATACACTGTGACCATGAAGTTTAACGAGTCGTTTCACTGTAAAACAAGAAATCAGAATAAATCATAGAGATATGACATTTTGAATGTATAGAAGTAATACACTGTTTTTCTTCCTCCAGCCCTGAGTATTATGTCAACACAACATCAAGGAATGCTATGAAGGATGTACTGGTGGTCACTCTGCCACAGAGGAACTACGTCGATGGATCAAACTTAACATACAACGACACGGTGAGCAACATCTTAAACAAGACTGTGTAGGGAAATGGTTCTTGCATCCGGCGCTGACTGTTTTGTCTTTCTTTCTATCTAATGGGCAGATAAATGACTATGTGGCCGGGTATCATGATGGGGCTCTGCTGTTTGGCAAAGTGCTCAGAGAGGAGATGCTCAGCCAGCTACAAAACAGAACCTATGATGTGCCTGTGGATGACAACCCTTTTGTTAACGTCTCCTTTGACGGTGCGTATGATCAGGAAGGAAGAATAACAATGAAAAAATTATTTGAAAAAATGATTATCTAAAATATTTTCAATGTGATGGCTGAATGCTTTGCTGATTTCGACAATATGGATGAGGCGAGATTTCAGAACTAGACTTCTCAGAGCGAGGTCTGTAAGGTCTGTAGGGTCAGAGCTGTCGGGTCATTTTCATAATATTGTCAGACAATAACAATCTGAGCCTGTCAGTGGCAAAAACAAACATTTTTAGTGGAAGTACATTCCTACAGTTTCTCTAAGTGAAAACATTGCAGCCCATTTAGCGTCTGCTGTCTGCAGCGTTCAATTTCAAAACATTGTCCTGATTAGTCATTTAGAGACAAAAACATAGGCTCCAGGTTACAAAATACCAAAGCTACCCTTTAATAAAGCAATATAACACAACAAAATTGACAAATTGTTATTTGGTGTCCATGAAGGCACCATCTGAGTTTCCAAAATGCTTCTGGCTTGCAAGTGCAATACTGTAAAACCTTTGCGATGCGTGTTGTTAGATGCCTGTTATTCAACATTTAATTCATTGGATTGGCAACTGTTTTAATAATCAAGTATTATTTTTCAAGCAATTGGGATGTGATGTGGTCCCAGCTCCTCAAATGTGAGGATTTGCTCCTTTTTTCCTCTTAGTAAACTAAATATCTTGAAGGTATGGAATGTCTGTCAGGCATAGAAAGCTATTTGAAAAGGTCACCTTAGACTCTCTTTAATAGACGAAACAATGAATCGATTAATCAAGAAAATGGCAGATTAATTGTCAATTAAATTCATTGTTAATAGCGGGCCTACTTGTGGTATTTTTCTGATTAAATAACGTTTTATTCATATGAGCTTTTTCATAATTTTCAAATCCAAAGCAAAGGCAAAGGCTACTCATTACGTTTTTGGACACATTCCGCAATAGACATTTAGTAGCTGATTAAATAACATACCATCATACATTTAGATAATGCCATGTCTAGGAAGTATAAAATGCTTTCTTCATTGTGTGAGCGCGTATTTATGTTTGTGTGCTTCAAGCAGGTATGGGAGGACACTATGCGCTCGATAAGTATGGTGACAGAGACGTTAACTTCTCTCTGATTTACACATCAACCGCCACTGGCAAGGTGAGACTATTGTCCATTCAGCAGTTGGCACAGTCAATGTGAACATTTGTTTTTATACTTTGCCTTGGTCTCTCTCCAGTACGAAACCCTGGTGGTGTTTGACACATCGAACAATGAAACCATAGTGATAGACACAAACCCCGCCCTGCATTGGAATGGTCACCTACCTTCTGACGTGCCAAAAAATCCAAATGGTAACACACACACACACACACACACACACACACACACACACACACACACACACACACACACACACTGATGTTGTAGAGGTAGTGTGGACAGTCATGTGGTGCTTCACTGTAGCCTGAAGATTGTTAACTCCATACAGCACAGTTTCTTTCTGGTCTGTGACTCTAATATTAGTTCCCATTCATCTCAAGGACTCACAGCATAGTTTTTGTGTCTGTGCGTGTTTGAGATTTCCCATGTAGAGTCCCTGCTGCAAGCTTGAGAAGCTTTAACACACAGAGTACACAAAACCACATTAAAATCTGATGACATAATTTAGAAATATAGTGTTATTTCATTGTTTTTATTCCCGGGTACAACCGTGTCTGTATATGTGTGTGTGTGTGTGTGTGTGTGTGTTTCCAGACTTGGACATGCAGGACGTGATTGTGATCGTTCTGAGTCTCAGTGTTGTCGTGGTGACAGCCATCGCTCTTATCTTCTACAGGTAAACGGCTGCTGTAGAACTTTAGCACCAGTGACCTAAAGCTGATATTGACATAACAAGGCATCAGTAAAGCTGCATTCAGACCAAGAGGATACAACAGTTCTGACTAGAGTGTAAATTGTTGGTGACAAAATGTTTTTGATGTTGGAGCACCAGAAGAATTAATGCTTCCTATGTAGCACTATGGCGTATAAATGTAGCGTGATTGGATGCACTCTGAAAGTAAAAGAGTTATCCCACAAATATCCCTCGAGCTCATTATGTATGTATTTACTGTGTGTGTGTGTGTGTGTGTGTGTGTGTGTGTGTGTGTGTGTGTGTGTGTGTGGATAATGTTAGGCAGAACAGGAAAGAGCGTCTTTTGCAGAAGAAGTGGTCTCACATCAACCCGCATCTGATTGGTCCACTGGATGAGAAGGAGGTCTCACTGAAGGTAAACAGCCTCGTCAATTCGGTGTATGGGTGGGCAAGCTTTTCTATGATGAGTGTCACTTTACAAAGATGACGTTAACGCACATGTCATTTAGCTAGTTACACTATTATTGGAAGTTTGACCTTGTTTGTGATTTAATTATACTGTTGTAGGTCTATTATTTGCATAGGGTCCCTTTGCTTAGTTGCTCATTCACACATAAACAACCATTCTGTGATGTAGGTCACTAATAAGTAAATTGTAAACCAGGCTTACTAGTTAATGCAACCCCTGTCCTTGCCTTTTACTGCTCAGTGAAGCTTTGTCTGGTCTGTTGATAGTCTCACCTGCGCACATCCTCTGAATAGTCTGTTGTCAGTTGAATGCCAGACATGGGCTGTCATTGTTTCCCACTCTTTCATTCACAGCCTGAAGACCAGTGCATTTATCAGTGCAACAGCTTACATTTATTTACATGTGTACATTTTCTGTCCAGTTCTTGCGATCAGTCTTTAAACCTGGATATGACGGTGTGTTTATTCGGCAGTCAATCAAACAAAACCTCTGCACTTTTGAGGAAAGCCTCATTTATGTATTCTCTGTCTGTGAGTGGTTGCCCATGTTTCGCAATACACTGAGCTGCCCTTTGTAGCCTGGTTGTTGGCGGTACACACTGTTTTAAACTGTGGACTAATTTGCTTAGCACACTGCCCTCCTGATGGACTCAGCTTTATCAGACGTTTTGTTATGCTTAGTTTCAAAATTAGGCTTAACACTTGATATTTGACACATAACATTTTACAGTAAAATTCACATCTCGTCTTGAAATGAACCTGTTTAAAACAGGCCTGCTGTATTTGCTCACCATGTCTCATGCATATTGGTGCAGCGTGGTGTCCTCTTTGTCAGATTGTTATTGGTTACTTCATCTGCACTGTTGTACATAAACTCAAAGATCGCTCAGCAAGAACTGTTCGCTATTTTTGTGAAGCATACCTGAGCATCATGTCAACATTAACTCATCATGCTGGTTTATCTGTTTTATCACTAACCTGCAGCTAATGTGATATTTAAATTTGCAATCTACGGGATTCAGGGCAATAATATAACAGCACACAACTATTATCAATGTAAAGATATAGAGGAGTAATGTCTACCTCAGCAGAGAATGAAGTCACTCTCCTTCTCCTTGCTTTTAGTGGCGTAGCCGGGCCGACTGTGCATGCTTTAAGTGCATGTTAGTGCATGTGAGCCTACCCCACTGGTTAGCTCACGGCCGCTCTACTGCTCTCATATGGAAGTTACAGCTAATAAGCCGTCCTGACCATCAGCGTTGTAGCGGTAGCATAGCATCCACCCTGAGTATTAAACTCAAGTACGTTATCAGTTCATGGAAAATGCAAAGTTTCTTTATAGACCTTGTCCGGACCTTGACCACATATGTCATCCATCAGGCTTTGGAGGTTTACAGAGTTCAATACTTTCGTTTACATGATGTATACTCGAAATTCCAGGAAGATCAGGATATGATATCAGATGTGTGTGTGTGTGTGTGTGTGTGTGTGTGTGTGTGTGTGTGTGTGTGTGTGTGTGCGTGTATGTAACAGATTGATGAAGATAAGAGGAAGGACAGCACATTCTTCAATCATCGAGGCCGCTATGACAAAAAGGTACTTCCAAAAATCAATATTTAGTCGTAAAAAGAACAAAAAGAAAGAGACGATCATGGATTATCACTCACCGTTTAAATGTGTCTTATTTCTTTGTAATCTTCAGCCAGTAATCTTGAAAGAGTTGAAGCAGACCTACGGAGACTTCACAGAGGACCAGAGGATTGAGCTGAACACTGTAAGACACTACTGTATTATGCCTCTTTTTTATCTTTATAGAAAACATTTTTGGTAAACCTACCTCCACCTTTCTCCCTTCTTGTAGCGCCACATTCAAAAATCTTTCAGTTCAGGATGTTCCCAGCCATGGAAGTTATTTCTAGCTTTGTTAGCACATGAAGACATGAATATTCCTGCTGATCAATTAGATGTTGTGCTTTGTCATCGTGATAAGATTAAAGGATTGTGAATGAATGAGCATTTTTCTCTCTAACATTATATAAATGAGTCACTTTTTAATACATTCTTGTCTTCTTGTCATTTCTGATGTCATAGCAGTAAAAGTGTGTTGCCCAATCCATCTTTTTTAACCCTTTCTGTCCAACTTCCATGTCCCTCCCTGTCACTGCTTCCATATTTCAGCTGCTGCGTATAGATTACTACAACCTGACAAAGTTCTACGGCACGGTGAAGTTTGAGTACGGTGTGTTTGGGGTGTTTGAGCTCTGTCAGAGGGGCTCCCTCAGGGTAAGAGCTTCACTCACTCAGTGCCATTGTCTGACTCTTTCCCTTCAATATCTGACTTTTTTTAATGCAGATCCACAAATTTGATCTAAATTGCGAGATAGGAACTTTTTGAACTTTTTCACTATTTTATCATGAACTACTATGCTTACTTAAACTAAATACCTGTATCATATATTCCAAGATAGTCTTAACATTGTGTGTATTTCAATGCAGATTAGGATCCACATACAATAAATCAATTTAAAAAAAACACAAGAACTTTGTGATTTATAGTTTAAAAAATCCTTTTGTCTGGTTTTGACTGACTGACATGCATATAAAGAGCCTTTGCTGTTTGTCATAGTAACTGTTATTTTGTTCCCCATAGCTATTGCTTTTATCTTCTCCCTCTAATCTCCCACAGTGTTTTAATCAACATCTGCTTGTTTTACCTTTTAAATACATTTTAAAGCTTTTTTAAACCTCCAATGTGAAGTGAATCCTGCAGCAGTGCATTCAACTGCATTGTATACTCTGGTGCAATGATGATCGTCATATTACATGACTACAGTACAGAAAAACTTGTTTATGACACAGCTCAGTGGCCTCCCGTTTTCACTGCTCACAATGTCTTCACTGTTCATTTGATAAGTCACAGTCGCAGAGTTTAAAGATCACTAATACCCCCCCCCCCCCCCCCCCCACACACACACACACACACACACACACACACCAATGACTCACAGTTCCTTTAACTGATTAAGGCATGTACGCAGAATAGTGCAAAATATGAACTTGTTTATTTGTTTTTCCCCCCAGTACATTCTGAACGACAGGATCTCATACCCAGATGAAACCTTCATGGACATGGAGTTCAAGATATCAGTCATGTATGACATAGCAAAGGTATGGATTGTTTTTGTTACCAAAGTTTTTTTTTGTGTGGGTATGTAATTTATTCATACACTTTACCAAATAGTAACAATATGACTTCCACATAATTTTCTATCACTCAATGATTCATTTTTGTTCCTTGATATTTATTCGAATTCAGCAGCATTTTCCTAATGGACATGGCCATGATTTGTTGAATGTGTTTCAAAGATGTTCAGTTTGCTCAGTGTATTTTACTCAACCTCACTCACAATGCATTTCAAAGAGAGTAGGGGATATTATTCATAACAACTCCGCATAACCGTCCTGGTCACTACTGTCCTCCCACTTTGTGTATATACAGGGCATGTCATATCTCCATTCCAGTAACATTGAGGTCCATGGTCGCCTCAAGTCCACCAACTGTGTGGTCGACAACCGCATGGTGGTTAAGATCACTGACTTTGGCTGTCACACCATCCTGAGGCCAGGCAGAGGTGAGTTTTTCATAATCACAAAGGTCGATTTATGATCTGAACACTGAGAATAGAGTCATCCTCTCCTCTCCTCTCCTCTCCTCTCCTCTCCTCTCCTCTCCTCTCCTCTGCTCTCAGACGTGTGGACGGCCCCGGAGCACCTTCGTGAAGACGGGGTGTCTCAAAAAGGCGATGTCTACAGCTATGCCATCATTGCTCATGAGATCGTTTTGAGGCAGAGCCCGTTCTATACACAGTACTGCTCTGATCCTGCAGGTAGGCCTGGATAATTTGGCACACCATTAAACCGCGATAAACAACAAAACAAAACTTGTTTACAGACCTGCTCGCATTGATTATCTTAATGTCATTGAATCCCTCAGAGAAGGTCTACAGAGTGCAATATCCCAGTGAGATGGACGTCTTCAGACCTGACCTCAACTTTGATGGTGCTTCCGAAAGAGAGGTCGAGGTAAGAGAGCAACCAAACACAAACGTTTGCTGTCACAGTCACACACTCTGAGCAAGGTGCTATGTAAAATAAAGCTGCTTGGACTCATCAAAGTAAGACAAAGAAAGCCATACACTCCCTCCCTTTCTTTCTCTCTTTGTCTGTGTGTGTTTGTGTGTATACAGCTGTTCATGCTGATAAAAAACAGCTGGGATGAAGACCCAGAAAGAAGGCCAGATTTTAAGAGAATAGAGTTAACTCTGGGTAAGATTTTCAGGTACGTTAACACCACACATTCATTTAGGCAGACTTTCAATTAGTTCACTAACACACTGCTTGGCCAAATATAGGTAGACACATGAAATAAATATGCGAACACCAGAACATCACACCCATTCGTGTAGGTCAGGCCAGTCAAGTTATTCCACACCAAACTGAAAAAATAATAATATTTTCTAAATTTGTGATTTGAGGCTATACAAATTACTGTACTACACTCAACTGGTGTAACATATCACTGTATGCTGTGGCATTAAAGTTTGCAATAATTGGAACTAAAGTACAAAAACTATGAAAAACTGGAACGTCTACACACTTTTGGCCCTATTGTGTATGTAATCCTGTTCATTGAGATCGTTCCTGCTGTCCTATACTCTTATATTATGATTAATTCATTCATTTACACAAACAGTCTTTGTAATGTTGTATATATTTTTCCTTTGACACAGTAACCTGCACAACCAAGCCAGTGAAACATACATGGACAACCTGATCCGTCGCCTGCAGATGTACTCCAGGACTCTGGAGCATCTGGTGGAGGAGAGAACATCTTTGTACAAAGCTGAGAGGGACAGAGCTGATCGCCTCAACTTTATGCTACTTCCTGGGTAAGCTTGTGCAGTATCAGCGGATGTGTTACAGAGGACGGCTGAAAACATGCTTCACTGAGCTTTTTTATCTTTATTTTACAAAGGATCAAATGTTTATTGTTTAAAGGGCCCGAACTGACAAAACAACAAACAATTATCACCTGACTCTGCAGTTCCCCTCAGAGCATTTTAGTATACAGTATAAAGGTTTGTTGATTTTGGTATTATGGCCCACAAAAACTAAATGTTACGTCAACTTCTGTTCCCTCAAGGAGAGGAACAAGGTCTACCTGCACAGCACCAAATGGTAAACGCTAACAACCAGCCAGTTAACTCAGTGGAGCATGAAGCTGCTAAAGATATGTGCTTTAGGAGTTGGTGGAGACAAAAACAGAGCTTTACGTAGTGTGAATTTTGGACCTAAATTTGTCCTGTCACTTGAAAAACAAATGTAAATGAATGCTAATGTTGCTCCTTATCTGCTGGAAGTGTAAATAAGCTAACATGCTCGCCAAAAAAACTTATGAGGTAAAAATATTTTATTAGCTTTGTATTTAAGACTTTTTCATTCATCTCCTTTTCTTTCTCTATTTTATTTTTATCTTCTCTATTGTATCATGTATGTCTATCACGTCTCATAAATCCTGGAAACAGGAGACTTTTTGAAAGGGGATGTTTAAAAATGTTTTCAGTTTTTCAAGAAAAAATACACAATATACTTGTTGTTACTGTGATTAAAAACTTTTACTATCCTCATTTTCGTTCCCCTTTTGGTAATAATGGTCTTTGTCTTTCCTGCCTGTGGAGGCAACGAGATGACCTACTGCTCAAGGCAAAGCGTTATTTGCATGTACATGACATATTCCCTTAGCCAATTGTAACTGACAGCAATTTAAATTTCATTAGAAGCCATCAATTAACATCAGTATTTTTCACTCTCCCTGTGTCTCCTCAGCCCAGTGGTGCGTTCACTGAAGGAGACGGGCAAAGTGGAACCGGAGCTGTTTGAGGAGGTGTCCATCTATTTCAGCGACATTGTGGGATTCACCACCCTCTGCCACTACAGCACCCCCATGGAGGTGGTGGACATGCTCAACGACATCTACAAGAACTTTGACAGCATCCTTGACCACCATGATGTGTACAAGGTACTTATGTGTGACAGTCTGAATTCATGTTAGTCATAGAGTTGGCAGCACAGTGGGGAAAGTCAAGTTCAGAGGGTGTCAGGCAGGATGTTACCTGTGTTTTTCTGGTTGTATTTCTAAGATCTATCTTGTGAGACAAAACTTAGATTTGGACTTGTTCAACAATAATCTAAAACTTGGAGGTAGTTTAAGTTAGAGTTAGTTTTTTTCATGTTTACGGAATACAGATAATGATTTAGAAAAATGTATTAATAAAGCTAATCATCTTTTGTCTCTCAGGTTGAGACAATAGGGGATGCGTACATGGTTGCATCAGGTTTGCCCAACCGCAATGGCGACAGGCATGCAGTGGATATTGCCCACATGGCCTTGGACATCCTGGCATTTGTAGGGACTTTTGAGTTGCAGCACCTGCCCGGCATCCCGCTGTGGATTCGGATTGGTGTGCATTCAGGTAACAGAGAGTCATGATATATTGTCTTATTTAATGCTTATTCTTACCAATAAAATCCCCATAAAGGAACATTGTGTAAGATGTAGGGAGATTAACTGGCACAAATTAAATATAATATGCAAAATTGTGTTTTCGTTAGTGTATAATTACCTGAAACTAGAATTGTTATGTTCTATTGAGCTTAGAAAAAGCCATTTATATCTACAAAGTTAGCGAGTCTTCTTTTACGAGTCCGCCATGTTGCACCACATTTACAGAGATGATTCAAACGTTTAAACAAATACCCAAATGGAATACATTATTCAAACAGAAGTTAATAAAATATTATAAAAGACATTTTATTACTACTTTAAAAATGTTCAACTTCATCTTTCAGTTTTCTCAGTCCAACCACATTATTTCCCATTTCCGCCCCACAACATTCTCTTAAATAAGAACAACATGTCTACATGGCTGTGGGAAAGACTTAGAACACCTCAGTCAGTGATTGAAAGGAGTGTGTAAATTGTAACAGTTATGAATGTGAAAGTAATTTAAAAACACAGCAGGTGGCAATAACCCACTGTTACAATGCCAAAAATTGAACTACAAGAAAAAAGAGAAAGTTCAAACCTCATAATGCTACTGATATCTAGTGACTGAATAATACAAATGATGAGCCAAAGACAAGTCAGACGCCACCAGAAACACCTTTCTCATTATCATAGATGTTAAAATAATCATGGGTTTCGTTCAGAACATGGGAAATAGATCATGTCAACAGTGTGTGAGAACTAAGAAAATAAGAAGAGTGAGGAATTGAAAAATGAAGCACCATACATGGGAGAGTAAAATTATTTCAAATAGTTTTGATACATTTAACTGGATGGAAATTAAAAATAAGATAGCATTGCTTGTTTGTGTGTATTTGTGTGTAGGGCCGTGTGCAGCAGGAGTGGTGGGGAACAAGATGCCTCGCTACTGTCTTTTCGGAGATACAGTCAACACTGCATCACGCATGGAGTCCACGGGCCTGCGTAAGAAACAACCAACATTTTGACACAGTCACAATATTGATGGTTTAGGTGTAGCTTCTGATCTTGACAGAGCTGAGGGTTTGACCCTTATGATTCTCCCTCATGTCATCTTTCCAGCTCTGAGAATTCATGTCAGCCAGTCTACCATCAACATCCTGCAGAGGACGGACTGCAAATTTGAGTATGAAAAAAGAGGAGAAACGTACCTTAAGGTTAGCTGGGTTTGCTTTGGCTTTGTATGTGCTCATCCATCCAGGTGTTTACATCAAACCTAAACCATACAGGTAGTGGCTGCTACTCTCGTTTTCTTTTTGTCTGTGACTGTTTGTACCTCACCCTCAGGGTAAAGGCAAAGAGATGACCTACTGGTTAACAGGAGTGACTGGGGGAAAATACAACCTGCCGACACCACCAACAGCGTGAGTAAAACACTGTCTCATATAAATAACTCCATGCTGAAGAGATACACTCAATCCCAACATTTCCTTCCAGTTGTTATTGATGTACACTGTGTTCAGCTACAAAACAACAGTGAGCGTATTAGAAATTTGGGAAACAATTCATTATAATGCAATGCATACATGAATGTATTCATGATCAGCATTTAATCAAGCAAAAAGTCATGCTATTATTACCCACCCTAATAAAGCAAAAGCTGAAATTGTTCAAGCTTGACAGGGCTTTGGCACTTGTAGGAAATCAACATAATTTCAGGCATTTTGCATATTTTAACATTTGCATATATAGTCAAAAACAATCCTCACGTTACAGGGAGAACTTCCAGCGGCTCCAGCAGGACCTGTCGGAGATGATAGTGTCCAGTCTGGAGAGCCGTGGAGTTGAAAGCGAGGGCTTTAAAAACAGGAAGACCCTGTCCACCAAAGTCCGTCTGAGAGAGACCAACAGCAGCCTGCAGGGGAACAGCCCGCCAGAGTACTTCCACCTGGCTGTCTCTGACAACCCCAGTACCTACCTGTGAGGAGAGGAGCTTTCTGCACAATACTGGCCAAGAAGCAGACGTCAATGAAGTACGTCACAGCCTGAACCGGTCTGAATCAGCACTGCTGGGTTTGTCAGAGTGACAGCGGAGCGGCCGTGGGACAAGCAGGCGTGTTGAAAGCGAGACTTGTGTGTTAATGTAATTATAAACGGTCCAGCAACAGAGTCTCAGTTGTGTCTTTACCCTTTAACGCTTTCCCCACTCAACACCCATCCCTCTGAATGAACTGTTTATTAGTCCATTTTTTAGTCCATTTTTCAATTCAAGGTATTTTGAGTTTTGTTGTGGTGGAATAGGTGGTATAAATAAGCCTCCTCCTCTTTTATTGGGTGGAACTGACACATTTCAACACAACATTCTTGAGATAAAATCACTGTAGCTGTGTACTCTACATCATTACATTTGCACTATCCATGGGAATAAGAAAGGAACAAACTGGCCCCAAGAGTAGCCAACACATAGGCTCTGCCACAGTGTTGATTTTGATACTGTCACTTGGGGGCGCCAAAGTTTTACACTTTTACCCATATAATGGCTATGAAAATGATTTTGGGTGGATTTTTGTTATATAATGTTTTAAATACAAACAGCATGGGCTCATGCCTTTTTGTAATTTGCAACACACAGCCATCACCTTCTCCTGCCTTGTGGACAATGATAAGTCACAGATAGTTATTGTCACAACTACATGGATTTTAGTGTGGGAGTCCTCCTTTTAGAGCTATTAAAAAACCCAGCTTTTTCCAAAAGGAATCCAAATAATGATATTGAATGTAATCTTCTTGACTTTACTTTGAACAGTTCTCCGTTAATGTTTAGATGTTGCCTGTAGGAAGCTTATTGATTGAGAAAGTTTGACAAAATTATTTACCATGTAAATACCCTTTTCTGCTTAAAGACAGGGAAACTATTTCCAACTGTACTTGTCATAATATAGCGGAGATCTGAGAATATTTCTCTTTCACACCACAACAATGCTACCTTGTCTTCAGAACATCAGAAATATCTGTAATGATTTTGGTCTCGTGTTTTATTAAATGATGTTTGAAATATTGCTCAAAATCAGAGCAGTTTTTTTGTTTTGTTTTTTAACAACTTTGCAATAAAGTACAATAAACTATAAACAGTCTTACATGGTATAATTGGACACCAATCTACAAGAATACACTTGTATTTCTTCAAGCGTTGCAGTGAAATAAAACAACAGTAGTAGAAAATTATTTCAAAAACATAAAAGAAAGAAAAGGTAGAGGTAGGAAAGAAAAATATCCAAAATTTGGATTTAACGAAAATTCCCCACACTGAGCAGAGTACATGCAGTGGCGAAAGCCCTACACAGTTTTAGTTGTAACTAAGACAGTGCCACCCAGCTCTGTGGCAGGAAGTGGGATCCTGTGTTCCCTTGTTGTGCTGCATGTAGGCAGCCCTCGAAACCCCTCTGTCCCAGCATGCTTTGCGGGGTCGCTGCACGCGGTAAAGCCCTCCTCCCATTTCTTGCCTGTTTGGGCCCCGAGGTGCAGGTGAGAACAGGGTGAAACGGTCCATGCTGCTCTCTGCAACATCTCTGCCTGGCCGTTTCTTTCTGAAGGGGGTGGTTGGCTTTTGGCAGGTGGCTCTGTTTTCTGGAGAGGCTCCTGTTGCAGTCCTGCTTCCTCTGCAACACAGACAACTGAAACATGAGCATGCAACTGAATATTTGAATGTCACTGAATATCCACACTGAATTGAATATGTTGTGTGATACGATCTCCCTGAATACATGTGTGGACTGACATTGAGCACTGATTACTTCACAGAATTGCAGATACCATTTACTTTTAGTCAAGAGAACCATTTTATATACTGTGGCCAAGAGAGAACATGAAGCCTGATGGTCCCAAAACACAGAAAACACTATAGAATACGACCAAATGTCATGCAACCACACACGTTAAGTACAACAATATCCCCTATATATAATATCCCAGGCCATCTAAAAACAAACAACAAAATCAAGCAAACATCATATTACATCACTGTGCATGGTATGTCCTAACAAGTAGCCTAACTGCACAACGTTTCAAATGGAAAATCTAAGATTGTTTAGGAGTATAGATCCAACTAAAATGTGTAATTAAACCATCAATTAGGTTTTAAGACATTCATACACATGCTTGTATTTATTTACAACAAGTGTTGTAGAGGGCCAAAAAGACTTCCTTTGGACAGCAATGTGCAGAGGAGGATTTATATTTTATTCTATGCATCTGTATATGGATTTTAATTGGTATACTATTCGGTATGGAAATCTGATTTTATGAATCACATATGTATTTGACTTTGCACTTTAGTCCTATATTTAGTCTGCTAGTATAAAAACACCTCTAAACATTACAAGCCAAGCATCAGACTTCTGCATTACCTCACATGTGAAACAACAATGACGTGTTTCACAACAAGTAAATGGGCTAAGCTGAATACCTCCACGCTGCTGATCTTATTTACATTCTTGGTTGTCCTGTGGATAAAGGTCTATTGACAGACAATCTACTCAATGAGGACAAAAGCATGCTGTTGATAAAGTGAATCAAGTTCCTCCTCAGTCCTGAGGTTTTTTAGTTTTTATTTAACTGGGTTAAGACTGCACAGGAGCTGCATTCCAGAGGATTACAATGGTGGTCACGATCAGGTTGGCATATCATATAAAGCACAAAAGTTACCAAGTTCAGGCTGATCCAGGCTTTCTAATCTGCACAAGAGCCATTCAAAGGAGTTGCTGAGAGAAGCAGGCTGAGCCCATGACTGTCACTGTCACAGTTATTTTAAATATAAGAGTTTTAATAAGCATGATTTACACAGTTTACGCACACAGACAGGAACTTTCAAATATCTGGCTTTATGGATACAATATGATGTCTATCTGTCCACCAGGCTGCACTCTTTCATAACATTGGTATGTGACTGAGTGAAAGCTATTCTGCCGTTAGTGCCTCTCTGCATGTCTTTTTTATCAGTATGTGTTTTCAAGGTTGTGTGAGACCCAATTTGTCCTGCCTAACCAAAGGATGTGTGTTGAAACCAGAATAGCTGGTGAGTGAGCAGAGCCGACCCATGGGACGCTTGAGAAGAGGAGAACAGAAACTGTGGAGTTTCTACTGCCTGCCCGCCTGCAACCCCACTTCCTCCACAATACTCATGCTCTACTTCATAGACTACAGCTGCTCGCTCTGCATGTTATATCCGAAGACTTGACAAACGTCTCGGATAAAATACGTCATTATGCGGATTTAACCCAGGATATGAGTGATCAATTATTATCTCTGAAAATGTTATCTCTGGGGCTTAAATGATACACTTCTTTGCCTGATACATTTTTGTATCTGATAAGACAATTCATTCTATTTCAGCAGCAGCTTCTATAAGGAGGACCAGTTTAGTTGTTTAAACGTCAATACTGACATTTATATTTTCAAAAATAAAGTCACAGATTTTTGAGGCAATATTTTTGTATTTTTACAATATTTAAAAATATTTAATGCAAAACCTTAGCAACTTTTCTGTGTCTTCCTGAGAATAACACTGTAGCCTCTGAAACCATTATGTGACAAACAAACCCTCCAGAAAAAGACTAAAAGAATGCTGAAGAAATACTCTTTTCAGCTTCTGAGGATCCTGGGATATGTTGGCCTTCAATTGAAGAATTAATTCATAAAGAATAAGATACAATAAATCATATGAATCATCAATGCCATTTATCTTTACCTGAGGTGCTGCTGTGCCTGGTCTGTCGTTTGTATATGATAAACCAGAGAGCTAGAGCCAAGATGGACCCCAGTGTGGCCAGCACTACAAATATCCACAGAGCCGGACTCAGTAACATCACTGAGTGGGCAGTGGGGGCCGTGGATCTCAGCTGGACCACAGTAGCCAGAGGCCGCTCTGAGGGGAAGAGACTGATCAACTACCTCAACAGAAAAAATAGTTTACATTTTCAACAGCTGTAAACCCAAGTTATTATTTAGGATATGATCACACACTGGGACTTATCAGCATTGATTGTTTGTGTAGTTCTTAAAGGAGCAGGACTGCAGTCAGGTCCAAGTCAGTAAAATCAGAGTCAGTTGAAAATTTGAAAAAACCCCTGAAATGTTTATTTAAGATCAACAGAGGTAATTTATCTCTGTGCCTTCCCTTAAAAAGATAAATAAATAATTTAGGTATTTTTTGTACTAACCAGTGCATAGATTCACTTGATTACATTACGGTCAAGTTGAAAACAACGCATCACTAATATTTGAGATGGCCAGGAAGAATTAAGGTCAAAATCAAGTGACCAAGAGATGTCAAGTCAACTAGAGTACAGCTAAAAAGAGATATTTTGAGACTAGAACATGACAAAGCAACTCTGCTCAGAAGGTAGATAAAGAAATCTAGAGGATTTCTTCAGAAGGAAAAAAAAAAAGACTTCGACGTCAGAGACATTCAGTGAAACTCACCTGTTGATGGTCCTGGTTCAGGTCTGGTTTCGGACTCTGGGAAACATATGCTGACAAGACTGTCCCACTTTCTGCCAGCAGGACAGTCCTTCTTGGCCATGACTGAAGCAGGGTGAGGAATGTGGAGACCTTCTGCTGTGTTACCCCCCCCTAAACTTGAGTGTGTGACACAAACTGAAAAAAGTAGCTGAAAATAGTGCTCTGTGAGACAGAGGAGGGGTGTGAAGTGAGCATTTATGAAATGAATGCAGAGGGCCTAACAGACGTTTCAGTTCCTCCATTTTAGAGGAAAGAGTGAATCACTACAGTGTCACCGGGGGCAGACTGAGAGAGAGCTTACTGTGTCTCTGTTTCAAAAACAAAGAGGTCCTGACCTGTTGTTGCTTTAATGTGTAAATAATTGGCACGATTTAAAGGCTGAATTATGATTTGGGACAAGATGTTGTAATTTCTTTCTTTCTTTGTTTAGAACCATGGCAATCCTCATCAATAGACTTCAAATAGTTTCTTGACTAAAGAAATGGCACGGGTGATAATGGTAACCCTTGTTTCCTGGTGGTTTGTGGCTCCAATTATAACCATAAATCCATAAGAGGCAGATTGCATTGCCAACTCTTAGATGCATAGCACCACCTACTGTGCTGTTGTAGAACAGGATCTAATTTACATTAGTCTGTAATACAGACTGGATAGATTCAAGGACATCGAGGTGAGGAGAGGTGGACCCGAGAAACACTTCCGTCTGTACACAACTAGAAAGTGCAACAGTCAAATGATTTTTATATCTTTGCCCCGAAGGTGATTGGTGCCTGTTCCTCCATAATATTTGTGTGGCAGCAGGTGACATCCTGAAGGAGGTGGAGGAGGATGAGGAAGGCCCAGGCCCAGATGACAACGCTGATGATAGGGACCTGTCTGGGAAGGGTGTCCGAGGAAGGCTTGCTGCCCAGCTTTCTGGTTCCTGAAGGACGTCTGGGAGAACATGTCTACATCTAGACAGTAAACCTCTCCAGATGTTTGTTCACTAGAATACAATATTTCAGACATTAAGTTGCTGTATATATGCATATGTAACTGCATGACTGTAAAAAATAGCACTTTGTAATTGTTTTTTGTTGTTGTAAATATACACAATTGCCTTCAAAAATGTATATCCTGGGTTGAAATTCAAAAATATAAATATTTATTCACAATTTATTAACAAGTTTCTCAAACAGAGACAGATAGCGCTCTGCTCTTTCTGTGGAAGCCCTTTCTCTCTCCTCTTCTCTTGTCACAAATTCATAAAAAAGCATGTAAAAAATGGTATAGCATGTAAATAAAAATCATGGTATAGCATGTCGAAAAAATTATAAAAAAGTCATAGTATAGGATGTCAAAAAAGGTCGTATAAAAGGTCATATTACACACACACACGTATATATATATATATATATATATATATATATATACACATACACACAAGATTAAAGACAGGACTGTGTTGGCACAACTGTAAAACTTTAATAAACAATTAATGCATAAAATGATGGCATGATACAGATGTGCAGTATTACACATCATATTACAAGAAACACAGGCTTGTAATAAATATATCAACCTGAAATATTTTCATTCTGCACAGTATAAGAATTAAATGAATATAAATAACAGCACTAGAGAAGATCACAGCCCTGAGTATGACATTGCACTGATTTATTCATTTACCATTGAAATGATGGTGTTTGCATGTATGAAGACATTCAAGCATTTAAAGTAAGATTAAATAATTTCAGTGATTTAGTGCATTCATTCTTTTAAGTTGCTCCCAGTTTAAGGCACAAATGGCTGTAAGTATAAAAAACCCCTACTGGTTTCTACTGTATTCCAAATTAAATAACACACATGAGACATATACGCTTTAAAATACTGAGTTTAAATCTGATTGGCAGTTTGACTTCCTGCATTTTATCAGGTGGAAGGAGGTACTGTTAATCCAAAAATGTAAAAACTTTAAAAAAAATTAAAAAGCATTTGTTGTGACGCAATTCTGAACATTAAAATAATGTTCTCAAAGATTTTAATTAAAAAAAAAGTCTGTTAAGTCACTATCTATCACCGAATGAGGTTACACAATAGTGATTGAGCCTATGGACCAGTGATAAAGCCCTTGCTCTTGCAGTATTACAAACTGGGCGTCTGTGTGCGACATTCCCAAGAAAAATCACAAAAGGCGCACAACGTTTGTATGTCTGAGAAGTGAGATCGAAAAACAACTGCAATTACCGCATATTGCCATAGTTGCCGCCAAAGAGAATGAAATGGAACTTTGAGATTGTAACTTTCAGCAATAATTAAATCAAAAATAATCAGTGTGTAAACAGATGTGCGAAGCACAAAAGAAACATCAGATTGATTCTCATCATTCCCTACCCCGAAAGCATCAGACAGAGAGAATCTCTCTCTGTCTCACTCACATAAACACAACTCATGGCTTGAAGAGAAGAGGCTGCATCCTGATGAAGGTAAAGTTGTAGTACTGCGGCAGACCCTGGTGGCTGATGTTGCTGAATTTATCCCAAAAGAACGGCGGGAGTCCGTCCTGTGTCGTCGGCCCGTTCACTGCCTCTGCACGGAAGTCCCCAGCCATGTGGAAATCTGTCACCTGGACGGAGAACAACACAGGAACCAGAGAAACTCTGAGCTAAAAGGCATTCAATTTTACAAGTGACCACTGTTACTATAATAAAAGATCACTATGGTGACAGGATAAGACTGTGGTACCTTAGTGTCATAGCAACCTCCTGGTGTAGGCTTCTCCGCTCTCAGGTCGACGCGGCAGCAGATGGTCTTGCAAGGGTCACCCTTGGAGTATGGATCCTTCTTGTAGTCTGAAAACCAACAGACAAACAACAATGGTAACAATAAACATGTGGCCACAAGTCCTCTTCTGGGCTGATAAGTAAATCTGTATTTAAAATGTGGGACCAACATTACTATGACTGACTAGGATTCATGATTACCTGGCGAAGCTAACAGTTAACAAACATGTCAATGTTTGTTTGATCATTGTGACTTACAAAAAACATAAGAAAAGCAGGCTCCAGTTGATATGGAGAACCAGCTGAATGCGAGTCAGAAACTACCAAAAGGAGACAGAGCCACACACCATTAGACCTCATAATGTGCTTCAAGGAGTCCAGGTCCTTGACATCAGCCTGGTCACGGCGGAAGATCTTGGCTCTGGGACAGAGATCGTAGGAGAAGTCTTCTCCATGCTCCTCCCACATCTCTCCATAACCACTCAGCGTGTAGATCTTGTGGTGGAAAGGAACGTTGTAGGACGGCCAGTAACCTTTGGTTAACGAAGGCAGAAGGAAAGACAAACTCTACAAACGTTCAAATGAAACAAATACTGTAGAAAAACAGAATAAAAAGATCTGTTGTTACCTCTGCGTAGAGCCTGTGTCTGGTCAGAGTACTCCACCAGCCCAGGGATCTGCTCCACCACAGTCAGAGCGCCGTCATCAACACTGTGGCCCAGCTTCACTTTGCTCCTGTCCAACACCATGTACTGGTTGTTGTAGGTGCCTACACAAGCAGAACCAGAGATGTCGTCTTTTAGCGGCTAATGTCGCCTCGGTGCATCGAGCACAGATGAGGACCAGGCTGAAGAGGTCTGGTGAGTTCACTTCTTTCTAACTACACATCCTCAGAGATATTTTTCAAAGTCCTCAGACCCAACCGAAACTGACTCAAGTGACATCACTTGAGGCAATTAATCAGACGTCACAGACCTCCCTCTGGAGACACAAAAGGCTTCATACAACTGTTTTTCCCATATGCAGTAGTACCCCCGACACCAGGAAACAGACTTTGGTGAATAAATAGGTGGAGTTCCCCTGTATCAGGTCTATGCAGGTTAATTTCAATTTTGTGCTGAAATAAATATATTGCAATGGTTGCCATCAAGGTACAATGAATGAATTAAAGATCTAATACACTGGTATGCTTTGCAAAACTAAACCTTGGCAGTAGTGTAATTATAAATTCATTTCAATAAGTTTTATTGATTTGCTTTAGATACAATGGTCTTGATTGTTATAGATCTATTGATTCATGTTGTACCTGTTTGTCTCTTCATGTCTTTTGCAATAATTTGTAACTGTGCTTAGTGAAAAATATATAGTCACTAACCAGAGTTGTGCATGGAGAACGTTTTTGCCCACTCTTCTCCAGTATGTGCCAAACTGTGAGCCAGCCTGACCCTCTGCCACGCCAGGAGGCTGTTGGGAGTGATTGTGCCAAACAGGGAGGTGTTAAAGACATTGTTGGTGGTCTGGGTCATCATCAGACCACTGCCCAAGAGGTAGAAGTCATCCAGAGACACAAGGAAACCTGAAGAGGAAGATTAAGCTGAGACCATTACTGACATACTTCACAAACAAGCCACATTTGTGTGAAAAACTGATTGCAAATCGCTACAATTCCACCATTGTCTTTGTTATCTTGTTGAATGATTCTTGTTATGGAGAATTCCTGGGGCCTTCATACCAGGGTAGCTGCTGAAGGACAGTTTCCCGGTGGCTGTGTGGGGCTCAGTGATGTGGAAATCCCAGTGTTTGTAGATCCGCATCGTAGCAGCGTACGTGTACCAGCTGGAGTGGGAAAACAAGAGGTTCTCAAAGCCAGGCAGCATCTGAGGAGGAAAACAGTGAAGTGTGGAGTTAGACTCAACAGTCAATACGGTATTTCTGTGTCAGCAGAAATGACTGGAATTTGTGTCGTAAATGTGGCAGTGCTCAACACTGCAGCAAAAAAATAAATAATTAAGGATATTGTTAACTTCAATGAATGAATTACTATGTTGGTGCTACATAATTCAAGTATTATAATTCAAGTATGTGTGGTGTGGATTTCACAAATTCAAAAAAAAATATATACATGCACAAACAATAGGAACAATGACGTAAGTAAGAACAAATACTATAACATAAAGAAATGTGTGATTATAAGTTGAACCATGAACTATACTGTACTCCTTAAAAGCATTATTATAGTAATATTACTGCTATTACTGTTACTAAATATATTTTATGACGGAGGACTCTGCACACTTTCTCTGATGCTAAGGCATGTTTCTTACACATTTTCACAAACAAGAGTGTGTGGGAGTTCTTTGTTTATGTAGCAAATTAAACTTTCACTACACACAACTACACTAGAGTTGTGGCGGTCACAGAGGAGCACATAGCACTTTTATATGCTAAATTCTTCACTAATGCAAAGAGAGAGCCTTAAAAGAACATGCAGGATGAAGAATAATATTCTCTCCTTTGTTTAGGAAATTCATTTTTAATTTGTAGCTGCTTGTATTTTTTTAATGTAGCACTATCAATCATCTGATTGCAGCTGATGTTTTACTGATATAAAACACATATTGTGCACAGGAGCTTTGAGGAACACCTCTTACTGTACATGTCTTGACCTCTGACCTTGATGAGAGCAGAGCAGTGTCCCATCCCTGGAAGTTTGTAGTTTCTGAGCGGAGGGTTGGAGGTGGGGACCAGGGCTGGGATCAGATCCAGCAGGTCTCCCACTGCATTCAGGAACTGGACGGCAAACAGGGACAGCGGCTATGGGAAGAAGGCCAGATAAACAGCTGTTTGTCAGAAAATGAAAATGAGTAGCAGTGTTACTTCCATAGTGAGACAGCCACTAATCGAAAAATAAATATCTTACCAAACAAGTAATAAGTTAAAATTACTGAAATCATGAGCTATTAAGAGACATTTCATACCTAATCTGACCTATCCAAGCTGCAGTTTAACTTTATGACCCAACAACAATCTGCTACTTGGCAGAGCAGTATTCAAAGCCGTTACATGGATCTTAAAGTGGAATTTATAGTTTCCATAAGATTCAAATGATTCTATTTATATATATTTATTCTTAATTAGGGCACTTCTATGTTTTATCTATACAAATGTATACACTTGAAACCTGAATTTGAACAGTTGCAGTTGATTATTCTGTATTTTCCCATTGATTTACACCTTGTATGTATGTTGTTTAATTGTTTTTGTCTCCAAAGGGCTTCAATGCTCATTAAAGAGCCTGTTTAAACAGGAGTTAAATTGCAATGATAAGATAATGTTAATGTTATGCGCCCTTCTTACCTTTTTTCCCTGTTTCTTTGCCCAGTGTGCGACTCCCGCTTGCAGTCCATCCATCTGAGCCACGATGAAGCCTGCGTGTTTCCACAGAGGATCAGAGCTCTTGTTCAGTTTTACCTGCTCTCTGGTCCATGAGTCCTGCTTCCTACAAGCCCAAGAGTGACATTATCCATTATAATTATTTACTGTAAAATACTTAAAAGTAAAGAACCAAACACTGAGCACATGACCAAAAGCTCTGCAGATGCATGTTAATAAGCTGACTTGAACTGAGGACAAACATTGCACGATCAAAACAATCCAAAGTTACGTAAACAAACAATAATATTGTCTCTGTTCTCCTTTTCCTGCTGAATTTGATTGTAATAATTTTCAGGAATGAACTTCTTTAAACTCTGGTCAAGAGCAGGCGAATGCCATCACAGAAATCTTACAGAGCTTAAATATCTGGCCACAGTCCGAGCTAAACTGAACAACTCTGAAAAGAGGATATGAGAGATTGTGACAGTACTGTGGAACTCAGATTGTGTACTGTATGTGACTGCTGTGCTGCTGCTGTGGTTTAAATGTTTTAAAGGAAACGAAACAGACTCACGCCATGAAACTCTGAACTGGGCCGAGGATCTTTGGGTCGTGGATCAGCTGCGGATACATGTTGGTATAGTGGTCCATCATCTGCCTGGGGAGAAAGAATACGCACAAGTACTAAGGTAATGTAATCAGAATGAAAAAAATACAGTACAATGTTACTACGTGTTTGATAATGTTTGATTAGTCAGTAGTTTAATATTATTGTATTTTTACTAAATTGTGAGGGAGGCTGGTGGGTGGTGTCTATCATTTCCTAATTGTTACAGAAGGCGACAAAGGTCAAAGCTCATCAAAGTTTCTTATCTCCAAGTTTCTCCTCAGACGCATACTGATAAACATACTAACCAACCAATCACCAATTTGATGACTGATATTTGTTTAGTTTTGATAATCAGATGTTGAGATCGAGGCGTGAACTCACGATGAGGACTCTAGAGGAAAAGCGAGCTTGACAGCACATTCATCACACTTACTGGGCAGTGAGGAAGCCTTCGAGGTAGCCAGCCAGGAAGAAAGTCACCTCATCAGTTTCGGGGGTCTGCCCATACCCGGCACGGATCTCTAGGACGCTCCAGCCTGTACTTGAGAGGGTGTCATTCAGATAACCGTAGGCATCCCCTTCCGTCTCCAGCACCCCTTCCTTCAGCAGGACAACCTTGTGTTGAGGGTCCCAGTAGACCGTGGCTGCTGTCATCTCTGAGAAGAAATCATACACCAGTAAGGACATGAATAAAACAAATGGCTATACAAGGTCATGTAGACTGACGGCTGTGAAACAACATATTAAGTTGAGGACATTGACTCCTAGAATACATCTACATCTACTAAGGGGTCACAAGACAAGATGTCCCATTCACTAAAAATATCCCACTCTGCACGTCTTAATTTCGTCTTTCTCGTCTTTCGTAGTCTAAATGTTTCTACATTTGCTTATGTTACAATTGATTTAAATATATAAACGACAATGAAGGTTAAAACTAAACATTTCAGTGGAAGGAGCCCTCGTGAGTGTGGGGATTACCCTATATGTAACGTTAAATAGCTCAAGAAAACAGGCTATTCAGTTCAAGCGGTCATTTCAGAATCATAATAGTTGACAGAGAGTCAGTCAAATTTATACAAAAGTGCATGCATGCTTACAGCGAACCACTTTTTGTTAAATCCTGAATCGATCCTGAAATAACAACCCGTGATTTCATATAGACTCGGCTTACTTACTGTCAGGAGAGGCGAAGGTCGTAGCCACAATACATAACAGAAGGACATACAGCCTCTTTGCTAAAAGCATTGCTGTGTAAATGCCGTTTAAAGTAAATCTAACTGCAGAATAGAGACGCGGATCAGTCAAACGTGGCTCAAGCGAAGAGAAAATCAGATATATGGCGGAAGGAAAGTCCGAGTAAACCTGAGCGTAAACTGAGCGGAGCGTTTCCTCATTGGCTGCTGAGCGGAGGGAACAACGTAATATGTCCTGGGATTTGTTATTGAAATAGAAAATGACACATAGCGCTAAGTATCATAAGCAATGGCAATAGCTGAAGTCCATTTCTGCCTGTTTTATTACTTTTCCACTGTAGTCTCACAGTAAATAAAAAAAGGCTCACCCCAGACGGGACTCGAACCCACAATCCCTGGCTTAGGAGGCCAGTGCCTTATCCATTAGGCCACTGGGGCTTGGCGGCTACTCAAACACACCATGTACATATTTATACGTGTAACAATAACACTCTAAAGATTGTTATTGTTATCTTTAATGGTACGACCTGATAAATAACGATCTACGTTTCAGCCAATAATATGCTGTAACGTTAGGTGACTAAGGACCGATGTGTGTAAGATAACACAGCAGCTCTTTCTGATTCATTACGTTGCAGTTATTCAGTAAAAGACAACAATACACGAACGATATGTTTTTTTTAATTCAACACATGGTGTAGTCGTTGATGACTGCAGGACAGTGTTATCTGATGTGATGCTTCCCCCTAGTGTTCCCAGTAGTAAATCATGAAAATGCACACAATCATCTCATCCCCCTGAAGGCAACAAGGAGCCACAGAAGAGAATCATTACTATAAAATAGAATCCAGTTTTCTAATTAAAAGCTTTTAAATATACTTTGACAAAAAGAATAAATAAAGTGGAAATGACAATAACAAATAAAACAACAGTTGATACACCCTTTCCCTTTGTACATCGTTATTTACATGTAGTGTTTGTATTGTTTCATCATCTATGACTTTCACACAGCGGGAAAGCTCTGTGTGTCCATTACCTTTCTCCTCCTCAACAGAAACACGACCATTGCTGGAATGAAAGGAAACAAACATGCTGTTGACGAGGAGAGAGCAAACCAGGTGTGTTACAAGAGAGTTAGAAAAAACCAACACATTTTAACTTGAAAGGTGCAGTAAAAGGAGGTGAAACAGATTGAACAACATTTAAAAAATAGACTTTGGTTGTGAAGCTTTTCAGAGCAAACTGCAGGCTCTCCCTTGTGAAACAACTAAAGATGTGGTCAGGAGAATAGAAAAGAAAAGAGGACAAAGGAATGTAACAGCTTCATGTAACAAACTTCATTCAGTCATTATCTTCAACAATACCTTCAGATTTTGTATTTGTATCCAGTAGTGTCATTTGTTTGCTGAGGAGAAAGTGTCACTTAACATTCACCACAAAATATCATTTCAGGTAGCTAAATAAATCCCTGTCCCAGAAAATGACAAGTTTGTAGCAAAGAAAATAACAAAAAGCAAATATCAAGATATAACTTTAACAATCCACAATATGCACATTGACACGCAGCCCCGCCCCATCAGGCTTCATTAAGAGCTAAGAAGGCACACCTCATAATCTCATCACCTCATGATCACATAAATCCTATTCTGCCAAATTAAAACTCCTCCATAGCGTTCAGATTAAAATAACCTGACATCTGGAGGACACATCAAAAAGCTGACAGTCAAAAGTATGGTGAAATAATCACAAAGCTGTTGACTTTAGAGTAACCAAAGAAGGAAACACCACAAAAAACACTAACATACAGCATTATAGCAGCAACCTTTAGTAGTAATCACCATTTAAACTGCTCCACTGCAAAGACCGCTGCTTGGTGAGTGCATTGACATTAGATGCAAGTGAAGAACAGTTATGGTAGAGGGGTGGACTTCATCACACACACACACACACACACACACACACACACACACACACACACACACACACACACGCTCACTCACTCACTCACTGTCATTCGTCATCGATCAGTTTCTCAGCGCCATTCTCTGCTTGTCTCTCTGTGCTGCTCCCTCCTTCCTCTCCACCTCCTCCCTCCTCCTCCTCCTCCTCATCCTCATCTCCGGCGTAGGACAATGACTGGCTGCCGTAGTTGATCGTGGTGCGGGAGAGGTCCACTTCAATGGGGAAGACATCGGCCTCCTTCAGGACGGCGTAGCACTCGTCGTAGTAATGCGACATGCCAGAGACGAAGCGCTGCAGCTGGAACACAATGTCCTGGACTGTAGGTGAAGAAGAGGGGAGGGAAAGGAGAGGATGATCTCTGTTATTAAACGGGCAAGGGATGTTAAATATTGACAAACAAAATAAAGAATGTGAAGAGAATGAGCAAAAAGAGTTAGAAAAGTGTGGGGAAACAGGTAACATTGTTACTGTGTGGTTTTTCTGCTGTGGCTCTCCTCCGGCACAATTTATCTTTATATTACTAATTTCCTTTTTTTCTGATCAATATCTTTACATTTCTCTGTATCTGTTCTTTGTGCCTTTTTGCAGACTAAATCCAGAACATGATTTACTCTGTATTTATTGTAATCACAGCAAATGCATCCAAGTATATTTTGGCAAAAATGAGATTAGTTTAGGACATTTTTATTATTTAGTTAGTTTATTCTCTCGATAATCATCAATTTAAGTGAACAACTGACACTGTTAAAATGTGCTTTACATGGACATTGTCCCATTTCTGTTGACTAGAGAGAAACCGATCAGACAGAAGTAACGGTGTACCACTACTGCCAGTTTACAATTGACTGAGAAGGTAAATGGGAAAAACATTGTTGAAAAAAGCACAACAACAACAACAACAACAGACCATGTTTCTGGTCCAGCAGCTCTATCTTCTCCAGAACGTCCTTCCTCATTTTGGCAAAGCGGGCGCGAGCCTCCTGCCGACACCGCAGCACCAGACGGTATTCATAGTTACCGGTGCTGACCCGATACAGGGGCTCTCCCATGGCCTGTAGGAAGAAGCCCACTACTCACTGCTTCAGATAATACGAGTACAAGAATCCTCCGAGGGACGTAAAGCTACACATTTCTACAAACACTAAATCTTGTGTATAGAATGAAAACGAGGACTCACAATACTGCTGTATTCTTCATCATCCATCTCCTTCACCTTCAGGCAGTACGACTGAAAGACACAAAGAATCCATGCTGTCTGTCTGTAGACTGATCGTGAGCTACATCGGTCAGATTTACAAGTGATGACACCATGTTGTACGTCGCACTGAAAACCAAAAGGCACAGAGTGCTGCAGCCTTACCAGATATTCAAACTTCACATCCAGGTACTTGCGGATGGTGAGCTTCGTGTCGGGTATGGCCTTGTGAAGGTACGTGTTCAGATCGTGGAGCATCTGCACAACGAGACGTCAGACAGACCATACAGTGATGTCATGAGATGCACCACAGAACAGAGCAGTGTTGGATTAACTGCAGACATCCTCACAAACAAGTGTGTGTGCGTTTTGTACACCCATCCGTTTGGTCTGAGAGTTCACAACGGTTTCAAAGTCAAACTTGAATCCGTACTCACAGGTTTGATTGTCTTGAGCAGCTGAATACCGTATTTCTCAATGTTGCGGTGAGCATCGGCAAACTTCACAAAAGCCTCGCTGGCTGCAGCCTGAGGCTCTCGCACCCCGATGACAGAGAAGACATCGCCAAACGCTGGAGGGGATTTTAGAACACAGATACATCAGACGCTAAAGCTCAGATTTATTGAGATCTGTTAAGAGGATCTGGTTTGTGCTTTTGGTCTTGGCTTGAGTTTAATTTTTGATTTTGATCACAGTAACTCACCTCTGTGAGTTTGAGAAAGCTCAAAGAAGGCTCTGAGCAGTCTCTTCGTGTGCTCCATCAGCCCTACGAGCAAACACAATAATGAAGCATCGGTTTGAACAAACAGGAACAGGTGACTCTTTCCAGGAACTCACTTTAACACAGTTTATCGGATTAAAACACCACACGTTACCTTACTTATCACACTAATCACTTTAGCTCACTGAAGGCCAGTTTTGTAATTTGATTATTCTTCACCTTTGTAGAGTTCTGCTGTTTTCTCCAGCTCCTCCAGTCTCTTGACCAGTCCATCTGTAGAGTGAATCCACGAGAGTTGAGCTTCATATCGATCCACATAAACACATTAATACATATACAGTATGCTCGTAATAATAATCTCACCGTTGCATAGAATAGCTCTACTGAGTCCAAGAGCATCTGCTGTGCCTGAGCTCATATTCTCTACCAGGCGATGTTTGACTTTTTTCAGCACTGAAAGACACAGAGAATGTGTTTAATGGACACAAACAGCACCGAGTAAAAGTTACTGTGATGAAGCAAGAAGGCAATAATTCACAGCATTACAATACATAATCCACATGCAGTAACGTGAAGAAACAGGGAATCATGACGAATAGAGGAGATACCTATATCCAGCGACTTCCCCTGTTTGGGGTCCGCCTGCAGTTTGTTGTAGTGGATTACTGCTTCTTCCTGTGAAAATCAACAACAACAAAAACTTCACATTTAAAAGTAGACCATCTCTAGAAAACAAACTGTATCTGCCAATAATTTCATCTTCTAAAATCTAAAAATGAACCATTACAATACAATGTGTTTTAGGCAAACTTGATAATGTGCTAACTTTTCCAGCTTCAGGGTGAAATTCACATTCACATTCATTTGCCCTGAATGGGAAACAGCAACACATTCTAATCCTTTAAATCCCACGTTGCACCTCGTCTTTAATCCATCATGCAGTCATGTCAAGTCATGGAATTTTCTGGGTGCGAACAATGGACGCCTAAATAAACACAGACACCCTGCACTGGTGACGTTATACTAAACGCGATGGGCTATTGTCCCGACCCCTGCAGCACCGCTTGTCGAGCCAGTGAAGACCCTCTTTTCCAGTTTGATGGTGAGTTTGCGTCCACAATCGGTAAACTTTCGGACTGTTCGCTGATAAATCTTCGGCCCAGGCGGGACGCAGAAATGTAAGTAATGTCTGATTCCTTTGCCGTGTTTCTATTCACCTCCATATGTGCTTGAATTTGACTTTTGAACTCATTAAAAGGTGGTCATTAGTGGTGTGGAGTTATTATTATGAATCTAGATTGTAGAAGTAAGTAATACGCCATCTGAGCATTTCCTGGTGGGAGCTGTGAATCCATCCCCAGTATTTGTGTACCTGTACAGCTTGAATCATCTTTGCCACCTCCACTTTGGTCTTTCCCTTCACTGGTTTCCCGTTCACGCCTGTGATTTCATCCCCTGCTGCCAGTGTCCCATCCAGAGCTGCTGGCGTGTTATCAAAGACCTGTAAGACACCAGAAACCACATTAAAACAGGTACCACTGACACAGAAACACGGTATGTTCTTACATTTTATACTTTACAGAATTGTTCAGATCAGTTGTTCTGTACATACCTGGACAATGTAGAGACAAGGGCAGTACTGTGCCCCACCACCAATGCTGATGCCAATAAGGTTATTAGCATCTTTCTTCAAACACACAGTACCAGGTACTGTTGGTATCCCCCTGATGAGGAGAAAACACGATACTTTGAGATTTGTAGCATTTAGTTGATCCTGGTTTTGCATTTTAATAAGTTCAACTTTATAGTATAAAATCCTACAAGTTCATAAACATTTAGTTCAATAACAAGAGGAATGAGAGCAAAGTTCATATCAGGACTCAGGCTCAGCTTCTGTTTTAAGGGTTTAGTGACATCTCAGTCTCAACATTAGACAGTGACTGTCCCATGTCTGACACACTGAAACATAACTGAATGTCGCAGATCATAAAAAGGGGAAACATAATTGGGACTCACAGTTTGTCCTCCTCCAATTCATAATCCATGTCTGTGAACATTGCAGGAAAGTGTCAATCGCGTCGCTGTGAACCTGTGAGTGATGAACACACATCACGTTACATATTGTGAGGCTGTTCCTTAAGATCGATCAGATGAAGACAGACACAACAAGACAGCTTTATGTTAATTTACTCCCTCAGTTTGGGCTAAAACTACAACAGGTGATTTAAAGTGAGCTCATGCTGGTGGGAAATAAAATACAAGTATCAACTGGAATTGATCCCATAATAAGACAGATGATCCCAGTGATGTCAGAGCTGTCAGTGAAACAAGCTAACGTAGCTGCTTTAGCAGCTGGACGAACAGCTGCTTACTTTCAGTGCAGGCTAACTAAAGCTACCCGATGTTGGCCAGTTAAATGAGTCTGAACGTACAACACGTACAACAATCAAGGCGGTAAAAAACAACGACTGACATATTTCTTTGTAGTGACGGAAGCTAATAGAAAACACGGCTTACTAACGTTAGAGTAGCTATAACGTTAGCAGCTAACGTAACGTTAACATATGCCGTAAACGATTTACCTTTGTTTGACTTCGCACCAGTTTCGCGTACAAATGTCACTTAGTATGCATACAAAGCACCACGTATTTTTTAAATCGCTCCCTTTAGTCGCAATTATCCTAATTTCTGGATCCACTTGCAGCTCCTCTGTTTACTTTATTTTGTCACTTCCGGCAGCATAGCGGAAGTCGTTGTAGAGAAAGACCATTTTTTTAGTCGGAATATTAAAGATATTTATACCTGTATATATATTTTTCTGTATCGGTATATACTTTGTCATCAACCAATATTAAACCCATGTTATTCCTACCAAGAAAGCCTTCAAGGTATAATCTTGGGGGTTTTACTGCTCTCCAGTGGTCACAGTCGGCAACTGCAGCATTGTCATTTAGTCAAACTAGCGTCAATATACAGCCATAATAACACACTACCACTTCCTGTGGTACTTTCAAACTCCAGTGCCCAAACTGAAGCCATCCGAAATGAAATATCAGAATGTTCACAAAATAAACATGAAGCGGTCGTCACGTGACCGACGTGTGTACACAAGCTAGCACTGCTACTGCTAGCAAGCCTTTTAGTTTGTTTTTTGTTGAACTGACATTTTTTTGGTAGAGTCAACAAAACATGTTAACATTCAATAGCTTCCATTTTAATGTATTTGCAGTTCCACACTACTTAAAAACGATCACGACAAAAAAAATGATTTATATATATCGCCTTCCAGTGGCCAACGTCTGGAACGGCAACTCATTAATTTCATGCAAACATGATAGCACTTCCGGTATATACTTTCAAAACAAAGTGATCAAGCTCTCCGCATAGCGTCCGCTCCAACGTTGAAGATGAGGGTAACGTCAGATGGATGTGTAGCCGAAGCTAGTTTTCGGTCATGTGACGATGTTACTGAAATGTCGCCCTCTGACAATTGTGATGTAACACTTACCGCAGTTCCACACTGTGATCACTTAAGGTCGACCTTTCAAATATACTGTATATATAGGACCTGCAAGACGATGGCCACATATGGAGGCAGCCGAAGCTAGTTTTCGATCCCTTGCTAACTATGCGAAGTCATTTATACCCATTAGGACCAACACACCCGTATATGATTCCAAATACACTCGATTCAACCTTTAGCTCCACTTTGTTTCAAGGCAGTCATTAGAGTAGAGCAAACGTACTTGGCAATAAACTGTTTCTGATTCTGATTCAGAATCGTGGGTTTTGTCGCCTTCCCGTGGTCACAATGTGGAACTGCAAGAAATTAATAAAGACAACGTCATTGCAGACATAGCAGCATACTAACACGTCCGGTATATACTTTCAAAATAAAGTGACCAAACTGAAGAATCTAGCAAAGATAACGTAAATCAATCGTCTTTGTAGCTACAGTTCATAAAGTCCATAAGGGAAACTATGACAAGCAAGGTGTTCATGTGACAATTTTTGTCACAGTTATTTTACTGTAACAGTTACCGCAGTTTCACACTGTGATAACTTGAGGTCGACTTATACTGATATGTAGGCCAGGATTTAATGATTGATAACCATGTCCACCAATACACATGATCCGTATTAATATCTGTATTATTCTCACTGACGAATATTTGGAGTTTGAGTTTTAAGTTGTAATAACGTTGACAGTTTGGTCCCTATATTTTGAAAGTATTTACAAGAAGTGTTATTTTGTCAGCGTTGACGCTGATTATATAATTTTAACATGTGACCTGGAGGCAGTAACGACACCAAACCATTAGCACAGATCACATTTGTATAAGGGACAGTGTAAAAGTTATTGGTGTGGAGAGGAAGCTGCATCTTTTATTTCCTTTTATAAAAAGCGACCCTTATATTTTTGTTACTCTCTCTTGACAACTGAACTTCCAGACATTTGAAATACAGAACGCACCGTTACATCAAAACACACGTTGACACCATCGGTAAATTAAAGTCCATTGCTCGCCGAGTCACAGACGCATTTTTTAAATAAAGAATACATTATATTTAATAATAATGTATCAGTAAAGCTACTGCTCACCGACGTGCAGCACTGCTCTGATGCGGAGCCACTAGTCAGCTTTTACGCACAGCTGGTTCAGAGTTTTAGGACCGAAGTGATAGATGTAGATAGCCAGTTCAGTATAAAGAGACAGGAGAGAGTATCATTGGTAAGAAATAATCGTTATAATCTTTAAAAATAAAACAAATTATGAATTATGAAAGAGACATCCAGTGTTATTGTGAACAATAGCCAAATAATTAATATCAAGGCAATGTTCTTTAATTTATAGGATCAACTTAACAGACAGTGTTGAAAAGAGACATTGTACTCTGTAGTGTTTTTGCTCCATTGTAATCAGTAACGTATTGCGGACCTTCCTCAACGTGCACAGTGGCTCCCAATCAAAACCTATTTAAATAGCTCTTGGCAGAGTAGTTTGTTCAAACAGTTCACATTGTCACTGTGCCAGCTGTTACTCACAACTTGTTCTGTGATTAAAGAGACAATTCATCTTTTTTTACTAAATGAGTTCAACAGCAATGATTAAATAGAGCAGATCTGCATTGATCTACTTGATTGTCATGATGGTCAACGGGTCACATTGTAACGGTTAAATGTGTCACCACTGAATCCTTTGTGCTTCACATCATAAATTGGGTGAAGCTTCACAGTCAGGCTACTTTCTTGTTGTCTTCGAGGGCAGAAGGCTGCTTGTGTGCCAACACCATCCTCTTACATCTTCCATTTGCTCCAGGACTGTCCACCAACACCAGCACCCAAAATGAGCATGGTAAGTTTGACTGCTTTGTACTTGCTTCTATTTAACTTTGCTTCTGTAATGTGTAGAATAAAAATATGAGTACCATTATCACAGCAATCTTTTATTTTCTAATTAAATGGTTTGTTAATCCTGAACTGCAAAACTGTGTTTCTCAGCAACTTGAATTGAAGAATGTGATTATAAGAGCTGGAGATCAGCTGAAAGTAAAGGGGGTAATTCCACATGATGCTGAGAGGTGAGCCAACCAAACCCATAACATTTGTTTAATATTAGCTTCTTCACTGAATAAACTCAAAAGGTGATATTTATGCTCTGCAAACACGTCAATATTAAGACTACATCTATTGTATAATCTCTGATCCACTCAGATTCCAGATCGATCTCGGCCGTGGTGCAGACGACCTGGCACTGCACTTTAACCCTCGTTTCCATGACGACACTGATGGAGCCGTTCTTGTTTGCAACTCAAAGGCTGCTGGTTGTTGGGCCGATGAGAAGCGGGAAATACACAACCCCCTACAGAGGGGAGCAGATGTCAAGGTGAGGCAATCTGACTGAAGGGACTGAGAATGTGTGCATTTTGTAAAAAGAAAAGAAATCACAAGAAACACATTTCCTCACTTCCCTTTAGTGATATTTAGCCATGCAGGTAGATTTAGTTTGCAGAGATTTTGAGCTGTCTGCTGAAATGAAAAGGTTTCACTGTATCTTTTCTATTTTAGATGGTGTTGAAGCTGACTGGAGACATGTTTGAAGTGGAGCTTCCTGATGGACATGAAGTACAGTTTCCCAACCGTGATGGCATGGACATCATCAGCTACATCAAAATCGCTGGGGACTTCAAACTGACTTCCTTGAAGATCTGCTAAGAGACACAATTGCTGTTACACATGCATGGCATGTTTATCGGTTTGGTTAAAGACAAGACTTTGAGACTTCAGTTATTGTAAGAAACATTAATCTATGAGATGTAGATCTTCAGTGAATTGGAAATGTACCTTTATCTAAAAATGTCCTGTTGTGCACAAGAATATAAAATGTTTATGTTCAAATTATCTTATTTTATTGTCTTTGATGGGTTGAGGCTTAAAACATACAACAAACACTAACTTTACATACAGTATCAGTCTAGTTGTGACGGAGCAGCAGACAACAAATGGCTCTAAAAGTAGTAACAGCCCACTGAGATTACCTGAGTAGCCTGTCAGTGGACTTGGCTGCTGCCTTCTGTGACCGAAAAAATAAACACACAGTCAAGAGAAGTGACCTGAGATGGCTTTGTGCACATAAAGTAATATGTAATAGGACCAATGTGTCACTTTTATCAGAGAATACACAAGGATCTTTATAGTTATTACTGCTTCAACTCTATCTCCAAAGAGTGCATCATTGGGAGTCATTTGATCTGACAGATGCCATTTCAGTTTAGGTAGTTCTGTTTCACAACGTTTTCAGTTTTTGCTCCGTCCAAACAATCTAAATAAGATCTTACTCCAAATCTTTGCTCTTGTCACAAATTCTTTATCATTTGATCAACTTCATGTTCTGTGTTTCCTCTTCATTTTCTTTATCGGTGTCCTTATTCATTTTTGCAACAGACTCTTTATTTCATTTCTTCACATCATGACACGTTCATCTGAATCTTCACAAGACAACAAATCCTTCAAAATGAATTAAGTTTATGACGACCATGGGTTAATCTTTATGTTGGTATTGAATATCCGGTGTTCAGATGATTAATATAAGTAATCATCTGTGGAAGTTTCATGGTGATATTTATTAGTTAAAATCTCTACGCTGTTCATCTGGAGTGTCTCCCCTTAACTACTGAGTACCTATTCTATTATTACAGGGTATGTAAGACCCACCGAGCAATAAGCTGCATGTTTGGGAGGAAGTTAGGAGATCATTTCGACTGTAGTTATTATTTAACTGTACCTATTCTATTCCTACTAATACAGGACACAGTATGACCATAACTGAGCACAAATCTGGACATTTCAGAGAAGATGGAAGGTCTTTTGTGTCACTTATCTGATGTGATTTTATTACCAACAGGACAACTACAACTATAAATAACTACATGGTATGTGGGTTATTATCTAAAGCACCTTTATTTACCCCTTGTTACATTTTGTGCAGGATAACTACAGGATATGTGGGCTGATATGTAATACACTGTTTTTCCTGAACTTTGTTTTCTGTGGACCCCTCCTGACAAACCCCAGTTCACAAAAGGCTCATCTTTAAATCACCAGAAGAGCAAGTTTGTGCCTAAGTGAAAGTTCCTGACCATGTTTACTGCCACACAGACTGCTGTACCTTGCGGTGCATGTTTGTGTTAAAAAAAAGTGAGACTGAAGCAAATATCGTAATATAATTATGTTTACCATATAATCTTTGTCCAATAATATTAGTTTTTGAGCACTGAACAAACAGAGGAAGGAGAAGATCCTCTCCTTTAACCAACTTGCTCAAAGGTACCTGTCATAGTTGGGCAAAGGTCTTAAAGGACCAGTGTGTAGGATTTAGTGGCATCTAGCGGTGAGGTTGCAGATTGCAACCAAGTGAATACCCCTCTGCTCACCCCTCCTTTCCAAGCGTGTAGAAAACATTTGTGTCACCAGATTCAATCTGCTACTTTAAGTTTAAAAAAGTGAAATGCCGTCTCTAGAGCCAGTGTTTGGTTTGTCCGTCTGGGCTACTGTAGAAACTTTGCGGTGCAACATGCTGGGCTCTGTGAAAAAGACCTGATCCTATGTAGATATGAAGGGCTCAGTCTAATCTAGCAAACACACAATTGAAAAAATATAATGCCTCTGACCATGACTGTGGCTGGCGTAGAAGCATAAAAACCTTGAAAAAAATACACTACAGTATAAGAAATAAATGCACTGTAGTCTTTGGCAGACTTACAGGTGTAAATGTATCATTAACACGAAGAAACCTGGTATTTAGGTAGATATGAAGAAGTTATTTTTATTGAAATAACAGGTTAAACTCAACAGATTTCTTCTCAATGACTTGTTTACATCTGTTTACATCACTCTTGGATATCAGAATAAGATACTGTAAGTTTCTAAATAAAAACAACAAAACTCAAACTGTTATAAAACTCAAACTGTAGATATCAACAGATTGGTTGAAATGAGATCAAAAATAACACTTCAAATACTGATTAATGATTAATTAATAATTATGTGAAAGCAAGTATTGTGATTTTCAGCAGTGTCGTGGTTATATTGGCTAAATCACAGATAGAATAAAAACAATAAAACTCATACTTGTGGGGATATAATAATCGATTGGTTGAAATGAGATAGAAATAACAAAACTTAACACTTTATATACTTCAGAACCATAAAGCATCCTTCATCAGTTATGTTTGAAATATTCTTTGAGAAGTTGTCGTGGCAAACAGAAAACCTGATACTTCTCCAGACTTTTACAGTTTCACAACAGTCACTCTTTGGTTATACTTCACTATGCATAATATTCATCATGTTTTGGCAGCTACAAGCACATGAGCATCTTAACAAAACAATTCCCATAACAAAACATACGCCATGCAAAAATACAATACTCATGACACGATTCAGTTGCAAATTTATGAAATGAATTATACAGGTTAACAAAGAAATATGGCTTCCATTAGTTATTGCTAAAATGTCTCAGCTTCTCACAACTCTTTCATCGACTTTTACTTTATGAAAACAATTTTCATTTAGAGAAATCCTCACAGACCAACTTTGGAGATGAGTCATTGACTTGAAATTAATATTACTATTTTGGAAATGTTTTTATGACTCTAAATTCTCCATATTACAATTGTTCTTGTGTACTCTTTTGTTTTAAGTGCTAGTTTGCATAAAGTAATCTGATTTCTGTGAACCAGTCTAATCACAAGTAGTTTGTAATGATTCATTGACTGTCCATATTTATTATTCACACAACTTCCCCCGTCAATGGTAAAATAATCAAACGTCTATGAATGTTGTTTTATAGGAATCTGATTCATGAATATGTGAAAACCAGTATCATGATTTTCAGCAGGGTTGTGGTTGTATTGGCTGACTCACAGATTGATCATTTCATCCAAACTTTTAATAGCTTGTTCATTAGAGTGCGTTTTCCACTCGCTGGGAATTTGACCATTGTCCTGGAATTTTAATCCATAGTGGTCTTCCAGATTCTTCTCAAATCGACTCACAAACCATTTCCAATATTCCAGCTTTGACCCATCAGGAGTAATTGCCCAGTTAGCAAAATTTGGGCCAGCAGTTCGGTACGTTTTATAGGGAATGAGCACTTCTGAATCTTGGGTAGGGTAGAAACTTCCATCACTTGCAATACTTGTTGTGCAGAACTCAATACACAGTTCCACAGAGTTTCTTACATGCATTCCATTAACTGCCACAGATCGATGAAAAGGCACGCTGTGGTCCTCTTTGTGATCATTGATGGTATTGGTGCAAACAGCTGCACAGAACGGACAAGTTACCCAGCAGCAGTTACACAGTTGATCGATGAGGATTTCATCAGGCTTCATCCTGAATTTCTTCATGTTATCCAGTGAGAGGCGGCTCACTTCCTTTATGACAGACACAAGACCTTTCTGTATCTCTTCTTTCAGAAAGTCAAAATTGTTTATGTCGCTGAAGTTTTGACAACAGATGGTATTGAATGTTAGCTCATCTTTTAGCAAACTGGAAAATTCCTCCATCCACATGTCTGGGTCTCCTCTGTGGGTTTTGACTGTCTCTGTTGCTTCATATAAAGCTTGACTAACAAGCGTGTTGATGTCGTCAACATTTTTCTTGAGCATACTCATTGCTTTCCTTCTTTGTTCTGTGAAGATGTATTTCTGTACTTCTTCTCTTATGTATGTCTCTGCTTGGCTCCTTGGATGACGGATGTAGGTGATAAAACCATTAAAGTCCTCTTTCTCTGCGAGTGACTTCAACAAATGTTTCTCCAAGTTCAACCTGTTCCCATTGAATGCTGGGAAACTGCACCTCATCTCTCCAGCGAGATCAATGGCAGTCTTGTTACAGACGGCCTCAACAGTGGAACTCTTCAGCTTGTCACAGATCAGTTGTCCAAGCACAACAGCAGATGAGCTTCCTTTGCAGAAGCTTCTGAAAATGTTGTAATATTGCATTTTCTTGCTTTCTACATAAGAGTGTGCATCATTGTTTTCTTTGAATTTCATGTGGGACTCTGAAAGCCATCTCCCTGCGCTGTGAAATACATACAGCAAGAGATCAACTGTGAACTCCTTCTTTAGAGCATATTTCCTCTTTGATTCAAATTCTGACACCTTTCGTTTTACATTGTTGGCCACTTCTTGCAAGTAAGTTGGATTGTAGCCTCTTGTAGCAACAGGTTTGCTCATAATTGCGTCAAGGGACTGTTTTTCAACATCTTCAATGAGGGATCTGATCAGTTGCTGTTCTTGATGCTGAAAATACCCCTTCCAGGAATATTTGATTTTTGTAGTTTGTTCTGAAACAAATTCAAATAATCTGTTTCTCTGTCCTCTTGTGTCACTTTCCTGGTCATTTTCATGATCGTAATGCTTGGTCAGAGATACATAATGACCGTAATCACCAACCTCTGCTATTCTTTTGTATCTGCCACTGATTTTGGATTCATGTATAAGAGACCATTCAATACCAAGGTGCTGGAGGACAGTTGATTGATCTTCTTCATAGTTGATGTCCTTAATTGGTTTTGTGTCTGCAGTTAGTTCTCTAACCAAGTCACTCCAAACAGAGTTGAACTGTTTTTTAAGTTCCTCTTCATCGTTTGCCTTGTCCTTTAACTGATGAGCGAGTTCTTTGCTCTTTTGCAGCAGCTTGTTCTCAAACTCTGTCTTCTTATCAAGCTTTCTACAAGCATTTTTCTGCTGGATGACTTCATCCAGTTTTCTTTTAACTTCTGTCACCTGTTCATTATGAAACTCCTTGATTTTGCTTTCAAATCGGCCTCGCCACTGAACCAACATGTCTTTGTCTCTGTCATCATCAAAGTATGTTGTCATTGCTTTTTTGATTTCACCATAGGTTTTGTTCGATTCTTGATGAAGATGATTGCGCTCCACCTTGTCAAGTTTTCCATTTTCAATTTTGGTATAAAGCCCATTCTCAATGGTCAACATGTTGCTCCTCAGGGTCCAGGTCCAGTTCCCATACTGGACCTCAAGTTTTCTGTACACTGCAATTTCAAGTGTGTTTTTGAAACTGAAAACAAATTGCTCGTTCATCAGGGCATTCCACAGGTCATGAATTTTGCTTTTGAACTGCGAGAGAGTAATCCCAGCAGACTGTTTAGCTTTAGAGAGGATGGTGGTCTTCAGCTCTTGGACATTATCACTATAACCTGGATTTGTAGAAGCCATAGGTGGATTTCCCTCCAAAAGATGGGAAAAGTATTTCACATCTTTCTGCACATCAAATGCAATGATGTCATTGAAGCACTCTGCATCACAAACCTCCTCTTTGGCTGCTAGTTGGGCCATCTTGTCCAGTTTTTCTTGCAGCCGTCTCTTTCCATCCATGTTTTTCTCTGCAGCATCAATACCTGCAACATTCTGATGAACAAACATACAACTTGGAGAAAGTTTAATTTTCTTCATCCTCATGAAAGCCTGAACAACAATCTGCAGAATATCTTGCATATCCGCTGGATTCTCTCCAAAGATGTTGATCAGTGTCATGTTTCCCAGACCAACAACAAATGTTGCCAGTTCATTGTTGTGTTGAAGAGCGGTGTTACTTTTCAATTCAGGAGCACGCAGTCCTTCAGTGTCCACCACTAGTACATAGTCAAACTTAAAGTCTTTCTTGATCTCCTCTGACACTTCGATCAGCTGCATGAAGGCACCCTTGGTGCACCTGCCAGCACTCACTGCAAACTGTAACCCAAACATGGCATTCAGCATTGTTGATTTTCCGCTGCTTTGTACGCCCAACACTGACAAAACAAAGACTCTCTTGTCACCCAGTTTCTTGATAACTTCATCTAAAAGACCAGAGATCCATGTTAGAGGTACATGACCTGCATCACCATCCATCAGCTCCATTGGGTGTCCTGATATCATCAGCTCTGCAGCCAGCTCAGGGTATTTAGACCAGTCAGTCTGTCCCCTCTTTGTTTGTTTCTTCAGAGATGCATGAGCTTCATAGATCTGTCCCATTTCTCTGAAGATGTGCTCCAAGCCAAAAGTTGCTGACTGTTGTGTTGTTGATATTTCATCAAGCTCAGTTTGCTTTCTTTTTAGCAGATCAGAATTGTCATGCTTGTTCTGCAAGTCCACAACCTCAGCCCACTTTCTATCATAGCTTTGGAGAATTGAATAGAGATCGTCTGTGGAGAGGGCATCTATTAAGATCTGAGTCCATTTCAAGAAATAATCTTTTTCTGTCGCTGATAAAGATGAGAGGCTTTCAATGAACAACTTCATTGGTTCACTACAAGAGACAGTGAATTGATCTTGTCGTATTTGCATCAGTTTCCGTTGCTTTTTACATTTCTCATTCTCAATGTTTCCTTTGAGGTGATACAGTTCTTTGTTGATTTTGCACCATTCATGCCACAGTTGGCCTTGACAAGGGAGATATGTATCTTTGATCTTTGAAACATCCATCCCCTGAAGCAAGTCCACAATTTTCATTGCAGCAGATTTTCCTTTTTGGCAGACTTTGTCATCTTCATCCACTTTGACTCCAGAAACTACAGACATGGATTCAAGCTGGAAGGATTCATGTGGTCCAGACAAAATCTTTCCAATGATTTTTTTCAGTTCTTCAGAAACATCTGACTGGCTTTTGTCGTTTAAACCCATTGTGTATTTTCCCTTTTTCTTTTCAGCAACATCAGCATCGCTATCAGCAATGAGACAAATGAGAGGCTTTGGAGACTTGAGAAGGGCTGAGATCACTGCACTGTTTTTATCATTTTTTTCCAGAGTTTGTACAAGTACAACATTGACTGAAGATTTGTCAGCCAGTATGTCACGCTGTTTTACAATTGACAGAGCATCACCATGAAGATTACAGAAGGCAATGCAGTCAGTGAAGGCATCATTGGGTTTTCCAGCAGGGTAGTACCAGGCAATCTCTGCCACACCATCCATCAGATAGCGAGACTTGGTACTACCTGGGCAGTTTCTGTGGAAGAAGGGTTTGCAAAGATTGTTGATCAAAGTGTTCATCAGCTCAGATTTAGATCGAGATGGTGAACCCAGGCGGAGAAATGACACCATGGGTGTCTCAGCTTTGCAGATGGGCATACTCTTCATGGTGACAATGTTTGAATTGTCTTTCATTTCAGTTACCTTAAATGTTTTTGTTATTTGTCTGAATGTCCACAGAGGACAGCCAATATCCATTGTTACTGGGTCAGGAACAAGCAAAGGTAAGGCATACTGACATTGTGATAGCTTTGTAATCATGTTCTGCTTAAAAAAGCTGTCTGAGCAGTGAAATACTGCCATTTGAACATCCATTGGATGGATGTGAGTCTTGAGTTTTGATTGATCCGAGTCTTCATTGGTGCTGTAAAAAGCATCGTCATTGTCGTCTGTGTCATTAGTATCAAACTCTTCAACAGGGTTTGAGTGGCTCACCTCAGAACTGTCTTGTCTTACAGGAATATATCTTGCTCTATAGTCTAACATCATCAACCTCTGAATAAAAGTATGAGCTATATCTTTCTCAGATGTGTCATGGTCCTGTTTCACAGGTGGACCTACTTTGAGAAAATCTGCTGGTGACAACTTCTGTTGATGTTTGTCTTGAAGCTGAAGTCTACCAAGCAATGCTTCAGTTTGTCTTTGATGTTGTTTCTTGATGTTGATCTCTTCAGAAATCTTCACTGACTCCTGTAAATAAACATGTAATGTATGTAGAAAAACTCGTAATGTCATACAACGTTAAGTAAACAGTGCTAAAAATTACATTTGGAGTTTCTTACCTTATCTTTGTTCCCACCCATATCCATATGTAAGGTACCTGCAGGACAAAAAATTAACCAGATCAACAAACAATTTTGTTGATGTTTGCTTGTTTTTTTTGATGATCTATCTTTTATTATTTGGTGTCATTGTACAATTAAAAAAGGACCACACCATCAAAAAATGTGTTTCAAAGATTGATTAAAGAAAAATAAGAATGATGGGACACTTGAACTGCCTGTCGCTCATCTGCTTTGACAAATGCTTTGTAGGGTAGCTTCAAAAAGGTGTCCTCTGCAGCACCTGGGCACGATTAACCCTCAAAGATCCCCAGTTACTTGAGACTAGATTGAGCGGAGTTGAGATATTTAAGATCTGAGCGGAGATACGCTTGACAGGACCAGTGGACCATGAATTTTTTTTGAGTGTACCACAAGGTTCGCAGCTCCGATGTTGAAGGTGTGACAGAAGTAAAGGGCAGGAGAAAATTGCCAGGCAAGGAGAGAACGCGACATGATGATGACACCAGAATTGAGTAGCCACTTGTCCAGACTTTAAGGTGAAAAGAATTAGTCATGGAGTGCCAGATTAGTTGAGCATTAATCATAAAGGATGGGGCTTTAGAGCGTCCTTTATTGATTTTTGTCATTAACTAAGACCAAAGACAACAAAGACCAAAGGAAATGGATAAGGTGAGCCATGAAATATGATCAGGAACAAATATTTCTGATTATACGGACACCATATGAATGCAGCACAAATACCCTATAGATCGTTGTTAGGTGACATTTCTGGAACATTGTACCTACAAGTGGAATGCTGAATCAAAGCATTGAAATTCATATTTTATATTTATTAATGTTAATATTAATGATGACTGGTAATGCCCATTGAAGAAAAGTTTTGTGGGGTGGGCAGCACAACTGTTGAACATGCACGTACTATAATGGATTTTCATGGAGAAGTTGATGCCATATATGCAAAGAGTATCAAAAACTCAAAAGGTTTGATGCAATAACATGTATCAACTTGAAGGAACATATTCTGTTAAAGAATCATTCAGCCCATCACTAGAGTCTTTGACGCTGTTGTGTCATGAAGTCGCCCGGAAGAGAGCTAGTGTTGACAGAGTGATATGAGATTGTTAAAAGTTTTGCTTTGTTGTCCGTTTTGACAAATATAATTCCTTTATATTTTAACTTTTTGAAGGGTGGCTACCCATTTCGAATTTTTTTATGAAGGCCAGCTGTCTGCAGACCTCACTGGAGCGTGGTGAAGTCGAGACTAGATAACGTTATGTGTAGCAAGTAGAAGTGGTCTGTCTGTGAGGAAAGTAGATAGATAACGATGGTGGTATATGGTTAAGTTAATTAGCTTACTCTTTTGAGTGTGCTCGGGGTGCTGTTGCGTGATCTCGGTTCTGGTGCTGAATACGAGAGCAGAATTGGAGGAGTGGTTTAGTTGGGTATTAAAGAAAGTGCAGGAAGTGGCACGGTTGAGGTGTGGTCCCACTCCTGAAATTCTGCTAGGTACTTTCAATTAAATTAACCAGTTGCAGGATGATGCATATAATTTGTATAGCTTTCCTAAACCCTCATGAATTAATCTGACACGATTGGTCGTATAAAGACAATCTGAACCATTTAGGTAAAAAAAGGAACATTTGTTTTTTATAATGGATCAGGTCTCATTCAACCTTTCAAATACTGTAAGTAAACCCTGTAACCACCCTGTTCAGCTGGATTGATGACGAGATAAGCAGTAAAGAGTTGTTTACCAGAATTGCTTGTTTATTTATTTAATAGGAAAATCAAGAATAATGATTTAAAACCTATTAGTGTGTTTATTTTCTGACTATGAATTTAACATAGTCTCACACTAAAATATCTAAATGCTTTCAAAGATTCAAAATCAAAGCGTTAATGTATTAATAATTGAAATGCTGTCCACATCATCTTCATGAAGCAGTGTAGCTGTAATCTGTGAATGCCAACATTAAAACCTCACTTGTTTGATTTTGCTGAAACACTGATGTAGTGATGCTTTCTTCTATGTGGGATTTGTGGTCCAGGTGTTCTTTCTGCCCTTTATTTCCATCACACATCAGTCCACTGTGGCAGTGGGGAGCATTTTCAGAGACCATGGCATCTATTTTTTCCAGCAGAGCCATTATCTCTCCTTCATCCGTCATACTTCTTCTACATGTGTGGTATCTTTTTTCAACAAAACTGCTGTTGGCTTTCAGGTCTGTCAGGGCACTTTCACATTTTTCATCTGACTCATGAGTCACAACTGTCATTACATAAGCCATTAATCCTTTCCCAAAAGTTGTTTCTAACCACTGTACTCCTGAACTGTAATGGCTGTTATGCAGGCCATTTGGTAACAGCATGAGAAAGGCATGAATTTCCTGATTTAATGGGAAATTATCAATGTTTGGTAGACCAAGCATGTTAATGACAGAGATGTGCCGACCACACAAATCATACAGTTTGGTTGAAAAGTGTTCCACATTTGTTTGCCCGTCATGGTCAATTAAGATGTTTTTTGATCCAATCTCAATGGAATTTGCTTCACCAATTAACACTAGAGTGAGTTCAGGCATCACTGAAACAAAACAAAGAGAGAATAACATCACTATCCAACACTGTAGTAATCGCTGAAACAGCATTGTCAAAAGTTATACAGAGTTTGCAGAAAAGCAATGACAGAATAAAAAGTTAATAAATTAATTCTCATATTCACATGATTAATTTGATACATTTTAATATTTCCTCACAGCTTCTGAAAGTCAACTGAAATATAATCTATAAAATCTATGCAACTGTACAATCAAATCTTGTTTAAAATATTACCTCTCTCATTGGCTGCAGATGGGACAGACTCTCGTCCTCCTGCTGCCTTGTTATAGTCGTCTTCCTCCATCTTATCTGCTCTTCATCTTTACAGAGTCATGCTGTAGGCCTATGACAAAGTCATTGAGACAAGTAAAACAAACCATTTCTGCAAACGCACCTCACCATTAGAGTTGATTGAGCAAATTATTTAATAAGATAGATGATAGAATCACAGATAGCATTTTCTACATGAATTTATGATGAAAATGTCTTTATGTTTAACCATGCAAAATTCAGGCACCAGTTGACAAGATATAATGGAATATAAAGCATAAGGCTCTCAAGGAATCGGTACTGCTTTAAAAAAAAATGGAAACGTTTAGAGTGCCATTGGTTCCCCTGAAGGCTTTCTTGAATTTGGAAATAGCAACTAAATAAAGTTATTTGAGGTGTAGCAATGACATTCGCTAGTCCATTAAACATGTCCATAATTTTGGTAGTGAAGAATAAACCTCCCCTTGACGAAGTCATCATGAATTTAAATTGCACATTCAATTATGAAAGCTTGTATGCGGCAAAACAATTAAAACAAAGTAATCTCTGCCAAAACGCGCTCATCACACGCTTGTACTCTGTGGCGGAGTGAAGAGGCGTGATTTGTGATGGTGAACTTGTTGTTAGGTGATGCAAGATAGGTAGACCTATCACGGTATTTAAAAAACCCAACCTCAAATATAGGGGGAAAGAATTAATTTAAGTGATTAAAAAGCACAAAGCCGGTATGGATCAGTAAATCCTTTTAAACCTCCATCATGTTAGAAAATCATTAATAATGGAAAACATTATTAATGATCGACTCACAGGCAGAAGACTCACAAGGTGAAAATAATGCAAAAATAAAACAATAAAAATTAGAAGTAATAGTCCAGTGATCAAAACGTTTCTTGAGTCCAAAACTATCAGCATCTAAATATAATTTAAAAACAGAAAGTGCAGAATGGCGCATTACAGAATTATATATATTTTAGGAATGTAATTATTGTTGCATTATATGTTAATTTTTAATGTTGCAGCTGGTTACTATTGGTTACAGTAGACCTACGTATGTACTTTTTGGTAGCTTAATCTATAATCATACATCATATTATTAGATGAATATGCAAACTCACTAACAGATGTTATCAAATAAATGTAGTTGAGTAAAAAGTATAATGTTTTGCTAGAAAATGGAGTGGGATAGAATTATAAAGGAGCAGAAAATGGAAAGTATTAGGTAAATATAATGAAATATAAGAGTTGAGTGAATGTAATTAGTTACATTACATCCCCAGATTGGTAGCAGTAACAGATTATTAGCCAAAGATATTAGACTCATAAACTTAAGCAGGAATGTGTTGTTATTCCACATCAAAGTTAGACTGAATCTTGGTCCCTGGAAGATACATTGACATTACATTATTGGAAAAGTACACAGTAAAAGTAGGTTATAGTACATGTGCAAGTATTTTAAGAAGAACGAAGTCTAAAAATACAAGATTAATAAACTATTTATGGAAAAAAGAGTTTTTATCCCACATCAAAGTTAAACATAAAAGGCTGAATCTCGGTCTCTGGAAGGTATTTTGACCTTGGATTACTCAAAAAGTACAGAGTAAAAGTACTTCATAGTATCTGTGAAGGTAGCCTGAGAAGTACTAAGTCCAAGAACATTAAATTCATCAATTACTTATGTAAGGAAGAGTTTTTAGTCCACATACAAATTTTATGAAAAGGCTGAATCTTGTTCTCTGAAGGGGATTTTGACATTGGATTACTCAAAAAGTACACAATAAAAGTAGTTCATAGTATGTGTGCATGTAGTCCATGCACACATACTATGAACTATGGAAGAAAGAGGGGGGTTTTTTCCATGTCAAAGTAAGAAAAGGCTGAAATTGGTCCGTGAAAGGGAATCTGTACACAGTGAAAGTAGTTAAATTGCATTTGTTCAGGTAATCTAAGAGGTACTAAATCCAAAAGTATAAGATTCATAAACTACTTAAAGAAGAAAGGGTTTTATCCCACATCAAAAGAGAAGGGACTGGAAGGGACTTTGACATTGGATTATTAAAGTACACAGTAAAAGTAGTTCATATTATTTGTGCATGCAGACTAAGAGGAAATCAATCCAAAAATATTAGACTCACAAACTACTTATCAAATCTATTCTGGGTCTCTGGAAGGGACATAAACATTGGATTATTCAAAAAGTACACAGTAAAAGTAATTAATATTGTTTTTTGATTGTAGTCCCATCTGTACTTAGTCTAAATGTAGTCTCATAAATTACTGTTCTATTCCTTAATCTTAAATAACGTAAACTAAACCACACGCAATCCTATACTTTGAAATCCAGACCAGAAGTATTCCTTATAGGGATTTGTGGTAGCTTTTGAGTGGGCGAATATGTAACACTTTACATATGAAACTTAATTTTGATTTGACTATTATTTAGTTAATTTCCCTGAATGATGCAAGTATTTCTGTAACTTCTTGTGAAACTGTATTCTAAAGTCACTTTGGTTCAGGGGCGTCGTTAGGCCTATTTTAGGGGGGCTTCACAATCAAATTACAATCCAATAGCCCATCATCATACTGAATGATATAAGCCCCGGGCACTAGGACCTTGAGGAGGCTGCTGCACTGGCTTTCTCACTCTGACAAGTAACTCTCTCAACGACAGCCAGGATTATAGACAAGGAGTTTAACATTAGCTCAAAGTAAATGATGCATGGAGTGAAATTGTAAGTACAGGTAGTTACAGAATGTGTCTATCTGTAGTTGTTAACGATTGTTACCTGCTTACATTTAGGTTTACTTGAGGCAAATGAAAGGGAATATTGTAACGTTAGTGGGCTATGTTAACACTAAACTAGCTAGCTATTTTGTTAGAAACTGTCTCCAGTGAGCAAGAGTGAACGAGCAAATTCGAAATACAATAAATAACTATCGACATCTCTATTCTTTGCATTAATATCTCTCTCTAGTATTTCGAAACAATATAATCAGTCCCTATAGAATGTTGTTGTAATCAGTTAATGGTATATTTGACACTGAACTAGTTCATCTTTATCTCAGTGATAGTGTCCAAATGAGCATAAAATATCACTGGTATGTAAAAACTACATGGACAACAAAAGAGATGTAAATGTTGATCAAAATCTTATTCCCTTCTGCTCATAATAAAACAAGTAAACAACTCAAAAGTTGACACTGTCAGGTCCATTCTCCATCCATTGTGTGCGGCCCCTTTAACAATTAGGATTTGGGAGTGACGCGGATATGAAAGCTAGTTTATCCGTCTTTCCTTTACAAGCAGGAAAAATATTTCTTTCTCTTTATTTGAGAAAAGTTCATATTTGTGTTGTCAAATTTCACTATGACCCTGAAATTCTGTCTCTTGTGTTATCATATACTGAATGCAAGCAAAACTACAGAGCAAAATCACACTTTCTGATTAAACCAATCTATGAACTGTCTGAAACAATGGATATCCGCGGCCCCAAATGGGCCCCCAAAAAATTGCCGCGGGCTGCGCGCGCAAACATGTCTCTCCCCTTAGGGCTAAGCCACCCCCCCCCCCCTTCTTTGAATCATAGAAACGCCCCTGCTTTGGTTACTTCCAGTGATTCTGCAAGTTCCTCAGAGCTGCTCCATAACATCACCGTAAACGTTATATCGATCGCTCACTCCGATCACAGGTGCGGCTACTTTGACCACGCAAACGCGAGAGGCGGCTGGCTTGACCGCAGCGAAAAACCGACGCTGATATAAAACACTTCTGATCGGATCTACATCTCACCATCTTGTGTGGCTTATGCTACATGCAAGTGTTAAACTTCGTCACCTCCGATTAAGTGCTTCTCAAAGCTGTTTCCCAAAGCTTTCCAGAAGCACACGCAGAGACACAGAGGTACAGGTCAGAGGAGCGCACCGGAAGAGAAAACTAAAGAAATCCTGCGCGTAACAGAAATAATAATATTAGAATAAATGATATCAATGAGGGTCCGAAATAGGGTAGAAAGACAAACGTGTGTGTGTGTGTGTGTGTGTGTGTGTGTGTGTGTGTGTGTGTGTGTGTGTGTGTGTGTGCAAGCACTCTTAATAAAGCGTCTTTCACACAATTCAAAGCAGCAAAGACTTATCGAGCAATAACACAATATCAAACTGAAGTTGTTTGAAAAGCTTAATGTCTGTTGTATAAACCGTACATGCTCAGATTTGACACAAAAACAGTATATCGTTTGAAACTCACAGTTTCTTCTGCGCTTCCTATCAGACGCCCCGGTCTGTTGAAATGTGGGTATGCAGGAAAACTCGTTGTCCTCGTCCTTTATGTAGAGATCTGAACGGAAACTGTTGAATTCTCGATCAGCCCTCACAAACCCCTCCCACCTGTTCGTAACACATCTGAATGTAACGGGATAGGTATAGGGAGCTGAGAAACGCTGCATGCACATTACTTGTAAATCAGTAATGCCAAAAGGAAAAGTGAAAGTAAGAGAGCTCTGTTTCCCGTAAACCTCGTGACTTAGAGGAAAACGAAGATGGGCATTAAAGGTCACACTTCACAAACATTGCCAGATGCTATTTTAACTGAACAGTTGTTACTTTCAGAGCAACAGCTGCGATAGGAGTTCACGTTTAAAAAATATAATATAATATAACATTCCATCTACCTGGAGATGTCCTGATATTTATCACATATAAGAAGAGGTTAGTCCCAAGAAGGACAGAGGCATTAATTCAGGCTTAATTTTTCAATTTTGATTTAAACTGATCCTGATGAAAGTTTTAAGGTGAAGCTTCAGACTGAAAGCTTGAGGCTTGATCATTTATTTTGCTCTCTTTTGGAGAGACCTTCACTAAATGCTGCAACAGTGCAGTAAATGCACTCCAGTAAGTGGCGTCGTCAGTAATTAAGGCACTTCGCACTTTTACTTCATGCAGTCAGGACAATACAGCTATACTTCATAGAATGAGTCTACAAAGGTTATGCATAACATTCAGCCACTAGATGTCGCACTCTCCTTTCCCCTTTCCATTGCATTCACTATACAACAAGTGGTTGAAAGTTTAGTGAAAGATGCATTTAGGAGTGTGCATCTTTACTTATATTTCAGCTATGTTGTGTCCGGGGGTTGGCAGGTTTGGTGGAGATTCAGGAAATAAACTGAAATTTGAGTACAAATGCATGAACTCCAGAATACCCAATAGATTCTCTCATCATTAGACATTATTTATCTGGAACTCTATAGCTCTAAATAACAGTGTGAAGGTAGATACAAATGACACCTTGTCCAAAGCATTGGTGAAAGTTAGAATTGTATTCTACAAATTTACAAATTGTGACTCTGACTCTGAATCAATTCTTGGCAATAGAGAACAATTTTCCTTTGTACATGAAGTCAGTCCTGATGAGTCCATAAATGAGGAACCACATCTGGGAGAAGTAGGGAAAAGTTTGCTCAGGTAAATGAAGAGCAACTTTACACTGGATCACGACTAACCAAGTTTTTAATTTATACTCTCATTTGTATTGAGACACACACTCAATGGTGTAGCCCTCTCTGATCTTCTACATTTGATTAATGTTCACTGCCAACCTCAAAGCATCTGTTCTTAAAACAGCTTAAGCCAATAGAAGGTCGCCTACAATGTCAAAAACAGCACACTAAAGAATGGACATTTCTTCATATACTTCCTATTCCAAACACAGTAGGAACATCTTCTTTAAAGAGACAACATTGCAAGTTGTCACAAGTCAAGAAATGGCACTGATTCGGAAAATGATGATATATGTAGTGGCAAAATGTACCTTCTTTTGAACAAAAATGGAGGCCTGCTTGATTGTCCTCATGGATAGTCCTTAACACTCATGTGACTGTATTGCCATTACAAGGGATCGTAAACGAGCTTCCTTACCATGTAGTCAAAGAATATGTTTTACTTTTAGGCTTGTGGTTTGGCAGTAAAAAGCCAAACATCAATACATTTTTAAAGCCGTTCACTCTAGAGTGTCATAAGTTGTCAACTGTAAACTGATTATGTGAGCGTCATTTAAAAGCTGTGACTACAGTCTACAAAATGTAAAATCTGTTTTAAGCATCACAGTTTGATTTACGTTTAAGGCCAACAGAAACATACTGTCACATATCTAAATACTAGCATTCACCGCAAACCAGGCTGCCTGTGTATATGCCTGTGTTCATATCTCCTGTTATGTAAGAGGAGAGTTAAATCAATTATTGGCCACACTTGCCCTACTTACCAGTCCCTGGTGGCAACACGTGGACTTTAAGTTAAAACCAGATACACCCGTAGGTCCCCCATTTGGACGCAGAGTACATCAAAACTTAGAGAGTTTTGTGTTAAAAGTAACTGGCAGAGAACCCACGAAGAACGAATATAGTGATGTTATAGTTCTGCAGAAACCTCAGCGTCCTGGGAACAACATGAACTAGGTCACTTCTACATGAGACAAACACATCTCCCATCAGCCAAGCAAACAAATAACAAAATATCATAAATCATACTCGATATGACTGGGACAGACCGGAGAAAAAGGCTGCTACACTCCGTTAGCAACGTGCTACCTACGAACATGCAGCATGAAAAAGCACGAGCGCCTGACGGAGATTACGGACATAGTTTCCATTTCTCCCCGGTAAACCATCGCAGAGATATTCAGCTTCGAACACAAAAAGTCACACAGCTTTCATCGAATATTGTACTTACTTTTGGTCGAATCTCAGCGAAAAAATGGAATATCTCCGTACTTCCACTTCATGTTTGTCCAGCTGCTGGTGCTCCGTGTGAATCCGTTCGATTCGTGTCTCTCCGACACTCCTCGGATTCTTGGGAGGGTTGGAAGCTCAGCAAATCAGATTTCAGAGCTGGACCTTTTTGAGCTTTATTGGCTAATAGTGCTGTCAATCATCTAGCTTTCAATTCCAGGCAATTCTATTGGCTCCTACGGTTCGAAGGATGTCTCAATGGTGAAAATCGGAGAAGGGGGGGCTGAGATACAGCCCTGAACAGAGAGTCGAAGCAGGATTTGACCTTAAACTAAATAACTAAAAAGGGCATAGAAAGAGCTTAAAACACTCAAAAAAGGTCCAATCTTCGGTCTATTGATTCAATGAACATCATGAGTGATACATAGAAGTGATATAGAGTGTTTTTGAATTTTAAAAATACTTTTTTATTCAAATATTGGAGTATTTGATCAGTTTTCTAATTTGAAATGCTCTATATTTCATAAATGTTTCACTGTATCTATGTATAGCTGTGTATATAGAGCCTATATCAGTTGTTCTAAGAGCACAGCATATTAAAAGTCTTGGATACCCATACTTTCCAAAAAACAATACCCTAAAAGTGCTGTTTTTCAAGATCGAGCTTTTGAGTTTTCCAAGTTCTGCTGTGTTCCATCCTTATCTTATGTGAACCAGTAACATGTATTCTGATAGTTCCATGATTTTTCTCATCTCAAAAATATATAAATTTTTTTTTTTTTTTTTTTTTTTTTTTTTTTTATACAATTAATTAGGTATTTCTTATCTTTATTCGAGCTGAGGCCTGCAAATAGGCCTCGTTTTTTAAAAAACAAACTGTGCAGCTGTTATGATGTGTGATTCAGTTACCAGGCCCATACTACAAAACATGACCCGGTTTAATGGTCAATATGGGTGCAGCCTCTGTCTACATTCCTGGTGAACAATTTCAAAAGGTGAATGTTACTATTAGGGCATACCCATACAAAGATGGTCCAAAAAGGGACCATGCTTCAACCATAAGTGACGGGGTGTTAAAGGTCCCATATTTCTTATGAACATTCCACACTTTTACATCATATTTGGCATACCTCCTGACCATGAGCATAATATACAGCTTGGTGTGGTCCGGCAAATGGCAAGAAAGTGGCTGGACAATGAAAACCACGAGAAACCATATTATGAGAGATAGCAAGTGTGATTACTTATAGTGGCAAGCCTGTGGCAAGCGTCAGTGGCCAGCAAGTGGCACTGCAGTAGTAGTAGTAAAACAATATTCAGTAAAGTACAGCAGTATTTCATATCATAATTATTAATTGTCTAGAAGTAGGCCTACGATAAGGTGTAGTATGAGTATTATATCATATTATAGTAGGTTTATATAAAAATGTGTTAACAATAGATAATTAGTACATCTAGTATAAATAGTAGTATAATATAATGAAATTAAATAATAATAATAACAGCATATATAGTCTGATAAATACAAATACAATATATAATGTTGTGTTATCTAATCTATCTATGCCCTTAGGTATTGACAATGCATTCACGTGGAAGGTTCATGTTGAAACTCTGTGCTCCAGTCTGGAACACAGAGCACAGAGGATCTATTTTTTGCCAAGGTTCATGGTTTCATTGGAATCAGTTGAGAAATGAACATTTTTTTTTGTTGTGTTTTTTATCCAGAAAAACAGCTCCCCTGTCACTCAACTAAAATCATACCTCCAAGATGCAGTGTGGAGGACTGAAAAGTTAAGGCAAAGTAGATGTGTATTTGCAAAATAGTGCTTTTATTTATTTTTTACATAATGCTGCTATGAAGTTTCTTTTCTCCATTTGAAGCCTTGATTGATGTTTTCAAATAAAGCTTCAAATGTAGAGTAAACAACTATTGACCAAAGTAAAAATGTAGCTTTTGAAAGGCTTAACAACAATAAATAAGAATTGAAACAGAATATGACATCAGATAAAAGCATTTGGAAATGATTACATCTATCATTTATCAATTTAGTTTTGACATTTGAATAGATGAGGAGTGCCGCGTTGCTCGGTGTGTTTGAAGATAATCTTTCTGTAAGTCTACATGAAACTTTGAATTGATGCAAACCTTAACCAGGTGCAGAGATGACCATTTTGTTGTGAGTCTCATTTACATAACAGTGCGTATCCACAGTAAATGTTTGCGTACGTACGAATGAGGAAATGTTTGTACGCCAAAAAATATTCTGAATTATGAAACCTTTAGTGAGCCTACTAGTGCTCAATTTCCTTTTATAAATCCCAAATCATCCTGTAAAAATGCGTTCACCTGGATCTGCCTCACCTTCCACCCTTTACATGCCCACGTTCAACCATAAATGATCAATTCAAAGCACCTTATGAATGTTGATGCATAGAAATGAGCCTGATGATCAATGGTTCTTTACAATGAATCACGGCAACTACCAAGAGGAAGACCAAGGAAAGGACATTTTTTGACACAGAAAAGTGCTTGTGGATGAGGGGATCCCTGAACACTCTGTGAGCTGTCACTGGCTATATTTCCAGACTGCTAATTTACACAATCCTTATGAGCAGGTGGTGAAGACTTGCCAGGTGAGGTGGATGAAGGAGGCAGAGTGAGTGACAGTTATCGCGGTGACTCCAGTGAACTCTGATACTTGCATTGGATAGCTTTATTCAGTTTGTCTGTGTACAGTATGCTGTATCTGTCTCTATGGAATAAACCATACATTAATCAATAAAGTTGTTTTAACTGCAGTGATTTTACTCACAAAAACTAAATGAAAAGTTAAATTGTACTTGCACAGTATTAGAAGGTTATTCTGTGTGGCTGTTGCACAACAAGGCTGTAAGCACACTGACTACATCCAACATACTTAATTATCTTATTTCTTATTCTTCTGTACGGATTTTCGGCGCGTTACTTCTCTTGCAGCATTGCCAACACTTGAGCAAAGATGATTTCAGAGTGGTGATGTAGTAGGTTGGAAATAAATGCTACATGTTTGGTTTTTATTAAAACAGACCCCCCCCCCTGACTTCATAATACACTATCACATCAGTAGATGCCACTTTGGTGCTGCTGTGGATCTATTGGAGAGAATGTAGCTATAGGCTCATGCACGGCTCAGAATAAAACTAGCTCTGGCCTGAGCATGACGCTAACGTTGGTCCTCTCTCTATTAATCCACAGTTAGATCTATTGGCTACACAGTGCTTCCTAGCCTGTGTAACCTTTGCTGCCGATCCAAATTTCCCCTAGGTCTGGTGCCGGTAACAGTGACATCTCCACTAGAGTGGAGAGGAGCTTGAAAATATGATGTAACGTGCTTTTGTTCCCACAATTTTGTATTATGTTTTCCAATATATGTTGCTATATATTTTTGTTATAAGGGGTCCCCAAATGCGGCATAGGTTGTTGTTGATTATGATACACAACACAAGGTAAAAACTTTCAACTGTCATGCCAGATTCTCATTTTTGTTCCCGACATCTGTGGTTTCAGGAAATGACCGGGCTGATAATGTGTAGTCGAAAACAGCATCAGATGAAACTCAAATTTCCGGTGTTTTCGTCAACTAAAATGTGACAGAAGAGGTATCCGCACACTTAGATCTATGCAGAGTACACGTAAGTCAGGTGGAACGGTGGTTATCCTGCATTCATTGACGAAAAAATATAGATATGAAGAAGTTATTTTTATTGTAACACAACAGGTTAAACTCAACAGATTTCTTCTCAATGACTTACGTTGTTTACATCTGTTTACATCACTCTTGGATATCAGAATAAGATACAGTAAGTTTCTAAATAAAAACAACAAAACTCAAACTGTTATAAAACTCAAACTGTAGATATAATAACAGATTGGTTGAAAGGAGACAAAAAAATAACACTTCAAATACTGATTTATGATAAATTAATAATTATATGAAAGCAAGTATTGTGATTTTCAGCAGTGTCGTGGTTATATTGGCTGAATCACAGATAGAACAAAAACAACAAAACTAATAATTGTGTAACCGATTGGTTGAAATGAGATAGAAAAAACAAAACTTAACACTTTATATACTTCAGAACCATAAAGCATCCTTCATCAGTTATGTTTGAAATATTCTTTTAGAAGTTGTCGTGGCAAACAGAAAACCTGATACTTCTCCAGACTTTTACAGTTTCACAACAGTCACTCTTTGGTTAAACTTCACTATGCATAATATTCATCATGTTTTGGCAGCTACAAGCACATGAGCATCTTAACGAAACAATTCCCATAACAAAATGTATGCCATGCAAAAATACAAACATACAATACTCATGACAGGACTTTCAGTTGCAATTTAAGAAATTAATTATACAGGTTAACAAAGAAATATAGCTGCCATTAGTTATTGCTAAAATGTCTCAGCTTCTCACAACTCTTTTATCGACTTATTCTCACAGATCAACTTTGTAGATGAGTCATTGACTTGAAATTAATATTAATATTTTGAGATTATTTTTTTTTTTTAAACTCTCTAAATTCTCCATATTATAATTGTTCTTGTGCATTCTTTTGTTTTAAGTGTTAGTTTGCATAAAGTAATCTGATTTCTGTGAACCAGTCTAATCACATGTAGTTTGTAATGATTCATTGAATGTCCACATTTATTATTCACACAACTTCCATGATTCCATCATTCCACTTCAATGGTAAAATAATCAAACGTCAATGAATGTTGTTTTATAGGAATCTGATTCATGAATATGTGAAAACCAGTATCATGATTGTCAGCAGGGTTGTGGTTGTATTGGCTGACTCACAGATTGATCATTTCATCCAAACTTTTAATAACTTGTTCCTTAGAGTGTGTTTTCCACTCGCTGGGAATTTGACCATTGTCCTGGAATTTTAATCCATAGTGGTCTTCCAGATTCTTCTCAAATCGACTCACAAACCATTTCCAATATTCCAGCTTAAACCCATCAGGGGTAATTGCCCATTTCGCAAAATTTGGGCCAGCAGTTCGGTACGTTTTATTGGTAATGAGCCCTTCTGACTCATTAGAAACTTCCATCACTTGCAATACTTGTTGTGCAGAACTCAATACTCAGTTCCACAGAGTTTTTTACATGCATTCCATTAACTGCCACAGATCGATGAAAAGGCACGCTGTGGTCCTCTTTGTGATCATTGATGGTATTGGTGCAAACAGCTGCACAGAACGGACAAGTTACCCAGCAGCAGTTACACAGTTGATCAATGAGGATTTGATCTTCATCCTGAATTTCTTCATGTTATCCAGTGAGAGGCAAATATCCTTCTCATAAATAATTTTACACACTGATCAATATATATTTAGAAAAGCATACAACTTCGAACAGTTTCATGTCATGTCTGTCTGATGAGATTTTCACATAAAAGTAAAATCATAAAAGTCAAAATCATATCTTGCATTCCTTTTTCTAGAGGAGTTAAAATGTCTCCATAATATTTTAGAACCTAAAAACAGCTTCATTAACACTTTGAATATTTTTTTCTTTTAAATATTCAAAGAAAACAAAATCATACACCTTCATCATCTTGAAAAGTAAAGTAAAAGATTAAGACCTATGATGAATTCTGATGTGTCTGATCCTTTTTACAATCATCCTTGTATTACTAACAGACACGTCACTTGTAATTATGCAGACGTTGTGTTCTTTGCTTCAGGACATTTTCAGGAGTCCTTACTGCTTAATGTTATACAACAACTCACTTTGCATGTGTAAAATAATTTAAATTATAATGATTAAATTATAAAGGGATGCTGTTTCATTGATTTTGGAAAGACTTCATCCTCAATTTTGCTATTGTTGCACTCTTTCAATCAAATCAAAAACTCGTATTTCTTTTGAACAGATAAAGACACGTTGGTCTTCTGGTACTAGAGTAGAGCTTGGTGGTTTCTGACTCACTCACAAGTTGTACATTTCATCCAGACTATCAATAGCTTCTTGTTTTTTGTGATCCTGCCATTCACTGGGAATTTCTCCTCTGCCCTGGAATTTAAATGTGTAGTGGTCTTCCAGTTGCTTTTGAAATCGACATACAAACCATTTCCAGTATGTCAGTTTAGACTCATCAGGAGTAATCTTCCATGAAGCATATTTCTCCCCACCTCTTTCATACTCTTTATAAGGAATGCTGTCTTCTGAACTGGTAATGAACCTTTTATCACTTGCAACTAATGTTGTGCAGAAACTAATGACCAGGTCCTGTGTGCCTCGAGTGTGAAATCCCGTAATCCCAGAGGGGCGATGAAAAAGGACACTGTGTTTGTCAGGACTGTGTTTTTTCACTGTGTTGGTACAAACAGCTGCACAGAATGGACACGTTACCCAGCAGCAGTCACACAGCTGATTGATGAGGATTTCATCAGGCTTCATCCTGAATTTCTTCATGTTATCCAGTGGGAGGCTGCTCAACTCCTTTATGATGGATTCAAGACCTTTCTCTATCTCTTCTTTAAGGAAGTCAAAACTGTTCAAGTCACTGAAGTTTTGACAACAGATGGTATTGAATGTTAGCTCATCTTTTAGCAAACTGGAAAATTCCTCCATCCACATGTCTGGGTCTCCTCTGTGGGTTTTGACTGTCTCTGTTGCTTCATATAAAGCTTGACTAACAAGCGTGTTGATGTCGTCAACATTTTTCTTGAGTATCTTCAGTGCTTTCCCTTTTCCCTGTTTTGTGGAGATGTGTTTCTGTACTTCTTCTCTTATGTATGTCTCTACTTGCTTCCTTGGATGACGGATGTAGGTGATAAAACCATTAAAGTCCTCTTTCTCTGCGAGTGACTTCAACACATGTTTCTCCAAGTTTGACCTGTTCCCATTGAATGCTGGGAAATTGCACCGCATCTCTTTAGTGAGATCAATGGCAGTCTTGTTACAGACGGCCTCAACAGTGGAACTCTTCAGCTTGTCACAGATCAGTTGTCCAAGCACAACAGCAGATGAGCTTCCTTTGCAGAAGCTTCTGAAAATGTTGTAATATTGCATTTTCTTGCTTTCTACATAAGTGTGTGCATCATTGTTCCCTTTGAATTTCATGTGGGACTCTGAAAGCCATCTCCCTGCGCTGTGAAATACATACAGCAAGAGATCAACTGTGAACTCCTTCTTTAGAGCATATTTCCTCTTTGATTCAAATTCTGTCACCTTTTGTTTTACATTGTTGGCCACTTCTGGCAAGTAAGTTAGCCTGTAGCCTCTTGTAGCAACAGGTTTGCTCATAATTGTATCAAGGGACTGTTTTTCAACATCATCAATGAGGGATCTGATCTGTTGCTGTTCTTCATGTGACAAATCACTGTTTGATGTACGTTGTTTCATTTGTTGTTTTGACCCAGATGTAAATAGTCTCTTAAAAGTCCCCCACACAGTTGACAATGAATTACTTACTTGCCCTTTTGTGTTTTCTCTGTTTTCATCTTGAGATTGTTGGCTTGTGTCTGAGAGATCGTGGTGCTTGATCAGAGATACGTAATGAGCGTAATCACCAACCTCTGCTATGTTTTTGTATTCACCACTGATTTTGGATTCATCAATGAGAGACCATTCAAAACCAAGCTCCTGGAGGACAGTTGATTGATCTTCTTCATAGTTGATGTCCTCAATAGGTTTTGTATCTGCAGTTAGTTCTCTAACCAAGTCACTCCAAACAGAGTTGAACTGCTTCTTAAGTTCCTCTTCATCGTTTGCCTTGTCCTTTAACTGATGAGCGAGTTCTTTGCTCTTTTGTAGCAGCTTGTTCTCAAACTCTGTCTTCTTATCATCAAGCTTTCTACAAGCATTTTTCTGCTGGATGACTTCATCCAGTTTTCTTTTAACTTCTGTCACCTGTTCATTATGAAACTCCTTGATTTTGCTTTCAAATCGGCCTCGCCACTGAACCAACATTTCTTTGTCTCTGTCATCATCAAAGTATGTTGCCATTGCTTTTTTGATTTCACCATAGGTTTTGTTCGATACTTGATACAGATGATTGAGGTCCACCTTGTGAAGTTTTCCATTTTGAATTTTGGTATAAAGCTCGTTCTCAATGGTCAACATGTTGCTCCTCAGGGTCCAGGTCCAGTTCACATACTGGACCTCAAGTTTTCTGTACACTGCAATTTCAAGTGTGTTTTTGAAACTGAAAACAAATTGCTCGTTCATCAGGGCATTCCACAGGTCATGAATTTTGCTTTTGAACTGCGAGAGAGTGATCCCATCAGACTGTTTAGCTTTAGAGAGGATGGTGGTCTTCAGCTCTTGGACACTCTCACTATAACCTGGATTTGGAGGAGCCATAGGTGGACTTCCCTCCCAAAGCTGGGCAAAGTATTTCACATCTTTCTGCACATCAAAAGCAATGACATCACTGAAGCACTCAGCATCACAAACCTCCTCTTTTGCTGCTAGTTGGGCCATCTTGTCCAGTTTTTCTTGCAGCCGTCTCTTTCCATCCATGTTTTTCTCTGCAGCACCAATATCTGTAACATTCTGATGAACAAACACACAACTTGGAGAAAGTTTAATTTTCTTCATCCTCATGAAAGCCTGAACAACAATCTGCAGAACATCTTGCATCTCCGCTGGATTCTCTCCAAAGATGTTGATCAGTGTCATGTTTCCCAGACCAACAACAAATGTTGCCAGTTCATTGTCGTGGTGAAGAGTGGCTTTACCTTCCAACTCAAGAGCACGCAGTCCTTCAGTGTCCACCACTAGTACATAGTCAAACTCAAAGTCTTTCTTGATCTCCTCTGACACTTCGACCAGCTGCATGAAGGCACCCTTGGTGCACCTGCCAGCACTCACTGCAAACTGTAACCCAAACATGGCATTCAGCATTGTTGACTTTCCGCTGCTTTGTACACCCAACACTGACAAAACAAAGACTCTCTTGTCACCCAGTTTCTTGATGACTTCATCTAAAAGACCAGAGATCCATGTTAGAGGTACATGACCTGCATCACCATCCATCAGCTCCATTGGGTGTCCTGATATCATCAGCTCTGCAGCCAGCTCAGGGTATTTAGACCAGTCAGTCTGTCCCCTCTCTGTTTGTTTCTTCAGAGATGCATGAGCTTCATAGATCTGTCCCATTTCTCTGAAGATGTGCTCCAAGCCAAAAGTTGCTGACTGTAGTTGTGTTGATATTTCATCAAGCTCAGTTTGCTTTCTTTTTAGCAGAACAGATTTGTCATGCTTGTTCTTCAAGGCCAAGACCTCAGCCCACTTTTCGTCATAGATTTGGAGAATTAAACCGAGGTCATCTGTGGAGAGGGCATCCATTAAGATCTGAGTCCATTTCAAGAAATAATCTTTTTCTGTTGCTGATAAAGATGAGAGGCTTTCAATGAACAACTTCATTGGTTCACTACAGGAAACAGTGAATTGATCTTGTCGTATTTGCATCAGTTTCCGTTGCTTTTTACATTTCTCATTCTCAATGTTTCCTTTGAGGCGATACAGTTCTTTGTTGATTTTGCACCATTCATGCCACAGTTGGCCTTGACAAGGGAGATATGTATCTTTGATCTTTGAAACATCCATCTCCTGAAGCAAGTCCACAATTTTCATTGCAGCAGATTTTCCTTTTTGGCAGACTTTGTCGTCTTCATCCACTTTGACTCCAGAAACTTCAGCCATGCATTCAAGCTGGAAGGATTCATGTGGTCCAGACAAAATCTTTCCAATGATTTTTTTCAGTTCTTCAGAAACATCTGACTGGCTTTTGTCGTTCAAACCCATTTTGTACTTTCCCTTTTTCATCTGGAAAGCATCACTATCGCTATCAGCAATGAGAATAATGAGAGGCTTTGGAGACTTGTGAAGGGCTGAGATCACTGCACTGTTTTTATCATTTTTATCCAGAGTTGGTAAAAGTACAACATTGACTGAAGATTTGTCAGTCAGTATGTCACGCTGTTTTACATTTGACAGAGCATCACCATGAAGATTACAGAAGGCAATGCAGTCAGTGAAGGCATCATTGGGTTTTCCAGCAGGGCAGTACCAGGCAATCTCTGCCACACCATCCATTAGATGGCAAGACTTGGTACTACCTGGGCAGTTTCTGTGGAAGAAGGTGTTGTGACGATTGTTGATCAAAGTGTTCATCAACTCAGATTTAGACAGCGATGGTGAACCCAGGCGGAGAAATGACACCATGGGTGTCTCAGCTTTGCAGATGGGCATACTCTTCATGGTGACAATGTTTGAATTATCTTTCATTTCAGTTATCTTCCATGTTTTTCTTATTTGTCTGAATGTCCACAGAGGACATCTAATATCCATTGTTACTGGGTCAGGAACAAGCAAAGGTAAGGCATACTGACATTGTGATAGCTTTGTAATCATGTTCTGCTTAAAAAAGCTGTCTGAGCAGTGAAATACTGCCATTTGAATGTCCATTGGATGGATGTGAGTCTTGAGATTTGATTGATCTGAGTCTTCATTGGTGCTGTAAAGAGCATCAAGGTCATCGTCGTCTGTGTCATTAGTATCAAACTCTTCAACAGGGTTTGAGTGGCTCACCTCAGAACTGTCTTGTCTTACAGGAATATATCTTGCTCTATAGTCTAACATCATCAACCTCTGAATAAAAGTATGAGCTATATCTTTCTCAGATGTGTCATGGTCCTGTTTCACAGGTGGACCTACTTTGAGAAAATCTGCTGGTGACAATTTCTGTTGATGTTTGTCTTGAAGCTGAAGTCTGCCGAGCAATGCTTCAGTTTCTCTTTGATATTGTTTTTTCCTGTCGATCCCCTCAGAAAACTCCACTGACTTCTGTAAATAAGTAAATTAGCACATATTGTATGGAGAAAAGTATAATCACATTGGGATATAAAGTAAATAAAAGTAAAAATATTAAATTTGAAGTTTCTTACCTTATCCATGTTTCCACTCATATCCATATTACCTGCCGTAGAATAATGGACTGAATCGTAAGACAATCAAGCATAAGACAAGCAATGCACTTTAAAACTAATATGTTTTTCTCTGTATTGATAATGTTCACTGTAAGCAATTTTGTTATGTTATTGACCCTTTCCTGTAATGGTAATATTCATTAAAATATTACCTTTCTCAGTGGCAGCAGATTGTACAGGCGTGATTTCAGATTCTCCTCCCACAGTTGTGTTGCCATCATTCTGTTCAACATCAGCAGGTTGTTTCACTGGATCACACTAAGAAAACAAATAATTTAATTTAACATCAGTTAACCACCCATCTAGTGAATCGTCACCTCAACGTTGTGGAGGGTTTGTGGGCCCCAGTGACCATGGTAGCTATGTTGTCAATAGCTCCTGGTAGGGTCTCCCAGACTAAAGTGGTCCCATGGGAGTCGCAAGACCAAGAGTGATTCACTGACCCTACATTTATTGGTCAGAAAAGGGTTGTTGCACCTCACCCGCAAAAGGAAACCGGTTCCTCCCTGCTTGAGGAAGACTTGGGAGGGGAGCTTGCCAGTGAGCATTTGGTGACCAGGCCTTGACACATGGGGCTCGGAATATCTACATGAAGCAATTGCCCTGTGGACCCATCACTAGCAGGGATAGGCATTGCCATTGCGTGCATTGCCATACATAGCACTGGTTCTGGAAGCAAACTCCTGAACAGGGGCTGGACAGTAGCTTTTTCCGGAGTTGCCGAGGGTGAAAGGATGTGTTGGAGTTCTCCCTGGGGAACGGGAGGGTCCCATGTATGCGACTTGCGAGTCGCTGAGAGGAAGCCTCAGACTTTTGTTTGTGCTTATGCACCGAGTACCCTGTCTTCTTTGAGTCTCTGGGTGGTGTCCTGGAAAGGCCATCGACTGGGGACTCTATAGTTTTGCAGGGGGACTTCAAAGAAATTTGTACTAGTTATGGATTGGCCATAACAAGCACCTTGTTCGAGCATAGGGTGGTTCATTAGTGTACTTGGTACCAGTACACCCATGGCCAGAAATCTATTATCAACTTTGTGGCCGTATCATCACATCTGCGCCAGTATGCCTTAATGTCTTCTATTTTGAAAAGAGAAGCAGATCTGTCAACTGAACGGCACCTGATGATGAGTTGGATAAGATAGCGGGATGGGCTGCTGGACAGAGATGGTAAACCTAAACGTGGAGTGAGTGTGAACTGGGGGGGAGGAGTACGTGGAATCTGAGTCAGCCATGTTCAAAGCCTCCATTTTGTAAGCGGCTGCTAGGAGTTGTGTTCTGAAAGTTATCAGTGCTTGTCATAGTAGCAACGTAAGATGCCGCTTGTGGAAACTAGCGGTGAAGGAGGCCGTCTGTCAGGATTGGGCTTTGGCCCCTGTTGTTCCTGTGTCTCTGTCTGTGTTGTTCTGCCCCTGGTCTCCTCCCAGCTTCCTACTGGGTCTGAGTGTGAATCCTGATTACCCTCATTCACTACACCTGTGCCCAATCACCTTCCGCTTGGTTTTCCCTCCGCCAACCCCTCTCATATAAACTCCCCTGCTTCCCTGTTCTGGTTGTTGGATTGTTTTTTGTTGCTTCCCCGTGTGTGGTCCATGTTCCAGCATTTGTCCTTCCCCGAGTGTGCTTTGTGTTCTGACGTTTTTGTCCTCATGTTGGCTACTGGGTGCTAAGGTTTGTGACTTTGCTTTTTTATGGTTTGTGACTTTGCCCTTTTCTACAGTTTTTGCTCGCTCTCTTTTTGAGTCTCTTTTGGTTCTGGTTTATTACCTTTTTGATGTCCAGTAAAAGACTTTGTTTTCAACTCCACCTCGTCTCCAGTGTCTGCACTTGAGTCTTTGCTCTACCCCTGCACCACACCTCATGACACCGTCAAGCTGAAAAAAGAGGCCTTTCGAGGTCACTGACCCAGTGGTCTCCAGATAGAGCAGACAGGTTCAACTTGGCCACAAGGGCTGCGGCGGTTGGCAAAGCAAAAAACCCAGGTGTGGGAGGAGTTGGAGGAGACTATGGAGACGGAAAACTTGGGGTAAGACCCATCCATATCGCTGCCAGGTTGCCTAAGTTGTCATAAAGCTTTTCTGTGGCAAGGCGCCAGGGGTGAATGAGTTAAGCCCTGAGATGCAGATGGCTCTGGACATTGTTGGGCTGTCTTGGCTGACACGCCTCTCAGTGTCGCATAGGGGTCGAGTGCGGTGCCTTTGGTGGGCAGACCAGACTGGTGGTTCCCTTTTTTAAAAAGGGATTCCGGAGAGTGTGTTCGAATTATCTTGGTATCACACTCTGTGGTGAAGTGACCAAAACAATGACATCCCGATTACAAGCGGCTGAAATTAGCTTCCCTCATAGGGTGGCTGGGGTCAGCCACAGAGATAGGGTGAGGAACTCAGACACCCGGGGGGAGTATAGCTGCTGCTCCTTTGCATCGAATCGGGCCAGCTGAGGGGGTTCAGGCATCTGATCCAGATGCCCCCTGGACGCCTCCCTTCAATGGTTTTCACTGGCAACTGTTAGGAGGCCCCGGGGTAGAGAACACGCAGGAGGGATTATATATCTTGTCTGAACTGGGAATGCCTTGGGGTTTCCCAGGAACAGTTGGGAAACGTTGTTGGGGAGAGGTACATCTGAAATACCTGCACCATCTCAAACCGCACGTGAAATGCCAACCATGTCTCTTTCATCCTTTTATCCAAGGTGCTTGGGGGGGCTACTATCACTCCAGCCATTACTAAGCAACCAAACCTGTGCTGCAATGACGTAAAAGTGTAGCATATATTACTTACAAAAGTGTTAACCCATACAATCTTAATCAATTGAATGTATTAGACTAGAAGTATAGTAACTGAATGTTTAGAGTAGAGAGGGCAAGGAGAGGAAAACCGAGGGTTCCAGAGTTTTTCATGACCATATATGGAGATGAGTGGAATCGGCGCCGAGGGAGACAGGACCGTGGTCAAGCGTGGGGGGTCGGATGGACGGAGCTTTTACGAGGAGGACAAGGCGGACCAGCGGACATTATCAGGATCATCACTTAGACCAATAGAGAGCATTGTCTGAAGCCAGGAGGAGACAATTGAATTTTAGCCAGTCATTGAAGCTGATACTAGATTTTGAATGTGAACCACTGACTTTCAGGTATAAAAACATTGTTCGGAGTGAAACCATTTAGTTCTTGGCGATCTTCTTTTACAGTAAACTGGCGTTAGTTGGCCTGTTGGGAGGAGAGTGCTTGAACTCAGTTTCGCAAATCCTCACTATCAATAGTGTAATTCAGTTTGTAACTGTCTTTTAGCATCTGAATTATTAAATACTTTTTTATTGTAAGCCGGATCCAGCTGATTTTTCCTGGCGTGACTTCGTTGCTCAAACAACAATAGAGCGAGAGGTCCGCGTTCTCCTGCAAGCAGAGGTCTCACTGCCCCACAGACCAACAAAAAAAATCACATTTACCTTTGTTTTAGCTGGACTCTCCTCCAGCTCGCCTTCTGCAGGATAAAGTAACAGAAAGCAGAATCAAGCAAAACACAAATTGTTTTGGGTCACTTAATCATTCCTAGATGGTTCATTGTTCAACATGATGGATGTCCACTACACCAAATAGACATAACGTGTTTTAATTTAATTATAATTATCCAGATTTTGCAGAAATTTAAAGAAAATAAATTATTTCTCACGCTCTTTGGTAACTGGTGAAACAGGCTTAGATGTTGGACTTGTGTCCTTCACTTTGACCTCCTTATCTTCATCAGCCTCTCCTGTTGAAGGGTCCAAGCCAACACATTTCAGAGTAAGTTATTTCATTGACAGCACTGAATATTCATCATTTTACATGTTACAATAAAAAATATTATTATTGTTACCTTTATTGGTTGCAGATGATGATACAGCTTTGATTTCAGACTGTCCTCCCACTCTTATGCTGTCATCATACTTGTCTGAGTGTTTAGCACCATTCACTGGATCATTCTAATAAAACAGATGATTTTATATGACATTTAGTTAACCAGGTTCAAACCTCTGGGATTAAGAACATGAAGATCACAAATACTCAGTGGTACACCAATTCAGAGTACAACTCAATCTAAAATAAAAGGGAAAACAATAAGCACAGACTAAATGCAATCATGTTTGTAGTTTAGTGAGAAAAAAAGTAAACTCTTCTGCAAGTGTTTTGATCCATATGTCCAACCAGATGGTGCATTGAGTCAAACTCTAATTAACTAACTAAGAACATAATTTTAGAAAAGAAGTTAGCATTCAAAAATAAATGCTTCTGTTTAACAATGACTTCTGAGGACCAAAAGATGTCACCTTTACCTCTGTTTTAGCTGCACTTTCCTCCAGCTCATCTACTGTAGGGCAATGTAAAAACAAGCAGATTGTAGGATTAAACATAAAATAAATTGGTTTTGGTACAATTTAAGATTAACAAGCTATATCTGCAAAAGGTTCAGTGTGTATTCACAGATTTCCCTGTTCCACAAGATGTATCTTCTCTGCAAAAAACATTTCAATTTATACTTTTTAATGTTATTTCAAATTTAAAGTTTTGCAGGAATGGACAACAAAACAATACTTGGGTTCTTTTTCATTAAAATGTTACCTTTGTCATTGTTTGCAGATGATACAGATGTGATTTCAGACTCTCCTGTGTTTTCATCATTCTTTGAGTTTTCAACATCACCAGCTGTGAAAGTGAATCAAAACAGTGAAATTGACAGACGGACAACTGTGAAATAAAACTCACTGTAAAGCTCAGTCAAGCAAAACGGAGCTGCAGATTCAGGTGATAATTCTTTGTAGGTTATTCACTATGAGAACTCCTTTCACATTGTAAAAAAAAATTTAAATCATTTTGATACGTTAGTTGTTAGTTCTGTCCACATTGTCTTCATGAAGCAGTGTCGATGTAATTCATAGACACCAACATTAAAACCTCACCTGTTTGACTTTGCTGAAACAATGAGGACTCCAGCCTTTCTTCTTTGTGCTCCAGTTGTTCTTTCTGCCCTTTATTTCCATCACACATCAGTCCACTGTGGCAGTGGGGAGCATTTTCAGAGACCATGGCGTCTATTTTTCCCAGCAGAGCTATTATCTCTCCTTCATCCGTCATACTTCTTCTACATGTGTGGTATCTTTTTTCAACAAAACTGCTGTTGGCTTTCAGGTCTGTCAGGGCACTTTCACATTTTTCATCTGACTCATGAGTCACAACTGTCATTACATAAGCCATTAATCCTTTCCCAAAAGTGTTTTCTAACCACTGTACTCCTGAACTGTAATGGCTGTTATGCAGGCCATTTGGTAACAGCATGAGAAAGGCATGAATTTCTTCATTTAATGGGAATTCATCAATGTTTTGTAGACCAAGCATGTTAATGACAGTGATGCGCCGACCACACAAATCGTACAGTTTGGTTGAAAAGTGTTCCACATTTGTTTGCTCATCATGGTCAATTAAGATGTTTTTTGATCCAATCTCAATGGAATTTGTGTCACCAATTAACACTAGTGTGAGTTCAGGTATCGCTGAAAAAACAAAAAATAATTGCATCACCATGCTGTACTGCAGGATTCATTAAGAGAATATTTTAATGACTAAAAGTTCTGTTTCACATTTTGCTCAAATGCAATGCAAAAATATAATGAATGTGATATAGTGAATCTCACATTATTTAATATTGAAACACTCTGAGATGTTAGACTTGTGTGTTTTCATGACTTTTTCACAGTCATTATTTTCTCCTGTTGAAGATTTGTAGTCTTTCATCGTAGACATCAGAGATTAGTTGAAATATATTTTTTTCAGTGTTTGCAAATCTGTATGTTGCTATACAATCAATTCATATCATAATATTACCTTTCTTATTTGACAAAGATGGTTCTGCAAATGCAATCGTCTCTGCTCCTCTGCTTTCATCATTATTCTCGGAGTGTTGAGCTTCACCAGGTTCATTCACCAGATCAAACTGAGAAAATATGTGATTTAATACAACAATTCTCCAGGTTCTGACTGAGATTACAATATTTATTGTGATCTTGATATAAGGAGTGTATTAATCCAAAGGCAAGAAAACTTCATCAAAAAGTAAAACTTGAAGATGAATAACTTACAGTGTTGTACCAGTTATGAAAACAATAAAACATAAATTCAAAGCAAAGTAAAACAAAGTTTGTTCTGATAAAAGAAGTGCAGTTCTGAAAGAGGGCATCGCTAAAGTATCGGGGGAGGTCTAACCCACGCTAATGAGAGAGGAACTCTTTGCTGAGACCAATGAAGCCTCCCACAAGAGTCTACGACAAACAATTCATGAGTTTGGTCATGATACATGAATCCATTTAGAAGTTATCCTATAGAGCTGTTGGTCGCAGCTAAAAATAGGATTACTGTTTAAGAACAAATACAGTTGTATAGTAATGATAACTAATAAAGGTGAAGAGACTTACTTTTACTTTGGTTTCAGCTGCACTCTCCTCAAACTCCTCCACTACAGGGTCATTATGGAATAGCAGAATACATATGGTCAGCGTACAAAAACACAATATTTGGTTAGATAATTCATTCAAGTTTATTTATAAACTTTTAAATTACCTTTTTCATTTGTCTCAGATGGTAATACAGATGTGACTTCAGACTCTTTTCCAGCTGCTGTATTGTCATGGTTTTCCACCTCCATCTCATCGGTTCGTCATGCTTTATAGAGTTGTAAGACAAAGTCAGTTAGACAACTACAATAATAAACTATAGTGTGTGTGTGTGTGTGTGTGTGTGTGTGTGTGTGTGTGTGTGTGTGTGTGTGTGTCACCATTCAAGTTGAAGGGCCATGTATTTTATTTTAGAAATTTTTTGCAATTTTTTTAAGAAGAATCTGTGCTTAGCAGTTTAGAAGCGGCCCAGACAAATCTTGAATTTCGATCTTGCATTTGAGAAAAAAGATGCATCAAAAGCAACTTCAAATCGGAATTTGAATCTAATACAAGAAAAATGTATACAGTTGAGACACAACTACAACAATGTTGAATAAACTCACCTTTGTGTTGCAGTTGCTTCACTTGGTCTGTGTAGATGTGCTGACTTGTTGCAAATCCTTTTAATTGAAACAGAGATCACAATATGATTAGTAGGTCTCTTCCCTTTAACAAATACCTTCTCTTCACATGTTAGGCGTGATGTATTGAGCTGAAGAGTTCAGCGTCTGCCCTTCTTTTTAACCATTGATGACAAAAGTAAAGTAAAAGTAGAACAGGTCTGACTTATGATTTCTGCGAAAACTGATAACACAATATTGATAACGTTAAATTTACTCAACACAAACCACTGTCAACACTGAACACTGCAACAAAACGTATAGCAGACTCTATAAAGCTTTACATTTATTGACAAAGGACAGCTCTATCTCATGATATTCTTCATGCATCTTCACATGTGGGCCCCCTCCGGCCATGACGTTTATTCTATTTTTAAAAGACCAAAATACTTTGTAAAATAATGAAAATAATTGTAAAACAGTATTTAACAGCTGGTGAATGAGGCCCAATGTCTGTTAGAAAACCTACGAGCTCATTAGAAGTGTACACAAAAACACTATACATTTGTATAAACTATTGTTCTGTGTCACCTTACCTCTGCCTGGTCTGTGAAGATGTGGCTGCCGTGTCAGTAAGCCTTCCAGTCCACACCACATATATAGAGATCAGAAGCCTGTTGAATTCTAGGTTTGCCCCTCACAAGCCCCTCCCACCTGCTATCAACAAATATGATGTCATGTGATCGGTATCAAGAGCTGAGAACTCTGCATGCACTATAATGGTTAATCAGTGATGACAAATGTCAAACTAGTCCAACTGCCCTAACTATTGATTTAAACCATGTGACTTCAAGGAAAATGGTGTAAAGGTTTATCGCAGGCTGAGGATGTTTCAACACTGAACACTGCTGAACACTGCTACGACAAAACAGTTTATGTTAATTGACAGAGGACAGTTCTATATCATGATATTCTTCAAGCATGATAGTTTTAAATTAAAAAAAACAAAAGCAAAAGTGAAAATAAGAGGAAAACATCAAGGAGATTTACAGGTCACACTAGCCAAACACTGCTGAGCACATACTGCCTTCAACACTGAGCTCCTGGTACTTGCAAAGCTACAAAAAGCTACAAATTCAGGCTTGTTGACAAAACCATTAAGTATACAGATGATCCACTGATACTGGCCTGTAGAAGCAGTTACCAACACTGCAGTGTAGATTAAAAATGGGCTATTTGCAATTGCTTTTTGTAATTGTTTTTATTGAGTGTTTTCTGTGTCAGATTGATGCATCCCTCCTCCACTTCATTCACCTCCAGTTTTCATCTTGACCAGCACCTATAGGACCTTCCACTGAGCCCATCAGAAGTCCTGCTCCACATCACATGAATCCAGATCTTTAGCCATTGCTCTTCATTCCTTCACAACCACCTGTGTCTACATTTTCTCGGGTATAATCCTGCACAGCTCAGGACAAAGCCCTTTAAAATAATGTTGTCACGGTGGTCTGTAATTGCCATCGTGACATGTTCTTAAACTGCAGAATTGCTGGTACCTGTGTTCTGACAATGATGAATTCAATTGTCCTCTTAAATTGAAGGTGTGTGCCAGTTGATCCTAATCAGCATTATCACTTCTCACCTGTTATATATGATGTGTAAACAATTCCTCTCATGTAAATATGTTAGGTATCATTTGTAGATCTTCCTTAAACTATCCTTTATCAATGATTTGTATATCTATGTATAGAAGCATTTTAGCTAATTGTTAACTGTTCATTATGTAGCGATGTGTAGCATAGCATTTTTACTGTTCCTCAACTATTACAAAGGAAAAGTAAAGTAAACTTTTACTAAGAATGTGCAGAGCTCTATGACCACTAGTCAACGTTATAAAACCACATTCTGTAGCTGGCTTTGTGTTCTATCATTTAATGGTGTCTAAATATGACCAAAGTGTAAAAGATGTCTAAGGTTCTGTTCAGCTGATTCTAATTGGTTTTAATCAGTGAAGCATTTGCACCCAGCTTTTGCAATGCTCATTGACCTCAGTACTTGCAGAAATATCAAGGCAATTTTTTGTATGTCAAAACCTATTCAGCAAAAAACCTGATCCTGATACTGCTGTGATTAATGTACCTGTATTAATTTAATAAAAGAGGATTCCAAGACTCTGTAAGTCTCTGCTCCCCAAAACATCTTGGAGGTCTAGCATTGCTAAAAAAAAGTCTTATTCAGCACTCTGTTGTACTTAGGTCCACCCTCTTGTGTCACTTCTGGTTGCAAAAAACCATGATGGAGACGGCCAAAAACCATGATGGAGACGGCCTAAAACCATGATGGAGACGGCCAAAAACCATGATGGAGACAGCCAAAAACCATGATGGGGACGGCTAAAATGCCACACTTGAGACTTTAAAACAGCATTCCACAAAGCAATGGTCGACATCACGTGACTAAGTCCGCTTCTTATATACCATGTTTCCACAGCACTGTACACTGCAAATGCAAGGACTTTCATCAGAGGACCATAAGCTTAATCACCATTGTGTTACCTATTTCAATGCTAGATAGTGACTTAACAGACATTGATTAAAATGATTAAAACTTTGACATTATTCCACTAAGGTGGAAACATTTTAATGTAAATTAAGGGGTTCATCTGCCAGTTTTAGTTAGACATGGGGACCAATTTGTACAAATGCTGATCATTTTACTTTGAAAAAGGGGGTGCAACATGGTCTCATGCCAAAACAAAGTGGACTGTCTATTCATATAATTAAACAGCTGTTGAGGATCTTTGATGTGTGTTCAAAATGTTGTTTTTAAAAAATGCTGAAATTTCAAATCAGGCCTTTATTGCATCAGTCATATCATTTCAGAAAACAATTAAACTGATAAAAGCTTGATAAACAGTCCTATAGCCTACATGTTACAGGTGCAGTGATCACTTTCACTTCAGAGGAACATCAGCGGAACATGTCCTACTATCTTAGTTTTTATAACACCACTATTCCTGATTACAGGTAATTTATTGACAGTGTACAGAAGTTTTATCACGTGGTTATAAAACAGCTCAGGTTCACTCTGACCTTTGTCTCAGACCTTTGAACCTGAAGATCTTTATTTATGTACATTTTGCTGTTGAACATCATGATTATGTAGTGAGTGATTATGTACAGTGTGAAAAAAATAGAAAAACATCCATTGAACATTCATTGTTCTCCAGTATAATCAGTCAGCTGTTCTGAGTATAATTAATGCAGGTGGGACGAATCTTTGTTACTGATGAAATTAAAAAGTCATTAATAGTTTGTGTTAAAAATAATCTATTTTGTGATATCAAACTCAATCAGTGACTTGTATTTTTAAAATAGTTCAAACAATCTATAAAGGCATGGCAGCAACATAGTGCAGAGAGAGGGAAAGGTCCAGGGTCAAGATCAGCATTAGTACCAGGATCTGGTCTCATGGCCCCTCATGTAGATGCATGTGAGATGAGGAAGAATATTTCTATGGAGGAACAGAACAATATAGCATAAACCCAGAACTCAGGTCACTGGAGGGCTCCTATGGTTTTATTGGATCAATAAAGTCACAGCACTTTTTCAAAGATAGTTTCACCGTCTAGACTTTGATCTCTTCCTCCTCTTCAGAAAAGGCATATGGTGTTTTACGGCTTTGGGTAAATGCAGGAGAGGTGGCGTCGTTGCTCGTCCTCGTTCCCTTTGTGAAGGACCCTCCGCCATAATGACGAGACAGCACGTCAGCGGCCCTCTGGAACCTTTCTGCCTCAATTGCAGGCTCGGCTCTCTGAGGAGACCCAGTGCACTCGTCTGGTATCGTCAGTGACCCCCTCTCCTCCTCCTGCTCTGTCCAGTTCCTGCTACAAGAGCGCCCCCCGTTCCTGCTGAATGACCCGCTGCCCATGGAGGGGTTAGGTGAAGTCGCCCCGGGGGTCTGCACAGGCGTTCCTGTTAGAGACCTATCGTCCTCTTCTTCTTCTTCCTCTCCTTCTTCTTCCTCACCTGCTTCCTGGCTGTGATCGGACATTTGAAGGCAGCTGCGGTTGTCAATCAAGCTCAGTACCTCAGTCATAAGGGATGGGCCAAGGTCAACAGTGAACGAGGTGAGGGAGTCTGAGCGTGTCAGTGTGATGCCGCTGCTGTCTGCTAGAGATCCTTTCCGGACGTCTCCATCTTGAAACTGTCTGTCAAGGCGAGAGAGGCGGGGCAGAGTCACAAATCCAGACTGCAGACCTGCAAACAAGCAGAAGAAGAAAAATGCACTGAAGTCACTGAAGTGATCTGGACTAATGATACAACACACAGAAAACATCTTGGAGACATTCTTAACCTTGAACCAGAATAATCTCAATGTATGTATGTTACTTGCTGCATTTTCAATCTGAAAGCACTTTGCTAAGAATAAACCTGTGACAACACTTGAAGGGATATCCAATCTAAAACAGAATTGACATTTTTACAAACACAAATTCCTTTGAGTTGGAAATCAGATAATGAAGACTCTATGGGCACATAGAGTTCAGAATCATTTTATTTGTGTAAATCTGAAAAGTCCCAATATACCAGAAATCTTGAGAAATAATATATTTTAAAAAGAAACTGATCAAGAGGAAAATAATTAAGTACACACTGTTAAATAGAGCTATGTCCAGTAATTACCTTCCTTCACCACAGGGTGGCAGCATCTAACAACCCAGTAACTCAATGCTGAAACGTCCCTGCAGGGATTTCTGTCTTCTTGCCAGACTAAATGTTACAGACAGTCGAAAACAGGAGGACATGTAAGTGCGCTATGGTGCCACTGAAAGGATCGGAAAGGGAGAAGAACAAGAAGGACGGAAAAACAAATGTGAAGTAACTGGAAACTTGCCATGATGTTTCATGATGGGAGTCCATCAAAGACCCTGATGAAGGCCTCAAGCTATAGCGTGATAATAAAGTTGTTCTATATGCAACAAGTGTTTCTGGAGCTGTTGCTATGAAGTGAAAATGATTTCAATGAAATGGTCTCAAATGTGTATTACTTGAAAAATAAGAATGACAAATGTGTGCAATTTGTGCGTAATTTTGGGTATTCACAAATGTGTTCCAATCTATACACAAATGCCAAACAATTTGAACCCATGTACAACACATATTGAAAACAATATATTTACTTAACAAGTTCAGTTGTTTGTGACAAACAACTGAGCGAATAAGAAAAGATGAATGGAAACAATGACATGCAGGCGAACTGAGAAGCACTGATGACAAAAAGTCCCCATCATCCTTCAGTTCACTGACTCTCTATGCCGGATCCACATCACTCAGTTTGGGCAAATTCCTTATGAATTGAGTAAGTAATCTGTAGATGGAAGAGGGGGTTTCCAGTCCAGGCTCTGCACACTGCTGCCTGATAAGCTCTGATTGGTTAGCAGATATAATGAATGGTGTGTTTATGCTGAGCATGCAGGCAGTGACACATGCACACAGAGACGACAGGTAAATGCTCACTAAGTATCTTTCCTTCTCCCAAAACCAGCTGTGTGTGTGTTTGTGTTTATAGACCTAATTGTGTACAGGTGTTGCCTAGGTGATTCCAGATGACTCAGAAGAAGCCCGCATGTTTGTTGGTTGTCTTGGAGGAATGTGGGAGCGACATTGAAAGGAGGGCAACCTCACTCTCTCTGTTGGTGTGTTCACCGACATTTATAGTCCTGTTTGGACCAAGTCAGCTAAGCAGCTCTTTGTGCTGTTTGGTCTGCTGGGGAGTGAATAGTGAGAACTGCAACTGTAATGATATATAGACCACCAGTTTGTTTCCCCTAATTCATGCTAACTAATGTAGTGCTGGTCTACCACTGAGCTGCAGCCTATCGGTCATTGATCATTCAGACACAAATGCTCCATAAGTTAGAGTGATGGTCTGAGCTTCTAACTAATGATTATGACCTTACCAAATCTCATCTGTTTTTTTTTTTTTTTTTTTTTTTTTTTTTTTTATGTTTACATCCAGAAATCACTTGTTTGAATTGTTTCTCTGAAGCTTTTTTTTCTCGTTTGCACTCTTTGTTGACGTGTTTCCAGAACAGAAAACTCTACATATATCATGTAATTTAACATGTTTAGTTGGCAAATGTGCAAACATGAGGTCAGTTTTAGGCCTTGATTCAAAAAACAAATTGAGGAACAACTGCACCAAACGTACACATTTGTTTTGTTCCATCTCCCTGTCAGTACTAATCATTGCTATATCCTGTCTACAGCTGTTTCAAAGGAATTTTGTCTCATGCGAACTTAGTGTTAATGACAGAGCTCTCTTACTCAATGCTAAATTAACAAGTGAGGCCATTTCTGTTAAACAGGACAAAAGTCCAGCTGAAAGCTGAATCAGTGTGTCAGTGGAAAAGTCTTTCGCTGTTTTTTTTTAGCAGCAATGTCAAAATATTATTTTTTGGGCCAAACTTCTTCCATAGAGTTATCCAGCATTAGCATGCCATGGAAGTGAGACAGTTTGGAAACTGACATATTTCACATGACATTTAACTCAGAGGCTTTCCATAAACCCTGTCCCATGCAGGATGTGATTATTGATATCTCACCATATGTGCAGAGGGAGTCATCTGTTGAGCTGATGGAGCTGGAGAACATCACCCGCTGAAGGCACCCATTAGGGGAGTCCACGTTCAGCTGGGGCAGGGAGATGGCGTTCTTGATGATGGGTGAGACGTCTGGTGGTGGGGACGACAAGTCACGGGAGCCCCCCCGCGGCCGTGGCACAGAGTTTTTCCGCACATGCCCAAAGGTGCGTGTAAAAAACCTGGTTGTCCTGGAGCTGTTTGCTGAGTCCGGACTGCCTGGCTCCCTGATGCCCCCGTAGTTGCTAAGGAAGGAAGTGTCACCAAACACCTCCCCGCCACGGCCAACATGCATAGTGTGTCGGAAGTCGCCCAGCGGCGGGCTGATCATGTCCACTGAGAGTTCACTCTTGAAACGACGCTTCCCCTGAGAGCCAGACACAAGGCCTTTAATCCCTGGCAGTTTTCCCAGACTCATGGTGGCAGAAAAGTTGTGTAATTTCGCTTTAATTTGGATGAGAGTGTCTGAGCTCTGCGCACATGTCAGTCAAGTTTAAATTCCAACTTAGGGTCCACTGTAAAACCAGAGAGAGAGAAAAAAAAGAAATTAAATGTGGGGGACAGTGAGAACAGAAAACACAAATATGTGGTTGCTCAGTCGGCAGAGAATGTGTGTATAATCCATTCTCCACACGGCCAGAGCCAACTATTCATCCACAAACAGCCTACGGTTTCCCTTTCGGATCTACACTAAAAGATGCCAGTCTCTCTCCCTCTCAAGCACAGCTAGCACTGCACATGGCCAAACCCTCAGCTCGCTTCTACTGCCCAGCAGATGACAAAATAACACAGAAGATGAATTATAAGGCCACACTTTGTTGCCTCTGGCTGCCACAGTTCATGTGGTTGGAGAATTTGGGGCTGGCTGGACTCTTCTTCGGATTTGGTTTAGCGAGTGACAGTAGAAATACAGAATCCAGCCACAACTGCAAATAAACTGAGACATGACTTCAGCCAAACAACTCCGCTGGTTTGCGAGACAATAGTAATGAAATGGAGTGATGTTGTTCACTGTGTCCACTTCATTTGATATCTTTTAGGATTTGGAGAACTGTCTTGTTGTCAGTCTCAACTTACGTTTTACTCGCAACACTAAGTGGATTAACTCACCAGGAAGCCTTGTTAAACCAAAGTGAGACTGGAGAGTATTGTGCACCAGCATACAAATTCATAAATTACTCTTTATAGGCCCATTTCCACCAGAATGGGGTTACCCTTCTCACTATTATTTAGGTTTCAGATGATCCTACAAGCTATAGTAAAGTAGTTTATGTCTGATGTGTTACTCTGTAATCCTGCACTTTAGAAGAAAAAGACAGCTAAATGCCAACACAGCAGTATCACCACTCCGGAGCTTACTGGTAACAAGTCCTTTTTGTGTGTCTTCAATACATCACAGCTTTTAGGAGAATCTTGTGTGTCTCAAGTCCAGACGGAGAGAGCTTGGAGTCCACTGCCATGCACCGTCTCTCCCACTAAAGACGTTTATTCATGTGTGGCACCAAACTGTCCATGGGACATCCTGTCAGCAGGCCTGTCGCCCCCGCTTCTTTGTGTGTTCTCCGTTCCCCTGGTCCCTCGGCCCCCGCGACGTCGGCCCTTTGAGAGGCAATGAAAACAATCAGAGCAAAGGAAAAAGGAGGGTGATGCTTTCTAGAAAAGGGTAACAATGTAGAGTGTCGTAGTCCAGCGACTGTTTTGCCTGCATCACCCAGAAGGAAAAAAAAGGCTCATCCAGGATTGTCCATGCACTGGATTAGCTGCTAATCCCTTCTGTCTTCCCTCCCTCTCTGACTCCCTCACTTGCTCTCTGCCTTCTTCAATCCACTTAGTTCTCCGATGGTTTCCAGCTAGGGAGTCTTCTGTGTTTTCATTTAGTTCACTTAAGACCAGCTGGGAGAACAGACAGAGAAAAATGTCAGTGACATACTAGACGAAAAACTGAAACAGGAGCGTTCAGGTGCACATAAATGTGTCAGGCGTCTAAAACTTTGGATTGACGGATGCATGCTGGGAATGTAATTCTCTCTCTCGGTTGCCTTGAGGAGTCAGCAGGTTCTCGAGAATTTGTTCAGGGACCAAACTTGACAAATTGAACCTGTGTACTCTCTAAGTCTGACTCATATGATAAATATTAATTTCAGTACAAGTACTTTCCGTTATTCTCTCCTGAGTACAACAGTACATTTCTATCATTATACAGTTTCATTGATATCCACTTTAGCACTGATGCAATAAGGAGATTAGTCAATCTACAGAAAATATTTAACCATTTTGATCCACAATTTTTCTAACCTTAGAGCACATATACTAAATATCATGATCTGGTTTTGGACTGATGGTTGAATAGAAATTGTTTTTTAAAGACCATATCATTTTTCATTATTTCATGACACTTTGCAGACTAAATAATGAATCAATTCATTGGAAAATATCAGACTAAATGATCATTAAAAATAATCCCTATTTGGAGTGTATGCTAAGGTAGGATCTTCCAAATGTGATATTTATGTTAATTAAATTTTTTACATTACATTTTTCAAATTAAACTGAATTAAAAGTGAAACCCACATGTGATGTGACATAAACACAAGAGCCCCATGTCTGCACATGTTTAACCACACTGAGCTGCAGAGAAGCCAGGTCTATGTTGCAGATTTATGCACAACATTAACACCATAAATCCACCTCTCCAGAGATAGAAATGTTTCCTGCAGTAGCCTGTCTGCTTTTCCTGGATATATTCCGAACACCATATTCCCGTTTTCTGAAGAAATTACTCTGAGGCAAGGCGAGCACTGGTAAACTCTAAACATGTGACCTCTCCAAACCATAGTCTGTGTTGGATTAATGTCGCAGGAGTTACTAGTTTAAACTGCTGCCAGGCCAATCTGCCCATGTGCTGGTGCCACTCTTACTGGGCACTGGCCTGGGCTCAGATTACCTTCCCTAAATCTTTAACTAATCCCAATTTCTCAACGGCACAAAGGTTCAGGGGGGGGGGGCATCGCAGGGAGCAGCCAGAAACAGGAAAGTAGGGAATAAATGGTGAAAATATGGGTGTGACAGAAAGAGTACTCAATTTAGAGTGACCATTCATAAAGCGGAGGGAGTGGAGGTACGATGGATTTCAGCCGTTGCCAGACCACTTCTGATCCTCCAGCACAATAACATTAAGCTTAAGAGAACGATTAGGGCCTGTGGGGCACGGAAAGGTGAGAGACAGATAAACATTAGCGAGGGAGACAGACATCCATTGTCACTGTCAACACCAAGTTTGGAAAAAAATCGAATAATTTCAGAAATGTGTCTATATTGACGACCTTTAAATATAATTTCCATCCCGAAATCCTTCATTTTGCTCCTGCATTTCAGTCATCTGATGATAATTCACAGCTTTTCATTGTGTAATTAACTTGTTTTCTCCTGCCTTTATAGCTGCCAATTTCTTTTACCCCCATATCAGCCTTTTATGTGGTTTTCCGTCTTCCCTGTGAGCAGTAAACGCAGCTCAACACAGATCTCTTCATGCACACTAAAGTGTAACTGCCAGCACAGAAATTCACTCGGGGGACTTCATTCAGAAAATTGGCCTCATTAAGGATACGCGGAAAGACATTTATATGTGCTAAACATGTTATTTATCCGTAAATTGTACCTGCAGGCATCCATATACAAGCCTGTTTTGCGCGAGCTGCTTGACTGATTGCAGAGACAGATACAGGAAAGTAAAATGGGAACAGCTTGCAATGGGACCAGACCGGACACCATCTATTATGGCCATCACATAAAGGATCTGAGGACGCTGATGAGAAACACATTTTTACCTTGTCTTTATGTGTTTTTTTCTTTTTTACCAGACTATTCTATTTTCAGCTCTCAACCTTTTAGCTCTCTGTTTTTCCCTGTGTGACAAACGCACACACACACACACACACACACACACACACACACACACACACCGACATGTTTCCCATCTCTCTCATTCTCCTTGTTGCAGGCAGATTTTATGTGTTAGTCAAACATCTGGTACCACAGAGCCACAAATTGCAGAACCGGGCCTGGTGACATTTGAGGGGCCGTTCAAGCCCAGTGGCTAAGAGTGAGATACATCTGTGTGCTCGCACATGGACTTACACACAAACACAGGGCTGTGTCGCAGTAGGTCAGCTCTGAGTTGCTTCCTCCACTGGAGGAAGATAAAAACAGATAAAACGGAAGTAATTGTTTTTGGTACCAAGGACGAACGATTGAAAGTCAGCAGTCAGCTTCAATCACTAATGTTAAAAACCACAAACCAAGCCAGAAACCTAGGTGTAGTTATGGATTCAGACCTCAACCTGAACAACCATATCAAGACAATCACAAAATCATCTACTATCACCTGAAGAACATATCAAGGATTAGAGGACTTATGTCTCAACAGGATTTGGAAAAACTTGTCCATGCATTTATCTCCAGTAGACTGGACTACTGTAACGGTGTGTTCACAGGTCTCTGTAAAAAGTCAATCAGAAAGCTGCAGCTGATTCAGAACGCTGCAGCTCGAGTCCTCACTAAGACCAAGAAAGTGGATCACATCACTCCAGTTCTGAGGTCTTTGCACTGGCTTCCTGTCCAACAAAGAATTGACTTTAAAATCCTGCTGTTAGTTTATAAAGCACTGAATGCTTTAGGGCCAAAATACATCTCTGATCTGCTGCTACCTTATGAACCATCCCGACCCCTTAGGTCGTCTGGGACCGGTCTACTTTCTGTTCCCAGAGACAGAACTAAACATGGAGAAGCAGCGTTCAGTGTTTCTGCTCCACACATCTGGAACAAAGTCCCAGAAAGCTGCAGGTCTGCTGAGACCCTCAGCTCCTTTAAATCCAGACTGAAGACTTTTCTGTTTGCTGCTGCCTTTGATTGAACCAGATTCAAGGATTTTAATCAATTTCCTGCATTTCTGCATTTTACTACTGTATTTTATTTTCTTACACAGCTTTTTAGTGTTTTAATGACTCTTCCTGTTTTTAATGTTTCAATGAATGTTCTTAATTTTTAATTTTTAATTTTTTTTTAATCTCCTTTTCTTTTGCATTATATTTTGATGCTTTTAATGGTTTTATGTGAAGCACTTTGAATTACTTTGTTGTTGAAATGTGCTATACAAATAAACTTGCCTTGCCTTGCCTTGGACCGGAGGGCCTTTTACAGCACCGAACCAGCAAACTGTGGTTGAGGTCAGTACACCCTGACCATTACGCATGACTCCAAAATACAACATGCACTCAGTCAGTTTACAAGGATCTACTGCTGCGACGTGGCAAAACACTCCAAACCCTGCCAGGTCTTTATGGTGAGGGTGTCTCTGCGCTGCCTGCAGTCAAGTGTCTTACTCTGTATGTTATCTGACTGCAATGACAGCTAACTGTCATGAGTTATGAATCTTACTATCTGATGGTGATATGTGTGTAATTATGGGTTCATGACATTGTCTGACAGTATCAGACTGTGTCTATATGTGTTTCACATCTGAGAACTGTAACTTGTAAATTAACTTCCTGTTCACGCCCTCTCACACTTTCCTTAATGCACTACCGAGTCAACAAACTAGCTCACGAGAAGAAGCATTTGAAATAAGAATTTTCTGCACAACTAGTTCAATGAATTCATTTAAAGCACAAAGAAAATATTGCTAAACAACAGCAGGCTAAGCAACCACATCAATCTTTATGGTCAGGTTTAACCCTTGTCATGGATTCTTTTTTTATTTTGTATGCATGGGACCTTTGTCAATAGAACGCAGGAGAAACGAGGCCAAGCAACAGTGAAGTGCAAACACAACTCATTTCATTTCAATAGACATGCTGAACAAAGAGCATAAGGAAATGTTGCCTCTCCAAACTTCCACCTGGCAAACATAAACAGAGAGGCACAGTTAAAGTGGCCGCTTAAAGCAACGCTCATTCAAAGTCTTATTTGAAAAGTCTGTGTAAGTGATGATCATTATCATCTCCAGTGCTCACTCACTATCATATTACATCTTTATGATTTTTCATTTTTGTCCTATTTTTGTATCACAATGTCGTGATCGTCACTTCTTCATAAAATGGGTGCAGCTGTCTCCATTGCGTCACATCACAGCTATCCACATTTGAAATCACCAAGCAAACCCATTATTATGCACATATACTTAGTTTAATGTTCTGGTCCTTGTTTGCTGTTGCAGTGTCCACTGAGGACCTATGCTGCTGCAGGGACAGACAGAGTGTCCAGATGATTGAATGGATGAGGGACAGTCTCTATAACCATTACGTCACCTCCCTGACAGGCGGCCAGTCCACTGATCTGAGATCTGGCATGTCCCTAAGACAGTTGCTCTGTGGTTCCAGTGGAGGAGCACAGTGACCAAGTGATTTTGACTGCTTCCACCACACCTCTCACCAGTTAGAACACTGTTTGAAGTCATATAATAGAGCGCTTACATTTTCAACTTACACAGCAAGTTCTATTGAAATGTGACCTAAAAGCACGACTCACCACCGAACTAAAGGGAAGTAATGCTGCAGAAGAGGATGTACAGAAGGTAACATGATGTAAATTTAAAAAGGACTTCTTAGTAACATTGCAAACACTGATACAAGGCTGAGTCGTTATGCCAAATGGCAGAATTTGGAAAAGTTGTATTGCAATGCAGTTTTTGTCTATATACCTTTTTAGAAGAACTGAATAACTGAATAACTGATGCACCTGCATTCTGGACACAGATAATTTGTCCCCTTTGGAGCTCTAATAGTTTTCTCAAGCTAGATGTTATTTAAAGTTGACAAATGCTGCTAATTGGCATTAAGGCAAGTTTTTGTTCACACATATAGCTTGATCAAGACCTTCTAGTTGATTATGTTATTTTGTCTAAACCGTTCAAAAGCCCAAGAGAAACACGAACTCACTATTTAACCAACTGACTCCACGGGGATGTACGCACGTGGGCATTAAGGTGCAAAAGTTGATCGTGACCAAGTGATTTTAGAGTGAGACTTTGCGCATTTGGCTGCTCTGATTGCGCTCTTCTATTACGCACAGAAAATGCACTCATACGTGTTTATATACAAAGCCAACAAAACTGGATTAGATGTCGACTGTGTAGTAATTTTCTGCTGTTGATTTTTCACATCCAGTCCTCGTCATGCAACTTAAATTAAACAAAGTTATTTCCAAACTTTACAGAATTATCTTACCGTAAAACAAAGTAGTCCCTTCGAAAAACACAACGTCCCCACCCCTATTCTCTGTCGTTCTCCTCGGTTTGCGGTCCGCACCGTATGTTGCCGCATGGACATGAACTTTGCATCGGTGCAGCGGCTCCGTGCTGCTGCTGACAAGTGGAGTGGAAGGAGATGGAGAGGAAGAGGAAGAGGAGGAGAGGGAGAGGAGGAGGAGAGGGAGGAGGTCGCTGGACTCGAAGCGTGAATTAATAAATAATAATGGATGTTGAAGGAAGCCATATAGCCCTAATCCTGAAACAGAGTGGTTGAAGTGAATGCCTAAGAGTGTACTCTACAGTGTGTGTGTGTGTGTGTGTGTGTGTGTGTGTGTGTGTGAGGAGTCTCTTGATGCTTGGACTCATCAGGTCTTAACCTCGGTTCGTCTCAGTCTGCCATTGCCTTAGACAGATGTTTAACATGTGAACCCTTTAATCTATAGGCTGCAATCACTTGGACATTTAATCAAAACCATGAGATGTGCAGCAAACACAATGAAACACACACACACACACACACACACACACACACACACACACACACACACACACACACACACACACACTCACAGTTGTCATTTCTGACCTTTACTCAGCCCTGTAAACATGAACTCTTAAGAGTTCCCATGGGCGTTATCAACCTTTCTTCTCTCTGTGACCCCTCTTCACCTCACTCTTTACAAAAATACACTCATCAGCAACTTTCAGTTGGGCATGCAACAATAGGCAGCATGTGTGTACAGCAGAGTAAGACATTAGCCACATTTTAAAGGGTGTTTTTTACCATTTGATGTGATTTTCAGAGGTGTTTTTCACTGTTTGACATGCATGTTGTCAGTGCAGGCTACTTCTGTGTTTGCTGATCTACAACAGAAATACAAGCACAGATGCACAGACTGGCATCACCACAGTATCAAGACATCAGACCAAGGCACACACAAACAAAAGGCCAGATATTGTAGTGACTAATCCAAATTGTTATACAGTGCTGTCACTGAAATAAGCAACAACAGCAACAACAAAACGATGTTCTGATTTCATCATCTCTTTGCAGTGAGTTCCAGGTACATATGTGGTTTAACTGACACCTAAGGGAGGAAGGGTTAGTACTGAAACCAGCTGTTGCATCCTGAGAATAACAACAACAACAACAAATAAAGAATATTCAAGAACTGACTATGGATGAACAGAAGCCCAAATGTCCAAGCTATGAAGGGCTGTGATGCAGTTTTGACAAACAGAAATCAATTTACTAAGAATGAATGTCCCGTGTGGAGTGTGTGTGTGGGGGGGGGGGGGGGGGGGACACACACAGGCGCTGCTGTTTTGACAGGGGAATGAGATTAAAGAGAAACGGGAGCAGGGTGAGGGCAGGAAAAGAGGCTGAGGGTAATCAACTCTAAGCAAGGGGAAAGAGGAGGTTTAGTGGAGAGGATGTGAAGGGTGATGGGGCTTGACAGCAGACATGAGAAATTAAGGGATCATCTTTGCTGTAGATCTGGGAGGGCGAGCAGCTCTTGTTGACAACAGCTGCAAAGTATCAGAGGCTCTCTGATGGGCAGTGAATGTGAAGGCGAGGAAAAGAAAACCAGAGGACAGACGGAGTGGTGGAAAAGGGAAAGAGCATTGACAGGAAAGTTAACACCACAAACTTACGAAAATCATGTTGAAAATCATGTCTGTGGAAAGAATTGTGTGAACTTATATTTAATCAGTATTGTACAATAAAGTTATAGTATAAATGCATAGAAGTGACAGAGATATAACAGAGAAACGTGATCCAACGTGGGGAAAAACGGGCTGAAGCATGAAGCTCATGTGCATGAAAGGAGGAAAGAGAAGGAGGCGGAGAGGAAGGAGTGCTAGTCAAACAGGATGAGAAGTCTCTGAGACAGAAAAAGATTTTCTTCACAGGAAATGACTTTCTCACAAATCAGCAAGGCAGCCAAGAAGCTCTGATCGCTTTCAGACACTGAAACAGCTCACTATTATTACTGTCACTCAGACACTATAGGTTCACCCAATAAAAACACATCCAAACAAGTCAGGTGTGAATTATTGTAAAGGTGGTTCCACTTCACCCCGAGCATTACCCTTCATGGTGGGTCTCGTCGATCTGGAGGTTTTTTTGGTTTTGTGAATCTGTCTCCTGCTCTGGAGGACAGATCCAGATTAGACTCCTGTTCTCATAAAAACCCAGATGTGCATTTGGAGAGCACCGTCCGGGAAGTGGGACTGTTCAGTTGAAGTGGGGGGAGAGTGGTGTGAGGAGGTTTGATATATGGAGGGGTACATGAAAGAAGTCGACCAGTGTGTCTTTGTTTGGACTGCGCTCCTGTTTCCGTGGATTCCGACTGGCCAGGAAGCTGAGTGTTGGTCCACAGACAATAGAGTATTGTAATGTCAGTCCTCCGTGCTTTCTAGACTACAATAATAAAAACAGGCATGAACACACAGACACATACTGAAACACTTAGTTCTGACTGTCACTGAGCAGGGGCTGTTTGCCTTTTTTTTTTAGAAACCTGGTTCAAATTGAGGAGTCAAATGTTTTTTTGTCAAAGGTTGTGCCGGGACATAAAAACAACTTTCTGATATCAACCCTACATTGTAATTCAACACATCAAATAGATTCAAACATTAGTTGTTGGACCTGTCATTGATTCATAAGTGTTGGAAATCTAAATGTACTGCTCATGATAAACTCTCCGTGAATGCCTGTTATTTAGTGAATGAATGAGGTGATGATTTTGGATTTTGGATGATAGCTCAGATCACCTGGAATTTAACCTGAAACAATTTCAGTCCTCAGTCTGACTTTCTAGCTTTGCTGCGTCTGATGATGTACATCCTGTGTAGGTTTTAGTGTTGCTCCTAATACTCATATTTGAGCAGAGGCTGTTAAGTGACAACAGCCAACAGAGTTGAATGACAGTATTCAGGGGCCAATAAATAAAAAATAAAAAACTTTTAGTTTCCATCTTTAGACCTATAATAAATGACACGTCTCACCATCTGAAAAATACCAGGTCAGTAGAGTCCTATAGTGGTCAAGTGTGACTACCTTAAAAGCAGATCCCAGCATGAAGCAGTGAATTGAGAAGCTGGGAGAATTCTCTTGTTTTGACGAGGGCCCAGTGACTCAGCTAGGGTTAATCCATTGTCTCTGTATGTCTGCCAGGGGGAGACAGATGATGATGTCTGGGAGAGCTGCTGAGCATTGAAACCAGCCATTGTACTTCCAGACATACTGTATCCATAGTTAGAACGTTCACACATGGAGCTGGACATGGAAACAGACACCAAATATCGTCAGGGGGTTATTAGGAAACTAAATGGCTTCCTGTTATTGTAATGAATAACTTGCATCTCCTAATTCCTGCTTTAAACTACTATGTTGATATACGAGTTCGTTGGATGACCCTAAAAATATTGTGTTTGTGTACTACTCAACACATTGTTGAGTAGAGCTTGAAATGGAGTCTTACCACACAACCACTCTCGTACTTTATTGTTATCATTCCCAAGAGGAAGGGTGTTTGTTTTGTTGATGCCAGTTTAAAAAAGGGAAAGCCAGAGGACCGTGACAAACATGCGACCCCTGACTTGTCTGAAAACAGTGACCCCTGGACATCCTCTCCAAGTCCGTCTGTTTAGACATCGTGCACAAATAGAAGCAGGAACATTGACTGTTGATGCCAAAAGCGTTGCGCTTAGTGTGACTGCTCTATATGTAACACCATGCAACTTTGAGCATGTGGTAAGCAATAGTTGCATTTTTAAACCTGAATGTGTATCTGGAAATTGATGTGCAGCGGTTGGTAAAGCTGTCCGTGTCTGCAGCGGTGGAGCTCAGATTTAGAGAGCCATCTAACACCCTGTAATTCAAACGTCTCAACTCAAGCCTCACCGCTCTGGAGGGAGAGTGACAGGAAGGGGAGCAGGCCGGGCTGTCAGTTTTTTTTTACTGGCTCTACAAAGTCAGGCCCGTGTGCACATTTGTCTGCGAGTATGTAGAAGAGTAGAGACCATCAGCTGGAAATTCGTACGTCGCACTATGGGTGTCATTGTGTGGGGAAACAGGGTATTTATCCTGAGCTGAGGTTTAAATTCCTTTTTGTAGTCCTACAGTAGACATTTATGGTTTGTAGTTTATGTCACACTGCTCTTTAAAGTAGTATAGTTGAAAACTAAGAGGTGATTGTATTATCCAGCCCTGGACCAAGAGTTGATTTAGTGATTTAAAAACTTGTGTTCGGTTGCTCCTTGATTGTGGCCAGCACTCAGAATGGATGATGACTCCTCCCAGAAGCTCCAAATTTGTCCAGATGAGGTTCTGTGAGGTCTGAATTGTATCAAGCTCAGCCACATCGCCTCCAAATGAGGTTTCTTTGTCAGCCTGCATGGCTTCGGAAAATATTTCACACAGCAGGTCATGAAAATGTAATCTTTTAATTAAAGTTTTTCAAGTTTATTCCGTGATAAATAAAAGAGCCCTCTGGTTTTATTGTTGTAATATTTTTGTCCCACTCATTGTTTGTCCAAGCTTCTTGTTTGCTTCAATAACAATTCCTCCCTTCACTCTGACCCTTTGCTGTATTGATGTTGATTCCATGTTAAACAGGAAATTGCAGGGTATTACTCTGGGATATTTACAAGTTTCATTTTTTTGGTCAAGGCAAATCCATCAGCACAGCACCCTTAGAAATACAGCTTCCTCTTTGCAAGTGGAGAGCGGAGAGAAACGCGTGTATTTCAATGGTGCATGATATTCATTTCTCAATCTCAATTTTGTCATAAACCATCAAGGGTATCTTGAGTAGCACCAGCCTGATGAATGGAGAGCTACTGCCACAGTATCAGCCTACAGAGGAAACATAAATCACATGTCAAGATTTAAATCTGTCTCAATTACTCATGCTCCCATCCCTCTCTTTCTCTGCCTCTGTTTTCAAAAAAAGTCAGAAAAGACGCATTCTTCACGGACACAAAGGGGTGATTCTGTGCTGCCGCCAGGCTTGAGTCATAGATGGAGCCATGGGGGTTCAGCTGCTGGGTGAAGAGCCGGGCCTGTTGTGTGCCGGGCAGGACAAGTGTGGAACAAACATAGAAATGAAACCTACAGACACTGCTGCTGTTTAAGCTGTTGGCCTACATTGTTGAATAGTTATAGATTAAGGCAGATTTAAATGAATTCTGGTGTCTGATTACATCCTGTGCTGAACCTTTTTGCATGTGGGGAAGCCACTCCGTCTAACATGCACTTCACACAGATAATCACACAGATATATATAAAGCAAATAGTTGATGGTTGTCAGTCCCGCCCAGCTCCTGATGCCGTGAAGCTTATCATTTCAAAAAGACACCAAACCATCAGCTGCTCACTCACTTGTTGTCTGGAGAGGGAAACAAATCAACTTAAAGAGCTACAGATTAAAGCGTACAGAGCACTTAAGGGAATTCTGCACGGCCCATTTCTGTGTGACTGAACTGTCACAATATCACACATTCCAGCATTAGCAAGCTGTGGGGTCCAGTGCTGCCGTCAATGGCTCCTCTGTGCCGCCGTCACCTCAGAGACAACAGGAATGCTCATCCACTGCAGCCCTCCCTCCTTCCCTCCTTCCCTCCTTCCCTCCTTCCCTCTTTCCCTCCTTCCCTCCCCTTCCCTCCCCTCTCTCCCTCCCCTCACCAAGGCCGGGACTGCACTGCTGGAGGATGGATGGGTCTGTCGGAGGAAGAGGCAGAGTGTAAATGACAAATAGTGAAGCAATGAGAGGGAGACAAAATGGAAGAAGAGCACAGAAAGAAGGGGTATGGAAAGAAAGACAGAGAGGAGGTGTGTTTGTGAGTCATAATCAAGGATGAGGGACAGAGAATCAGTGATGATACAGCACAAGATTAGTTTAAAACACAACAAGGAAGTAGAGTTATTTATATAATCTTCTCTATTTCCTGTCTGTTCGTTATCACATCTAAAATCAATTACCTGATAAACATGAAAAAGATTTTAAAAAATCATACCATGTCCCTGCATAAGGTTAAGATATTATACAGTCAACACGGCTCAACTACTTTTGTAGGTCTTTGAGTAATGTATACAATTACAGATCCTTCAGTAAGTGCATAAAATGAATGGATGTCATATACCGTATGCTATTATTGTGCAGTTTATCATACAGAGAGCTGCAGGGATGATGTCTTTTTGTAGGCCAACCCAAAAGTTAGCATCGCACTGGTTCTTTCTACAAAAAGCCAATGATATTATTCCACTGGATTTTGGATCATTGCAGAAAATAAACCCTGTGGCGAACAGAAGTATATGATACTTACACGTTTTATTCAGCAAGATAATCTTCACAAACGAACACCACTCTTATCGTTTTTGGAGCTTAAATACAATAGAAATAAAAAGCTAACATTAGGCTAGTCACAGACACTAAGTCAAATTTATTTTATGTATGATCATACTTGGCGATAAACCGTTTCTGAACTACAATGACTTCATGTTACCACAACGTAGCTAAAGGCGGACTAGTGCTCAGCGTGATGACGTTTTGTAGCCTCATTTAGCCTCTTGTTAGCAACTGCCTTTTATAAGACACTCAAAACTTCTAAATTCATGAGAGGAGTATTTACTGACATGTTGCACATGTAGAACAAAACGTTGAAATATTTTAAGCTTGTTGTTAACGACAAACCTTATTTCAGGCATCTAACCCAAAAAACATTTTTTTAAATTAACTTTGAGATGAGGGAACTGGAAGTGCAAAAATGCTGACTCATTTCTGGGTTTTAGGACTCATTCCTGCAGCACTCTATTCTAAGTGAGACCAAGGCCTGACGCAAAGTCTGTATTTGTTTCTGCATAAGCGTGTAGTTTATTAAGAGGACATTTGTAGAGAGAGCAACCTCACATGTAAGCTTCCTGTAGTGTATATGAGTACATAATATCTCTATATCTAAATGATATCTCAGCAGCAGTACCGAGACCCCAAACAGGAGGCCTGTTTGTTTTGGGGAGGCCCAGGGACGAAGAGTAGGCTGACATTTCCTGTCCACAAGCCAAGAAAAAGACACATTCTTCTGCTAGGCACCCTGCATTTCCTGTCTGCCTTCAGACTCAAACTGCAAGACACATTTCACACTACACCCTCTGCCCGGTCCCATCCCACACTCAAGAGTTATCATTTAAAATCTTTGATATAGCCTACATTTGTGTATATTTTCACAAACCAAGGATTTATACAATGTACCTCTAAAATGTACATAATTTGACTTGTGACACAAAATCCCATTTTCTTCTCATTTAATCCTCATTTCAATTCTTTCACGTGCTGTTAAATGATTTTTAGTACAACCTGTAATTATCATGTTAATTTACATCGTGCTGTTTTTTGTAACACTTGCCTCTACTTGTTTTAACCTTTTCGTCACTTCCTGGTTTCATTTCCGTGCTTTCCATTATTAAATGCTGTCATCTTATCTGGTAGTACTCTAGCTCAAACAGTATGAGTCAGCTGTCCCACTTACCTAACACTCCTTACAGTCTTTATGTGGTACTTGCTATATAACATGCATTAAACAAACAAACAAAAAAAGCTGTGAGGATGAGACACTCTGTGTCATTGCGTCTAAATTTATCAGATCAACACTGGTGACTAACCTGCTCTCCTCCAGGGCACAAAGTACTGCAACACAAAGCTGTCTCTCCTGTACATTTACGAGGTGAGAAGCTATTCTATGCAAACTGTGAGTGACTATGAGTGACTCACAGTGTCAATGAGTCATATTCTCTTTAAGTCATGTGTCTGGATCAAGCCTTCATGATAACGCTCAGAATTCAAGAAACATACCTGGAAATATTGATGCAATATACAGTAACTATCACAGCAATGATGCGCCTGTTGGGGAGCGCTTTGAGTGGGCAATCAGCGGTTGAAAGCGCCATCTAGTGCTAAAGGACTCTGCTATACCTCAGACAAAGGCAATCTTTATTTAAAAACTCTCCGCAAGAGTGAAATGTATTTGGTGATGATCCTTATCGCTATTCTTGGCTGCAGATTGGCTGGTTGGGATTGACCGAGGGTGGGGAGCTGAGTGTGCCAAGGTGTGCGTAAAGGAGTACCTGTGCGCTCCGCCGCTCTCCGGTCAGATGGCGCCCACGCACTCTCTGATCTCACTGCTCAGTTTCACTTCTGACGCGTCTCTGGACCTGAACGAGACGTAGAGGACTTGATTCATTTGTTTGGTCTCATCGTCAGAACAGATTCAAGGAGGTTCGAGACATGAGCGGTAAGCCAACACTTAAGATTTCAGCAGTTTGCAGCTGTGTTATGAGTAAATAACTACGCGTTAAATAGCAAGGCTGCGCTATAGCCGGGTATACAATCAGTGATAAGGTCTTAAGTTCGGCTCTCGGTTTGGGTCAACAACAGGAAATAGACAAGTATACAAATCTGGCATTTTGAACTCCCACATCACTATAATCTATCACATTATGTAATATTATTCTACCCACTGTGGAGCATTGATCAAGTTGCCCTCTGTTTTTGTTGTTGTTGTTTTTAATCAATACTCTGTCAATGTGACACATTTGTTTCATGACAAAAGCTACTTTTCTCAAACCAGTTAACACAACAATCTTCTTTTTGCTAAACTAACATATATTAACATATAGCATATACATATTTTCAGTCATGTCAAATACAAAATTACATCTTATTTTTGTTAAAGCTACTCTCAAAACTTTCCAAACTTTCACACAAGATATAAACATGGCCTTTTGGAAATAAATACACCTGATAACAAAAGTCCTGTTGATGGAATATATCTGAATATGTTATCAGCAGATAACACATGCATAGTTTGTGATATTGTTTTTTTTGTTTCTTTTATTATTTTTATTTTTTCCATTTAAACCTTAAAATTGCAGGTTGTATCTCTTTCTGTTCTTAGAGGAGATGATGGTAGATCACAGTATAGTATTGGGTGAGTGTTTTCTACTGCTTGGAGTGTAAGGAGGAGGGGTTCGGTTGTAATCACATGAGAACAATGTCTCAGTAGACGTGTTTATGGGTAATGACTGAGATTCCAGAGCATCCAGACCTGCCTCGACCTGCCTTTTTAGCTCAGATCAGTCACATCAGCTGCACAGAGCAGCAGGCGCCTCACTCTCATCGTTGATAAATAACACTGAGGGTAAATAATAAATAATATTCATGAGGACTTATCCATAGGTTCTTTTTTTTTTATCTATGAAGTGATCAAATATTATCAGAGCCAAAACCCACCAAAGAATTACAGACTGCAGTGAGATGTGACAGAAACTGGACCTCTGTGTGATTATAAAGTGCATTTGTTAATCCAACAGAAATGAGACATGGGGTTCTGTTTGTAGAAACAACTCAGCTTTGGGGGGCTTGTGTTGTTAAGAGTGTGCCTTGTTCAGCATTTTCTCACTGGATTTAGAAGGCGGGCGAAAGCTTTCCCTCCCTTGCATCACTGATAACAGAATCAACCATTATGTTATTATTATCATTATTACAAGAGGAAAGAAAATAACGGTAAGTGTGATTACACACAGTATGTAGTTGTGTTTTTAACACACTCCTGTAGTGGCAGGGTTTTTCACTTTCTCTCATTGTCTCCTCCACAGTGTGAAATGAATGGGACTGAGCAAGCTTTTTTCCCCTGGTGTGTTTTTAGGTGTGCAATATGAGTCAAGCCAGTATTTTCATTCCTGCACTCTGAGACACTGACCCACAAAGTGTCCTCCCCACTACAGTTTATGACCCTGGTAACAGCAGACTCTTACTGCTGCTGATATACTAACTCCTATGAAATATAACTTCATTCATCATGCAAACACTTATTGGCTTTTAGCTAATCAAGTTGTCCTCCTTAAATGAGATCTAACACCATTATCTGCTCTCCGTGTGGCAAATGAGCTGAAGTTAAATGTTCATCTGTCGGACTTGTATTTTGTAGGAGTAAATCCCCCTCTGCATTCCTTGTAAGATTTCCAGTAAGGAGGTTAATCTCATTCTTTCTCAATGCAACAGATAAACCCAGTAATCTTTATGTATCCTAAAGAATGATTTCTATTAAAAAGGGCTCAGTGTTTGACAAAGAGGATCATCATGTATTGCATTTTAATTAGGAGGAATATAAATTTAATTCACAAGGATGCCTCACATGTTTGCTTCTGATGTCTTATCTTTGCGTTGAAAAGCAGACAGACAGTGATTTTTTTATAAGCCATTGTGCAATGACTCACTTTGAGGGCTGAGAGTTGCAGATAAGCTTAGTCAGGACAGTAGATCTGGTCCTCGGGCTGAACTGTGACGGTCAAATGAGACATGGTCCAAAGTACCAATTCTACAGCATTTCTGGAGTCACTAAATGATTAAAAGATTTTTTTGCACAATAGTTTTTACAGCAGTCAAACTTCTTGAACTTCTTGCAAATTTCCGGTCTCTTGCAGGTGTCACAGTTTGGGCCGAGGATGGGGACATAGCTCAGGAGGAGGTGCGGTCCTCTCCCTCCTGGTCAGAGGAGCGCTGTGAGGAGCTTTGGGATCGGGTGGAGGGTGTACGGCACAAGCTCACGCGCATCCTCAACCCGGCCAAACTCACGCCGTTTCTGCGCCAGTGCAAGGTCATCGACGAGCAGGATGAAGACGAGGTGCTCAACTCCACGCAGTACCCACTGCGCATCAGCAAGGCCGGTGAGAGGAGGAACAATTCATTCGAAAACGTCGATACATCTAAAGCGGAACACCAGCCGTACAGCTAAAGTGAACACCTCAAGCAACAGCTTCAGATTTAATCGTTTTTATGGCCTTTTGACGTGACGTAAAAAGGCCATGCAGTTGGTTGTGCATATGTTACCCATTAGCTAGTTTCAGATCATGAAACTGTCAAAGATACTAGTCTTTTTGTAATGTTATATTGCACCTATTAAAAAAAGAACGCTACTATGAGGTATGAGGTGAAAGGGACCTGTCAACAGGAAGTTGGTTATTGTAGTTTGACCTGTTGATTTGGTAGGCTATACTTCTTGGAGTCGTGACTCAGTCAAATCTGGATACTACAGTGTGACTTGAGGATTGTATTATCTCCAATGCTCAATGCAAATAAACGCCCATAACTCCACTTAGAAATCATAGACAAATTAGAAGAGAGGACAAGCAATAGAGTAGCATTGGCATCATCATAAAAAAAGAATAATGGGAATTTCTTACATTTCGGTCATTTTTACCTTTAATTAAGAGACAAATGATAGGAAACGTGGGAAGAAAGACAGGGGGTCCATATGCAATATGGTCTTTGCTAATGAACCGATACAAATGGTTGCCTGAAAGACAGTACAATAATGTACAATAGTACGACGTGCTTTAAAAATGGGAAGCACGACAGTACATGCAGTATGGTTCTTTTGTAAAACCACATTATGTGTGAGTGGTTGTGCAGCAGGTAGCGAGAGAGGAACAGGCGGGTAGAGATACATGTTGCAGTGAGTAAAACAGGCAGGAACTAAGGAGAGAGTAAGATGAAAGACTTTGCCAAGTAAAGGGAAGTGTAAGGCTGACAGAATGGGGAGTGAAGATAGTAAAGATGAAGACGAGGACCTGAGCACCCAGTTCATATCGCTGTGGTTTCGTTGCCAGAGGGTTAGCTCATGCTACAGCTGCTCATTTATCATGGTCATGTTTGAAATACCTACAGTATGTAACTACAGTGTAGATGGCACTCACATCAAAGAGGTAACATTTTTGAGGTGAGACTGCTTCAGCTTTGATAGTTTACAGTAACCAAAATGCTGACATGAGCTTGCATCGGTTTATTGACATTGTGCATGGGATAGTGATTAATCCCACATTTTTTTCTTTCTCTTTTTGTTGAACAGGTCGTTTGCTGGACATTCTGCGTGGTCAAGGCCAGCGAGGTCTTCAAGCCTTCATGGAATCGCTGGAGTTCTACCACCCGGACCAGTACACGCAGCTGACCGGAGAGCAGCCCACACAGCGATGCTCCCTCATACTGGGTAAGGCGGGGCTTTCCCTGCATGTCTAGGATGGCAGAGGTGTGGACTCACCTCGTGACACAGGGTTGAGTTGGACTTAAGGATTGAAAATAATCAACCAAAATACTTTGAAAAGTGAAGGAAATATCTTAATGTGGAACGAGAATTTTCATGCGTACACTTTGAATGAAAAGACACTGTATTTAATCGGAAATAGACTTTGTAAAATAGACTCCATTACAAATATTTTAGGCCCAAAACTCAAAGTTTAGGACTCAGGATTCCTGATTGTCATCTTGAGACTTAAATCTGACTTTCGAAAATAGACTTAGCCCCACTTGTTGAATAAAAAGGCTCTTTACTGGCACATAGCAAACACATTACAGTCATTCAAACTTTGGATAAGCTCACCATGGTTTATATTTGAATGTTACATGGCCAGCAAACAAACCTGAGATACGTACACTTGAAAAGTGGTTTCAACGCACTTGAGCCAGAAGCTCAGTGTTATCTAGTGGATAAGTAGGCTACTCTCTGCAGAGCTGAGCACACAATGTTGTTCTTACTATGCTTAAGAGTATCTTAAGGAATGAAGGGCATGTTAAACAAGCAGAATATAATGAAAGGCCTTTGGACGTTTGGCACAACTCTAAGACAAAGAGCTAAAGATGTAGAGCCAGCATGGGTACTTGAGAGGAAATCTTATAACAAAAGTTCTCTTGGTACTTTCACAAAGTATGCACAAGGATTCAGTGTTCCCAGATGTTTACATATGCGAAAAGGACATGCAGATGACTTAGACACGCTTTCATTCACCCGTCCCGTCTCCTCACACATTAAAACAAACCACTCCACTCTCCGCATGTGAGCTTACCCACTCCACGCACATTAACCAGTTGTACCCATGACGACCCATAACCTCCACCTGTCTATACCCCCCAGATGAGGAGGGTCCGGAGGGTTTGACCCAGTTCCTGCTTCTGGAGGTGCGTAAACTGATGGAGCAGCTTCGAAACAGCCGCATGTGTGAGCGCCGCCTGTCTCAGCGCTGCCGGATGGCGGAGGACGAACGCGGCCGTGCCGAACGCAAAGCTCAGGAGCTGCGTCAGGACAGACTGCAGCTTGAGAGGTTTGTTTCACTTTTGGGGGCAGCTGAGTTTGGTCCTCTTTTGTCAGGCTGTGAAAAGAAAATCTTTGTTCACTAAATTCATGGGTGAGAGACGAGTCATGGCAGAAACTTTCTCTGACAGTTTGAGCCAGGTAATTTCTCTTGTTGGTGACGTCAAACAGGCAGTGATGGGTAACTTTCTATAGAAAGCTTACCAGCTGGTTTTTGAGATTTTTCAAATCTTCACTATGTTTGGGCAAAGATCTCCGGCCACTTAGAAACTGAGATTCCATTTGAGAGGGTCAATAAACAAATACGCTGAGTGAATCTCTAGTTATTAGAAGTAATATTTCCTCATGAAGCTTCAGTGAGCGGATTAAAACTACGATGAATCGATGAACGAGTAACTTTAATGTCACAGAAAGCACATGGTTCACCTTGTGTCGCACAGAAATGAATCAATGATGATTTGTGATCTTTAGGTTGCGTCAGGACTGGGAGTCGGGCAGTCGAGAGCTGGGCAAGTTGAAGGACAGGCACCTGGAGCAGGCTGTGAAGTACTCCAGGGCCCTGGAGGAGCAAGGCAAGGCCTCCACCCGCGAGAGAGAACTACTGAGACAGGTAGGTCGGCTGGGAGCAGCATATGTAAAAAACAAAGCTGTACAGTGTATCATCTTAGGAGGTTAAAGAGAGTGTATGTTTTATTCACCACAAATCCTAGAACTCACAGATACCGATACCGAGGAGTTGTCAAACACAAGACTTTTTCTGACTTTTAGTGCGAGAAGGCCCTCAGAAGATGAGTCATTCCTCATGTCCCACCACATTCCTCAGCTGATACTCACTCTAAAAACAGCTGTTACTTGCTGCAGAAATGGCGAATTTGCTAATAACAGTGATCTACTTGTCCCCCCCAACTTGTTTCCCCCTGTTGCTCTAAGCTTTAAGGTGCTGGTTTAGGTGCTCCACGTGGGGCCAAGAGTTTCTATTTAACACAAGGGTCTGTTCTTCAGAGATACGTGTTACTTGCAAAGCCATGTCGCATAAAGACAGGGAGAGATATTTTAAGTGCTGGGAGACTATGGGGAAGAAAAATAATAAATGTTATGTTTGATGGCACGAACAGCAGCGCCCAGGGCAGTGAAACTGTTTAAACTGGCACGCAGCTGCAACATGACACTGAAGTGAGCAGCTCAAACCAACTGTGTAGATGTTATCAGCCTGCCTTTCATTTACAAACATGTCGACCAAACCATTGAGGTATGAACCCCTTTGTTGTGAATACCTGGAATTATTTGTGGTTATTTTGTTCCTGAAAGATGGTGATGTTATTAAACAGCTGCATTATTACCTCATTAGCCATATTTTAAACGTGTTTTTCAAAATATCAGGGTATGTGTTTATGGCTGCTTTGCTTGGTCTCCACACAGGTAGAGGAGCTCAGGTCCAGGTTGACAGAGGCAGACAAACAAGCAATCAATCCTCCAGGGAACACCACGGCAGCAAAAAGAAACAGTTTGCTCTCCTATGAGATAAATGGTCCTTCACCTGCTTTGCCAGAAAAGCCGCTGCACCGCACGGAATTTCACAAAGCTGAGAATACGGGAAGTCAGATGACGAACTCAGTTCCTGCCACCGGAGTCAAAGTATGTTTTTAAATCTACAGAGTTTATCGTCTGAAAGCACATTTGCTGTTTGTTATGTGTCGGGATCAATCACACTGCTTTTTCCTCATAATTTGTCCCTCAAGACAAAGATGTAGCATGCTTTTTTGGGCGGTGTTTCTAAAGATGCAGTGTTTCATGTTGTCAAAATGAGCTTTGTGTTGTTTACCTCAGGCTCTGATGGATATCCTGCAGCAGGACCGCAGGGAGGCTGCAGAGCAGAGGCAGGAGCTCTGTGATATCATAACCCGGCTACAAGGAGAGCTACAGAGCACTGAGGAGCGCTGGGACAAGGTGTCACAAATGACAAACAAACTTTTTTTTACTCTGTTAAAAAAAGTTTGATGTACAGCCAAAGTCCGTGTTTAATGTTTTTTTTCTGCCTTTGAATAGAGGTTGTAATGGTAAACTGTGTTTGTAGCTGGAGTCGCAGTGCGAGCAGCTACAGCTGAAGGTGAGAACTCTCCAGCTGGACTGGGAGACTGAACAGAAGAGGAGCGTGTCCTATTTCAACCAGATCATGGAGCTGGAAAAGGAGAGAGACCAGGTCAGTGTGAATGGAGGCCCAACAGTCTCTAGCCAACTTTCATTCACGTTTGTAGTTGGTTGTGTTGCAGTTGCAATTCCTCATATTAGCACCCAGTTTTCCCACCGTGCAAACTTTTTTCCATCTTTTCACCAGGCTCTGCGTAGTCGAGACAGCCTGCAGTTGGAGTACACCGACTGTCTGCTGGATAAGAACCGTCTGCGTAAACGCATTGCAGAGCTGCAGGTCAACCTGGAGCAGCAGCAGAGGGAGCTGGAGAGAGAGAGGGAGAGGAGCCGGGAGCAAATGGAGCAGAGCAGCCCCGGTCTGCACTGTGTGAGTTTACGCAGCAAGTTAGGAGCGCAGCACTGTCTTCCCACTGCAACCACACAACGCGTTAAGCTATTTCCTGTGTCTCCTCAGTCCCACCTGTCCCTGTGCAGTGAGGACCAGTGCTACGGCCCCTGTTGTTCCCTCGGTCTGGACCTGAGACCCCAGGCCAATGGCAGCCGCCTGCTGCTACGAAAGGTCAGGGCTGGCTACCATGATCTTACTTACATTCACAGTAGCAGTGGAATCACCGTCATCCCAGTCATGATTAAAATCAGAATAAATGACAATGTGGTGCTGTTAATGCAGTGTACCTACGTCTTTGTGTACTGTGACCACAACTATTTTGGAGACTGCGGCAACATGTTTTCTCACGTTGTCTTCGCAGCATGCAAGGAATGTAGCTTTTGGCAAAGTAAATATCTTTAACTGGAGTAGGATCTTATTATTGTGTAGAGTTTGAGACATTGTAGTAGATTCTTATGCAACCCTTAGCATGTTAGTACCTGCACAATACCTCTATATCTGTGAGGTCATACTATTTTTTCTCCTGTTCTCTGTGACACAGACACCATCGAGTGGCCATGCCAATGATAACTCGGAGGGTAAGTTCTGTGCACTGACACCTGGTGGATGATTCTCAAATTTTGCACAGAGTACTTGTAATTAAGTACTTTATTTCTCCTCCACAGATTCTCGCTCCACCTCAGAGGAAAATCTGCTCTCGTCAGTGAGTACCACAGCGCCGCTCAATAACAAACACAGGAAGGAATAAGGAGTAAGAATCAGTGTGTTTTGTATTTACCTCTCTACCCTCAGACAGAGGAAAACGAAAAAGAAATAAATCGACTCTCCACATTCCCCTTCCCACCGTGTATGAACTCCATCAACCGACGAGTCAACACTGAGTGAGTTAATCAGCCCCACGTAACGATACACAATGTCTGTTCTGACTAGTTTCATTCCATTCCCATTAAAGTCCCTTTTTTCTGCTCTCAACAGGTTTGACTTGGAATCGTGGGCCAGTGATGAGAATGATAACATTACAGGTATATTTAAAAAATAAATGTAATTAAAACTTAACCTTTAAATGATTGTCTTGTGGTTTCACAGCCTTTGCATGTAGTACGTTGTGAGCGTGAGTTACGAGGCTCTCTGGTGTTTTTTAGGTGAGCCGAGTGAACCTTCTATGTGGGATTCCTGGAACTCCCTACACTCTCATCTCTTCCCCCCTGACCTGGTCAACCTGCCTGCAGTCTCTTCACACCAACCCAATCCTAGTGTTTCCAGGTACAACATCACGGATTATACGCCTGTCAATGACAGCCACTAAAAAACATTGTTGAAGCACACTATGACATGCAGTATGTGATGGCTTCCTGCTTAATAACCAATGTCACTTATACAGTGCTCGCAGCAACAACTAACAGCTTCAAAGATAAGAATGATCATTTATTTTACAAAGCTATGGCGTGATTATTGGCCCCATTGACCTTAATTGACTGTAACACAACTGCGCGACATGAATCTCGTTTGTGGAATCCTCAAATTGCAACTAAAAAATAATTTCTAGTACATACAGTTTAACAGAACTCAGTGGTTAACATCATTAGTAATTTGATCCAATGGTTTGGAAGGGTTGAATACTTTATGTAAATATACATAATACAACATGTAGATGAAAGGAAATTCTTAGAGCACAGAACAAGCATAAGTTAACCTTTCTGATTATATAAAGTGAATAGACTAGTTGAGTTGCACTGCTCTTTGTCAAATCTTTGCCTCATCTACATGTCACGTCATCCTCATCTAATGCTGCCCATCCCTGCCATCTCTCAGCACACCCTCCCGCTCCCCGTCCTCAAGCCCCCCCATCTCACCAAAGCACAGGAGAGCCAGTCTAGCTGACGATATTACGATAGTCGGAGGGAACCAAACAGGGATCTTCGTCAGCCACGTGAGAGCTGGTTCCCAAGCTGAACTATGTGGACTGAAGGAGGGCAGTGAGCTGCTGGAGGTGTGTGTGCGTGTGTGTGAGTCTGTATAGTGCATAAATCATGTGTGAGTAGTGTGTGTATGTGTACATGCTTCATGATAGAGGTGTGCTTCAGCAGTTCTGCGTGTAGATGTGAGATTATTTTTTTTTTAAAACAAGCTCCTTGATTGAACGTTTCTCTTAATGTTGTCCAGTTGGAGAGGGTTCTGTTCGGTGGGGGCAGTGTGCTGCTGGGCCAGTGCACTGCTGAGGTAGCCCACTTTTCTCTGCAGTGGTGGGCTGAGCCTTCAACGCTCAAACACCAGAGCAACCCAGAGGGTGAGCCCGTTTTTTTGTCTGCGATTTTTACATAAAACAATAATAGGGTATTCTTGAAACCTCTGTTCATTGATGTCACAGAGAGGTGAGACTAAGCTTTCCCCTCTTCTGTTTCCTGTCCTCAGCATACTCCAAACTGTGCTCCCACCTCTCGTCGCCCACTTTTTTGGGTGCTGACTCCTTCTATGTGCGTGTTAATATCAACATAGAGCCTCGCGGTGACCCGCCGTCTCTGGGTGTGTCCTGTGATGACATTATACACGTCACAGACACAAGATACAATGGGAAATACCATTGGCACTGTTCCCTGGTGGACCCACACACAGCCAAGGACCTGCAGGCAGGAACCATGCCCAACTACAACAGGTACGCCAGTTGGACCATGATTCGACTGCAACCTCATTCTAATTCTGACTATTGAGCTTTTTTTTTTTTTTTACAGTATTATATTACAATATAAGTACCGCCTGTTAATTATGCCGAATTAAGAGCGTAGATAACAGATAAGTATTTTCCATCTCAGGGCACAACAGTTGTTACTTGTTAGGCTACGGAAAATGGCCCTGGAGCAAAAGGACTTCAAGAGGAAGGTCAGTCTGCTCATATTGAATTGACATGCAGGTTCCCTTTCAGTCACTGTGTTAAACCAAACTGTTACATAACTCCTACACACAACGACTAGATAATTATTTGTCTCTATTTTCCGACACGTAGTTCTTGAAGAAAACATCTGGACGTGTACGACTGGTCAAGGCAACGGACCCCAGTTGCCGTGGGATTGGTTCCACACAGCAGGTTGTTTACACACTCAGCAAACGTAAGATCCAGCCACAGTGTTCCCAGAATGCAACACCAAATCAACACCAAGCTGTGCATTAATGTTACCTTCATGTGTGCCTGTCCCCTCAGGTCACGAGGAGCACTTGATCCCGTACAGTTTAGTGCAGCCGGTGCAGGCTCAGACTAAGCGGCCGGTCATCTTCTCCCCCTCTCTTCTCTCCCGTGGTCTCATAGAGAGGCTGCTGCAACCAGCAGAGTCTGGTTTGAAGTTCAACACCTGCACACCAGGTATGCACACACTTATTCACGTCACACACAATGATAGACTCGGTGACTGAAAAGGTTGATGATTCCTCATTTGACCATCGCGTGATACACCACAGTCTCCTCTTTCCTCTGTTTCCTGTGGTTTGCAGAGCCTATCCAGGCTTCAGAGAGACGAGACAAGAGAGTGTTCCTGTTGGATCCCTGCAGTCCAGAGACGACTCTGGGAATACGGCTGCAGTCGATACAGGACGTCATCAGTCAGGTAATTAAAAAAAACTAAACACATCATCGTTGAAATAATTGCATTGCACAAACATCCCAAGTCTCTCCCAAGGAAAAGTAAGAAGAGGGTTTAATTTTGCTAATGATAATAAATGCACATTGTCATGCATTATCCAAATCTCCCTCTTTGTCTCAGGACAAGCACTGCCTGCTGGAGCTGGGGCTGCCCAGTGTTGAGGGCTTATTGAGACAGGGGGTGTACCCTATCGTCATCCATATCCACCCTAAGAACAAAAAGCACAAGAAGCTGAGGTACGTGGGCACTCATTTGCTTGGCAAGTACAGTAAATGCAGTGTAGATCATAGCAGCATGATGGTACATCAATCAGGCTCGTGCAGGTTCACCACACATTTCACGCCACTCACACTGTAAGGTAAATTTGCATTTTTCTCCATCTGAGGTGTGGTGTTTTCTTACAATACAGATATACAAAAAAAAAGTGTTGTTTTAAAGAACCCAACGTTTATTCCTCTAACTTGCTGCATTTGACGCTCCAACACTTGAAATAGGAAGTTTTTCCCACGGTGTGGGGAGGACAGAGTAATGGAGGAGGTGTGCCAGGCCGAGGAGCTGCAGCTGGAGACACTGCCCCTGCTCTACTACACCCTGGAGCCCAGTGCATGGAGCTGTACCGATGAGCTGCTGGCAGCCATACGTAATACCATCCACAGCCAGCAGAGGGCAGTGGCATGGATCGAACTGGATAGGCTACAGTAGAAGGGAGAAACTGAATATTTATTTTCATTATGCAAAACTACAAACTAGATTCTCTCGGTTGTGAATCAAGAATCTGGCAGGTGCCAGCAGGTACCAAACCACAGCCGGGTTTTTGGAGACGATCAACATTCAATATTAGATCATCATTCTATTCTAAGGGAGTGGGATTTACTTGTCATCTTAATAATTCTAAAGAATTATCACCAATGTAGCCAAGCTGGACTGGTTACAATGGGGGAATAGGAAAAACATTTTTTGAAAAACTGAACTTTGAACCACATATGGAAGGTACATGGCAATACAGACCTCCCTGTTAGCTGTTTTTACTCTGTACTCTCAATGGCGGCGTGCTTGTACGCAGCTGCTCGGCACTCTCGGTTCTGTTTATATATTTTTTTTTTTAAATCAGAAATGTCATAATGTTTTTATACATTTTTTTACCTTGTTGCTGCTGTACTGACTGATGAGTCGCCAACTCAATTTCTTTTTATAATGACAATAAACATCCTTACCCCCTTATCAACAGGAATTATGCCATGTTACTTTTTCCCATTCAGACAGTTTTATTTTTCTTACTGTACTTTAAACACTCAAGGGATAACACAAGGTGCCCTTTTTTTTTAAGGTACTTTGGTCCCTGGGTATTCAGTTATGTTGTAAATGGAAATTTAAGCTGTGAGGACACAAAGAGGTACAAAATAGGTGAAGGGGATTGTAGTAGTTGTAAGCAGGGATGTAGTGGAGGGTGCTAATCTGCTTATCCATGTGTATTTGGAGTAAATACTGTGTCCTTTTTGGGCTGACATAATGTTTGAGATGTAAACCAATTAAACATGTCATGCTTAAAAGTATCACACTGACATAACTGTAATTATATGAACAGATTTCAAAGAGAAAACTGAATTTGTGGCTATTTTTAGGTGGGATGTGTATGACTGAAAGTCAGCTAGTGCTGCATTTTTATTTACACTAAACTGCAACAGAAGCTGTAGTTCACTTGGACAAAATGGTCTTGTTTTGTGCTGCAAAATCTTTTTTTAAATCTTGTAACCAGTTTAAAAATAAATGTATATGAAAACAGTTGATGTCTTGTACACTCAATTAGACAACAGACTTGATCTAATTGTTGATTGTTTTTATTGAAATATTACAACAGTGCAGTAGATTCAGTGAGGAAATTATAGACTACTAATAATCTGAAACATAACGTATACCAAGTTATACAAAAGAAATTCCACTCAACTAGACTATTTTTTTTAATTAGTTCCCACCATAAGGAGTACTAGATGTTCTCATTCAAATTGACCAAAACTGTGTCACGGGGGAAAAGTATACATCTACATTACAAACAAAGTCTTGAAAACCCTTAAAAAGCTGTTTGGGCAGTCAAAAAACGATTTTCAATGGTTTGTTTTGAAAAATACAAATACATAACAGTACTTCTCACAAATCAAAACCAGTGAAGTGCGCACAATTATAATTGTGCATACAGGGAATAAATAGCTAAAACATGTAAAAGGCTCATTGTGCTCAATATGCAGCTCAGAGAAGCAATCAGTTATACGGTCAGTTACGGTGTTACGCAGGTAATTTATTCACAGACTTGTGAGCCATTTGTATACTTATTGGTGCTCAGCGTGTATGACGTCATGTTTCCAGTGATACGACGCCCCCTAGTGGACGGTGCCGGTACTCGTCCCGCTCCTCCTCCCTTCTCTGATCAACAACCAGCCCTGGTGATATCATATGCTGGCTAAACCTCCACACAGAAGCAAAATGGCCGATAGTAAACTAACCGATCATACAGCGTCTGACAGTCATCAAGGGGTTGTGCGTGGTTTGTTTACACCTTGAGAACTATAGTCGCTCGAAAAGGATAATCGCCTTTCCTCATTTTTTTCTACGATTAACATTTCGCCTTTCGGTGATGTCATTTCTTATTCAATTTAGCCTTGAACGCCTCGAAGAACTAGCTCGCTAGGCTAGCCACCTTGCTAGCCTGCTAGCGGTAGGTCTGCAAGAATTTTTGCACAGAAGCACTTTATGTCCTATGTGATTCCCGAGGTGAGTATTCAACATCAACGTCATGGGCTTTGGTAGCTTCCATAATGTATGTGCTCGTTAATAACGCTAGTTATTTCCTCCTCTACACCGTCTACAACATTTGGGTTTCTCTATTTTAGAAGAGCGTCGCTTGTTACGCGCAATGCTGAAGAAACGTCACCGAAGTTCGTCGTTTTAATTTGGCCCTGTCGACCGTTACTGCTGATAAACCAGCACCAGCTAGCTAGCAGTCCGATCACCGATTTGTCAGAAGTGTTGCGTTCCCATTGTGAAGTTACGAATTATAACCGTAAAGTTTTGCAAATGAAATGCACTGTTTTTGAAAATAAAGGGGCATACCGTTAGCTAATATGACGTGCCTGTTGTCTGCAGTCAACTGCGTAACGTTAGAGGTTAGTTTCGCCGCGCGGATACGACAGAGGCACCGTTCTCTGGGACAGTCAGTCCCTGCTCTTTAGGTCACGACACGGTGCTCACCAGCTGCTTTAGAGTCCACTAGCTTTAGCTAATTGCTCGGCCGAGTGACGCTCTTCTTGTGGTCTCTAGTAGCTTCACAGCCATTCCTTGCTGGCCTGTTATTTCCACGACTGTTTGCTTCTAACAATTGCCGTGTAGGGGTTCCCATACGTTACATAGACTGATTATTAATAGACACGCCAGCTGATTACATTATAAAGGATACAGTGAAGGGTTAAAGCCATTCGTTGTGCAGTTAGCTTTCATTAGCGCTGTGTGACATGATGCTAATTATGTGCAGCTTAGCTAACCGAAACACTGGGCCCAGTCGTATTTACAGCTCTCTGGTGTCTGAGATACCTTTACATTTCCAGATAAAATCGGGTTTTTTGGGGGGGGGTTTTCAGCCTTCCGTGGTATGTTTTGCTTTTCCACAAAATAAGGCTCACATGACTTAGGTATGAGTTGTATATTTTCATAATACAGATGTTAACTTTTGGCAGAGTGGAAAGCAAGTGTGAAGTCAGGGAGAGCATGTCTTCACAACACTGGACAGATCAAGTCCCGTAACTTTCCTCACATTGAAGCTAGTGTCCTGTGGATCGTGCTGCCATTACAGTCTCTACAGTGATGTAGAAGAACTTGACTTTTATAGAAATGTTTAGAGTTTGTCTGGCTGCTGCCTGTGTTGTCTGTTAGCATGAATTGCAATGGTTTGCTGGTTAATGAATTATGCAATGAGAAGCTAGGCTTCCAAGGGCTGTTGTCAAGCTGTCCACCCCTGGTTAACTTCACCGTCCTTACAACGTTGTCTGTGTCGTCGAATACTCTGCAGTGATCTGGTGTAATACTTATTATCCATTTTCAGTCAAAGTCTGTGTGTGTGAAAAGGTGTGCTTTAGTGAGGATTAAATTACTTTCAGTGTGCCTTGAGATGTAACATGAATAATTGAATGTGTACATTTCTCTTCACAGACAGGAGAATCAGGAAAGGGAGCAGTAGTTCATGGAAGACAAGAAAAAGAAGAAAGAAGATAAAAAGAAAAGGGAAACCTCTCAGAAGGTAAACATGTTCACCAAAAAATCCACAGCTGACTTTGCCTCTGTGCTTTGCAGAAAATCTTGGAGGGGGGACTTCCTTTTTTCACATCATTACCAGTTACTCTGTTTTGGTTGAATTGGAATATTTTATTAGGTAGCTTAGATTTTGTCATTTTTGGAAATTGTAAAATGAATAGTGAATGCCATATTCTTCATGTTTGCTTAATAGTCCCTTGCTAGTCAATTTTCTCAGTCGCAATAGCAAGACTAAAGCCTAGTAAATAAAAATAAAAAAATAATAATATCTGACACACTTATTCTTTCTGTTTTAGGTGCCAGAACAGAAAATCAAAGGTACGTTTTTTTTTTTCTTCATCATCAGACATGTCTTCCTTTTATCACTCACTATTCCATATTATCATGTTAATGGCATGGTTTCTATGCCTTGTTGTTAAATATGCTTTTATCAGCAGTACCTTGTTCTTATGACCATGGGTTATTCACAATTATGCTCACACTTTAGATGTATTTTCTTCAACTTTTTAAAGCTATAGAGAAGTTTAACGTACCTGTGGCTCAGAAACAACCCTTTTCTCACCGTACTGAAGTCTACCAGTGGTTCACACCCTTTCTTTAAATGTGTTTTTAGTGCCAGAATCAGCCAAGCCCTCCTGTTCCCAGCCGCTCGCCACCCCAGGCTCAGTGTCCCCCAGCCCTGGCCCTGTTGCCCCCTCATCCCCCAGTCCTGCTGCAGCCGGGGTTTCTGCACAAGTTCCTCCTGGTGGCGGGAACAATGCAAAGCAGCGGACTGCTGTGGCCAACGGACAGCCCTCCTCCTCCCCCTCTGGAAGCCAGACCTCCCAGCAGCAGCGATACATGTCCAGAGAGGTTCCACCAAGATTTCGCTGCCAGCAGGATCAAAAAGTGCTACTGAAGAGGGGCCAGCCACCGCTGTCCTCCATGCTGCTGGGGGGAGGCGGAGGGGAAGGGGGTGCAGGAGGGGTTGGTGGAGGCAGTGGCTGGGAAGCCGCCCCATCGCTTTCCTCGCAGGGAGCAGATGACCCCAATGCAAACACAGCTGGAGGCGCAGGTGGGTTAATGTCTTAACAAACACAACAAAAACAGATGATCAACTTTGATACGTAGTTCACTGAATGCCGCAGCTACAAACTGCATTTTGTCTCGCAACCCTGTTGTACAATGACAATAAATGTACCTTGAAACAACGTATGTTTAGAAACGCGACTGTGTCATTAGTTAGTATTGTCAATGACTTACCTAATTTTTGTCCATATAGATTCCAACCTGGGTTCATCGTCCGCCTCACCCCCTAACTCCTCCTCATCGTCATTATGTGTTGCTGCTCTGTCGTCTTCTTCTACTACTACTTCAACTTATGCAAATTCCACATGGGGGGCAGGCTCTGGCAGCCAGTCCTCTTCTCAGGGCTGCGGGAAGGTGATTGTTGATGGGACGGACCTGGGGGATTGGCCTAGCATCCTCGGAGGGGCCAAATTGAGTTCTGACCGGGCTGGAGGAGGAGGGGTGCAGGAGCAAGACTGCCCTGGTAACAACAACTACAGTAGTGCCTCATGGAGTGAGAGAAACATCCAGCAGAAGGGAGGAGCAGCAGTAGGAGGAGGAGCAGGGAACATGGACAATCCTTCCTCGCCTCGTTCTTCTCCTCTTTCCTCCTCTTCCTCGCTTAATGAATGTGTTCAGTCGAGTGGTGGTGTGTGGGGCTCTTCCACCCCCTCTCAGGTGGAGGCAGGGCTGGGATCAGCAGCATTTTACAATTCCAAAGTCTCCCGTCTTCTTCCTGGGCCTCAGGAGAGCCCCGTGGGTGGCAGCAGCAGCAGCAGCAGCAGCAGCAGTGTCCCTGGTGCCAATTTCAACCCCAACGTGAACCCCTCCGCCTGGCCTGCCCTGGTGCAGGGTGGGACATCATCTTCGGCTAGCGACGGCCTTCCACTACACTCGTCCATTACTCCAGCTTCCTCGTTCTCTGCCAGCACTACTCTCATCGCCACTCACTCTCTTTCATCTGTGAATCAAACTGGTCTCCATCAGCAGCACACTGAGACGGCTGTGGGAGCACGGAGTGGAGAACAGCAGCAGCACTTTGGAAACCTAGGACCAGAGTTGGGTTCAGGCGGGGGAGCAAGAGGAGCAGGACCAAATCAAGAAGGTGGCGATGAGGGGGGCTGTGGCCCTGCTAGTGTTGATGGAGAAGGGATTGGTAGTCTTTCTGGCTCTTCATCTTCCTCCTCTGCTGCCTCCTCTTCTTGGAGATCCATGCCTCCAGTGTCCTCTGACCTGTGCACGGGTGCCTCACAGGCAGATGGGTGGGGTGGAGGAGGGACTGGAGCTCAGGGGCAGGAAGGGGGAGTATGGGGCTTTGGAGGCCAGGGTGACAAGGCAGGGTGGGGTAGGGGAAATGATGGTAGCTCAAATACCCCAGTGGTATCTCAGGGAGCGTGGGAAGGAGGCAGTACAGAAGCAGAGTGGGGCGGCACAGCGGGAGCTGTTAGTTCGAGTAACTTAGCAATAGGAAGTGGAAGAGGAGGAGATGGGAGCAGCAGCAACAGCAGCAGCAGTAGTGGAGGCAGTGGAGGTATTGGCGGCAGTGTTTTGCAGGACTCTGCCTCACCAAAGTTTGACACTATGACAAAAGCTTGGGACAATCAGAAAGGGATGGAAGGTGGGGACGGGACAGTTGGGGAGTGGGGAGGAGGAGGAGGAGGAGGGCAGGTTGGAGGCACTGCAGGTGGCGCACCTTCGTCCTCTAGCGGAGGAGGGTCCATAACTGGAAGTGGTGGAGGAGGGAGTGATAATGGATATAAGCAGGAGAGCGCCTCGTCTGTAAACAAATCTCCCGACCAGACCTCCAATGCTGAGGTGGCCTTACTCGGCATGCTCAATCGATCTGACCTAGACCCCAGGGTTCTCTCTAACACGGGCTGGGGGCAGACCCAGATTCGACAGAATGTGGCCTGGGACCTGGCTACCACGACAGGAGTAAGAAACCGAAATGACCGAAGCACTTCATCTTCCTCTGCATTCTCATCAGCAACCATGAACACTACCACTAGTCGCGGCCCTGGGTACCCATCTAACACCAGTTCAATAACTAATGATCCATCTGTTGGCAGTCACACGACCAGCCTGAACTCTGGCCCTGTTACAGCAAGGGATGGCTGGGATGGTGGTACTACACAGTCCACCTGTGGTCCTCATGTGCACGGTAGCACTATAAGGAAGCCAGGAAAGCCAGAAGAAGATATAGAGGGCAACCAGGGCAAGGCAGCTGGAGGCTGGGGTGATCTCCCACCCGAAAACCAGGGCAAAGGATGGGGGACTGAAGAAAAGAAATGGGGTGATCACAGAGGAGGAGGAGGAGGAGGAGGAGGGGGAAGAGGAGGAAACTGGAGAGAATTTGGAGAACAGGGTAGTGGGTGGGCAGATGGTCCAGAGGATAAAGGGACAGGGGGATGGAAGGGGACTGGGAGAGGAGAGGCAGGTGGTTGGGGAGGAGACAGGGGACAGAGGGACTCTATACCTGGAGATGGGCGAAGCAGAGGTGGAAGCAACTCTGATGAGAAGGGATCTTCCTGGGGTCATGTGGAGGAAGGGGGAGCTCAGCGAGGAGGTTGGGGAGGGGGAGATGTGGGTGGAGGCAAACCCCACCAGGACTGGGGGAGTTCAAAGCCCCACACAGCCGCAGCAGCACCGATACCAAACAACCAAGTGGCACCAATGAAAGCCCCAAATCAACAGCAGCACCAATCACAGGGCCAGCAGCCACAAGGAGGTCCCATTCAAGGAGGGTGGAACAGCCGGTCTAATGTCGGAGGTGGAGGTCCACCATCCAAGAATCAGAACCAAAGCCCGGGCTGGAGCTCCGGTCCAATCCCCCAAATCTCTGGGGGCGGGGGCGACTCCCTGGAGCCCAGTGGCTGGGAAGAACCTTCCCCTCAGTCCATCAGTCGCAAAATGGAAATCGACGATGGCACTTCAGCCTGGGGAGACCCGACCCGCTTCAAAAGCAAGAATGTGAATTTGTGGGACAAAAAGAGTGCTACGCCTGGCCAAAGCCACGGTCAGCAGGCCCCACCACCACCATCCATCCAACAGCCACCTAGAAGGCAGCAGGGCATGCAGCACAGCAGGGACACAAACCCTGGCAGTGCTACAGTGGGTAAGTAGAAGTTGTACCATTAGAAATAAGTGCGCATTTGGCAAACCACAACCAAACTAGATCAGCATTTGTAGTCGAGTATTGCACATTTTCTTTACTCTGTCATCATTCTCCATGTCCAGGCATGTGGGAAAGAGGTGCGCAATCTGTGGATAATGGTACGGCTACTTGGGGCCAGTCGTCCGAGGCATCAACAGGTTGGGGTGATCAAGATGAGCCCGGCAAAGCTTCTGGCTGGGGGAACCCTTCACCCAACTCTGGCAAATCTGGTAAGAAGAGAAACAAAATGTAATTCAAAATATTGCGATATGAGTTCAGAGTTATTTATGCTCATTGTCATTTTTAGACATGGTGTTCCAATCAAGCAACATTACACATCTCTCAATTTAAAAGGGTTCAGCATTTTCAAACCGCAAGTTAAAAACAGAAGACATCTAGAGAAATGACATGGCCACTTTATAACCATCTGTTTTGATTTCCCAGCAGGCACCAAATCAATGGAGAGCTGGGGTGGGAAGGGAGATGCCTCTGTTGCAGCCTCCCGTCACCCCAGCTGGGACGAGGAAGATGACGGCAGCGGAGGGGTCTGGAACAACTCTGTGTCGCAGGGAAACAGCTCCTCCTTCAACTCCGGAGGCTGGGGTCAGACTCACGGAGGAAAGAGAGGCAACATCAAGGTAGGGAAAGTTAGAGGTTCAAGGACACACTTTGGGTTCATTGCATGAACACAAAGCCCTCATTTTGTTTCCTAACTTTCCTCGATATTGTCATGTGTACTTTTTCAATTAGTTTTTTTTGCTGAGGGTAATGTTTGAATGTCTTTCTTAAAGAGTGGAGGAGGGGACAGCTGGATGAACCCAGTGTCGCGCCAGTTTTCAAACATGGGTCTTTTGGTAAGATGTTAATTCACTAAAAAATGATCTTAATAACTCTAGCTATTTCAATCAGCAAATGCAATGCGTTACTCCACTTTATCTTTACATAGCAAATGTTTATTTTTGCTGCTATATCAATGTGAGAACATTTTATGTCTTCTCTTTCATAAAATCAAAACTCTTAATCAAAACTTTCCACCCATATTTGTAATTGTATGATGATGATGATGGTGGTGGATGGATTATCAGTGAGACCTCTGTAACTGTCCTATGAACGAGTCTGTTTTTTTATTTTATTTTTTTTAGGGTGATGACCCAAGTCTTGACAAAAAGATGGAAGGAGACAAGAGAGGAATAACTGACTATAACGGAGAGATGCGGAGGGGAGGAAGAGGTGGAGGAGGTTACCGCATGCCTAGTTCCAAAGACATGGGCCCTGTTGAAATGGGGCCCTACGGTGAAAAGGTATGAGGCTGTTGTGCCAACTAGTGTTTTACAGAACTTTTATTTTCAAAGTTGGCTACCATTCACCTTTTTATATCAACAATATCGACTATATGGCTGAGTTGTGCTAACTTGAGGACCGGAGTGAAGAAAGCACAATATGAGAAAACTGTATTTCCATTGTCCTCCAGATGGGCGGCCATGGGGTGTTTGTTGGCAGTGGCGGAGGGATGCCTCAGCCTCGAGGGATGCACCAGCCTGGCATGCATCCAATGAATCCCTCCCAGGGTTTACGTGCTCAAGTGCCTCATCAGTTCCTGTCTGCTCAGGTACGCTGTCTTTGGTCTCTGATGTCTCAGTTATGATTGATGTTGTATTTAGGGGAGAATGAGGGTCTCCTGAGTCCTGCCAATGTTTACTTCACACACAGAAAAATCTTGGTTGGTAGTGGATCATTTTAACTGCTTTTTGAATATTGCCCATAATGCTGCCTGATCGCCTTGTGTTCTGGCTATAAATAACATTTAGCTTTTAGTCGACTTTTAAGAGACCATTAACCTCATTAGGAAATACTCTACTTCATCATATTCATTCCATGTTTCCTGTATATTAACTGTTTATTTTATTTTACCTATGCTGTCTGGCAATTTTACAAAATGTCTGATAAACAAACAGAAAATGACTCACATTAGTTGTCTAATTTGTGTGGCCTTAGACAGTAATGCAGGCCCACACTTGTTGCAACTTGACGCCCAAAATCTAGTTCTATTCATTTTTTTTTTCCTGACACAGTTTTTGATAATACGGGAATCACCTCCTGATTTAATTTAGGGGAGAAAGCTTTTATGTTTGCAAAAGCTAAGAATCACTGTTTTTTGTCCTCTGACCTTCATTCGGCGTAGTTCATATCTACAGACAGCACCAACATATTGAGACTAAAGGCGCTCACCTGAGAAAAAGCTGCAAATCGGAGAGATCAGATACCAGCAACACTTCAGTTCGTACAAAATGAAGGTCAATTAGCTCTCCAAATATAAAAACAAACACAAGACTGAGCTTTTCCAATGGAAAACATACATAGTCAATTTTCCAATATTATAAAAATGTAGGTTAATTTCACAATAAGGCCAAATAGGGACATTAGATAAGAAATCCGACCCATGTTACACAATGTACCGTATAGTATTCAAAAAGTAGAAAAAGACACGAAAGGACGTTTTTAAATGGCTTTATAGTGACAATACTAAAAACAACATTTAAATCAATGAGAAACAAATAAAATAAAAAAGCAAGAGAAATGTATATTAACATTTCTAATGTACAGAGCCCTCATCTCCACCAAGACTGGACAGTGTAAGGGATTCTTTCTTCCTGGTCAGTAGTTTTTTATCCTATGCACCTGTCAAAAAGACTTAATGGTGTGCAACAACCTGTTAAGTGGGAATTTAAAGCTGTATAGTCATTCATACTCGGAGTGAATGGAGCTAGATGAATGGATTGTCACCGTTTCTCATATTACTCCATCAAGTGTCCGTATCAACAGCCATATACAAAGAAATTCCTGTGACACGCAGGTGCCGGGTCCTATGCTGAAGCAGATGCCCTCTCCTGGTGGCAGTGTGGGTGGAGTGGTTGGAGGTGTCAGTGGTGTCGGTGGTGTCAGTGGCGTTGGAAGTGTCGGAGGGGTCGGCGGTGTTGGTGGAGGAGTGTTCCCTCCTAATCAGATTTCCCCACAGCAGCTCGCAATGCTCAGCAACATTTACCCGCACATGCAGCAGTTCCATCTGGTACGTGACTAAATGTCAGATCAGCTGATTGATGTACTGATCACTTTGAGATAAATATTTCCTTTTTGTAGAGCTGCAAAGATTAATCATTAGTTGTCAACAATTTAATTAAACGCCAACTTTTTTCAATTAATCGGTGCGACTAATTTTTTCAGAAACAAAATCTAAATTCTCCAATTCCATCTTTTAAATGTGATTATTTTCTGGTTGTTTATCAGTAAACTGAATATCTTTTGAGTGACATTTTAGGACATCTTGGGCTTTGGGAAACACTGATCATCATTTTTGACAATTTCCTGACATTTTATGGACGAAAGAACTTATTGATAAAACATGAAAATAATCGTCACAATAATCCAACATTGAACATAATGGTTATTTGCAGCCCTGCGTTGTTTGTTTGGTACAACGGTCGGACTTTGTTTAATGTGTATTGACTATGTTAAAATACACTTGTAATAAAAGTGTTTGTATGTGAGCATTAGCCAATGTATTCTTTGTTTACCTCCATTTCTGCCCACCAACCCACAGGCTTGTCAGCTCCTGCTACAACAGCAGCAACAACAGCAGCAGCAGCAACAGCTCCTGCAGAACCAGAGGAAGTTCCCTCAGCCTCAGCCTCTAAGACAACAGCCAGACCCACAGCAGGTGAGCGTGATCATGTTGTGCACCATCACCAGGACCTCTGCTGCAAAAACTGTACTTCATTTATTTTCTTGAATCTTGTCCGTCTCAGCTGGCGAGGATTATGGCTATTCTGCAGCAGCAGAGGCAGCATCAGCAGGGTGGAGTCGGAGGAGCAGCAGCAGTAGGAGGGAGCTCTAAACTGTCCCCCTCTCACCTGGGGGGAGGCCTATCCAAACAGCCCATGGTAGACCCCCTTATACATCCTGGAATGGGGGGGCCCTTATTAGACATTCATGCCAAAACGCAAGGGATGTACTCTGGTGAGTACAACAGGCGGATCGTTGTATAAATAAAACCAGTGTAAGGTTTGAAGTTTTATGTTTTCAGTGGTATTTGTTAGGCTGCCAAAGTAGCATTCTAGAACCTATCTCAGGGTACATGAAGTCAGAAAGTCAACAGGGATTTAGGATCAAGTGTGCCTAAGAGAAATGGCATCGGTACCCTGTCACTGGGGTGTCTAGGTGAGCCAATAAGAACCTATACAAATCCATGTGATTCGCGTAAGCTCAGACGTGTTAGCTGTAAGGGATGGGTCCCGATTTTCGAATTGTCATTAAATTTTCAAAATCAAGTAGTTTATGGGACTGTCTTATTGTCTTAAAACTATATATTTCCCTTTGTTTTTCCTGGCTCCGGGTAGTAGTGGTAGATCTTCAAAGAATGTCCATATAGTTTCCTGCAAATATTGAATAATATTTTTGCTTTGAAATGCCCATCCCTATTACCTTTTGTAAACTTAGTCTTGGTGCAGTCATAGAGATACTTGGGCTGCATTGAACTGAACATTAGCTGAATGTAATGTGCTCATGAATGTTTGTGTTTTTCCACTTGCCAGGGCTTGCCCCTGGTGGTAACCTGTCGGGACTGGAGCTCAGTCCCATGATGGGAGGGATGAAAGACACAGGAGGACAGCAATCCCGCTTCAAATGGATGATGGAGGGACACTCCCCAGCTCCTTCTCCTCCTGACACAACCCTCCACAAGAATGGTAGGTTAGCAGATGGTTCGTAACAGGATTTTTTGCAAAGGCAAAATTCACACTTGGGGAAAGCACACCTCCCAGGCTGTTGTCAATCTGGTCTTAACTGCGCTTGTAATCACCTTCATTCACAGTGTATCTGAATGAACCTCTGTGAATCAAAGTGATTTGAGGTATATTGAGGTTTGACTTTTTTTTCCTTTTCCTGTCTGCTCTTCCCAAGGCCCTTTACCCAGTGCTATAAAGGTGAGGGGAGGATCCCCTTATTCCCAGTATGAAATGCTGGGCAGTGATGGTTTGGGGATTCCCCCTCAAGGTTCTGCAGACAACTGGCACCGAACCCCTGGGAGTAAAATGGGGAACAAACCTGCCACATCCAGCTGGCCTCCAGGTGAACATGTCCTTCTCTTCTACATGTTAGCAAAGGTTGATGAATTAGGATTAGAGAAGGAGTAGACAGTAGTAACATTTGGTGTTTGGTTTAGAAAATAGCAAAACGGCATATCATTTCAATCTATCGATAAGTTTTCTGTTCTCCGATGACAGAGTTCCAGCCCGGTGTGCCCTGGAAGGGAATCCAGAGCAGTGGTGACCCAGAGTCTGACCCATACATGACCCCTGGTAGTGTTCTTGGCTCCCCAGGACCCCAGAGCCTCAACGACTCTGACCACCAGTTACTGCGAGACAACATAGGTATCTGACTGAATGTGCCTGTTTTTTGGGACGAGCATATGTGTTTGTTTTACTTGAAAGCGTGCTCCAGTGCCATTTATCGACTTAAGTCTCAGGGCGAAGGGTTAACAGTTCTCCTCACATTCTCTATCTGCGGTCCAGCTGTACGCTGGCTGCCTGGTCTTGTTTATCACAGGATGTGTGTCTTTAAGATAACATTGTAATGTTTTCTAGGGCCAAACCCCTCCCTCAACACCTCGCTGCCTTCACCTGGTGCCTGGCCCTACAGTGCCTCAGACAGCCCCCTCAGCAATGCACACAGCACAGGTATATGTTTGGATTTGTTAGATTTTTATTTGATACTTGGTTTCCTTTTTAAATCTCCTTATCTTATCAGCTCAGTTGTTGTTTACCTTTCCGTTTCTGTTACTATAGTTGTGTCTGCACTATTTTTTACTGGTGTACAAAGTTGTCTATCCCACAATGAAGCCAAAGGAGTTCGCTGTACTGCGTGCTCTACTCTCCCATTTCTGTTTACCGAAAAGTCATTCCCCCCCTCTTTCTCCCACCTCCCCATTTCCTCTTCAGGAAAGTACTCGGAGTACAAGCCCAGCTGGCCCCCAGAGCCGATCGGACAAAACAAGTTATGGAAGACCAATCGCAACAGCTCACAGCTGCCACGCCCCCCTCCTGGCTTAACTAATCAGAAGCAGGCCTCGCCCTCCCCTTGGGGTAGCGGAGGCCCGCGGTTGGCCCGGAGCTGGGGTGGGGGCGGGATTAATCAAGAGTCAAGATTTGGGCCAGGTACTGTTCACAGGGAAAAGATTTTAGATTTTTTTTTTTTTTTTCCCCAGAACCATTTGTTAACTTATGGCTGACCTATATACTGTATAGAGGAAGCTCTTCTTGACAGTGATATGATGACTCAGGTCTTACTAAAGTTTTATGAAACCTAGCAAAAAAAGTTGTCTCTTTGTAAATATGGTAATCGTCAGCACATTCATTGTTTGTCATCAGCTATGACGTCCTTGATAATTGTTTTGTCCTGCTCTTCAGTACTGTTTGTCTCTTCTCTCTTTTTTTCTTCTTAGGCTCAGCTTGGAGCGATGGCGTTGCCTCCAGAAGCAGCTGCTGGTTGCTGCTGAGCAACCTGACCCCTCAGGTAAGGAGTGACGGAGGTTGAGAGAGGTGAAAATCCACCAAAGTGACAAATTTCAAAGATTAACGATGTTGCCAGCTGTAAACCTGCGGTCTGTAAACTAAGATAGTGCCGAAGGGTGAGGAAAAGATGAGACGGGAATGCTGTTCAAGCAGTGCAGAATACAAAATGTTCTTACAATCCTTCACCACAGCACATTTGTTCATGGCTTGAGAAGTAAAACAGCTGCCCAGACAGATTGGTCGGGGTTTGAATTCAACATTAAACCGCTGTGCTCATTCATCTGAATTCCCCTTCAGTCCGTCTTATGCAAATTAGGCAGAATGATGCGTGACCCAGCTGTAATTGGATTGTGGAGCTGGATGAGCCCTTTAATCAATTAGGGCTTACACAAACGACACTTTTGCATGACACTGCTCTGGGAAAGCGTAGAGGTCTAGACAAAGTTTTTGTTCTAGTAATATAGATTATTACTATTTTTTACAATAATCCATTTACTAATTCGGTGCTCATGGACAGGCTTGCACAACTTGTATATCTCATTGTCAGTGTGAGATTATTAGCGACTGACAAAGCCACAGTGTACAGTATCACTACATTATTTATGAATACACGGCTCTTCATACACATGTTGCATAACCTCCTAGATTCCCTGACCTTTCCCTGTCCCTATAATGGATAATTGAGTATTGTCACATCACACACAATCTTTTACACTTGCGTTTTTTTCCCCTGTAGATTGATGGCTCCACACTGAGGACTATCTGCATGCAGCATGGCCCCCTGCTGACCTTCCACCTCGGCCTGACCCAGGGCAGTGCTCTGATTCGCTACAGCAGCCGACAGGAAGCAGCCAAGGCCCAGGGTGCACTGCACATGTAGGTTAACCTGTAAACCTCGCTGATACGCACGTCCTTATCATGAAAATGCCACTGTTGATCTAATCGACCGTGTCTTGTCAATCCTTCTCAGGTGTGTTTTGGGCAACACCACAATCCTGGCGGAGTTTGTGAGTGAAGAAGAAGTTGCTCGCTATTTTGCACATTCCCAGGCCGGAGGGGCGGAGGGCGCCAGCTCAGGAGGGTCAGCAGCCGGTGGGACGCAGGGTTCTTCTGGATCCGGCACGGCTGTGGCCAGCAGTGGAGGTGGCTCCCCTGGGAATGAGCGGGCAGCGGCGGGCACAACTTCAGGTGGAAACGGCAATGGTGGTGGAGGAGGAGCAGGGGAAAGTGGAGCAGCGGCTCTAGGTAGTGTGAGGTCCTCTGGCTCTGCCTGGCAGAGTCTCGATGGTACAGGCAGTTCTTCAGAAACCTCTTCAGCCCAAGGACCGGGGCTGGGGATATTTTCCCAGTGGAGCACCAACGGGGCCGGGGAGGGAGGGGGTGTCGGCGGTGTTGACTCTGGGAGGTCTGGGCTCTGGGGGGGCATGACTGCGGGATACCCCAGCAGCAGCCTGTGGGGAGCACCGCAAATGGAGGAAAGGCACCAAATGGACAGCCCTGCCGCATTGTTGCCTGGCGACCTGCTGGGGGGAGGAGCTGATTCCATCTGATGAGCCCCCTCCATTTGTACGTGCAGGTTTGGACACACTGATACAAAATACACTGGGATACATATGTACTTAATATAGCACACACACACACACACACACACACACACACATATTTACATGGTATGCATATTAATGTAATACACATATACACATGTGCATACATATACATGGTATGCATATTAATGTGCACACACATCAAGCAGAAATGTGAGACATGCTTACACACATTCTCGTGGCCAGACTTAAGCTATTATATAAACAAATGCAGGGACTGTTAGATGTGTATACAGCCTTTTTCCACAGATGAAGATTTCAACTGCTTAGACTTGAAACCTGAAAAAGAATGAAAAGTCAGTTGGTCTCAAAGACTTTACTGGATTGCAATGTGCTTAGTAAATAGGGGACTTTTCAACAGATTTACATACACATGCACACACCAAATACAGACAAGCCTTCAGACAGATGGGCACTGTAAACAGCATTACCTTCATCGTATAAGAGAACTTAATACTACTACATGATGTGAGGTTAAAGTGCAGTTTGTATTCACGTCTCCTTCAAAAAAAAAAAAAAAAAACGGAGACCGAATCCAAACACATGCAAACAGCTCTGATTGAAAACGGAACTGTATCTTACTGTGTATGTTAAGTTTTGTTTTTTTTCCTGTTTGTTTGTATGTATGGTTTTAATTTTTTGAACAGTGAAAATATTGAAAAATGTCATTGTTCTGTTTTCAAAATGCTGACCTCCTACTGTTGTATCTCACGCACTCTTTCTCTGTTATTCTCTCTTGAACATGTTTGTTACTGTTGCAGTGATAAATGTTAAATTGCTGGCAGTTCGAGGCTATGTTGCATTTCTCCATGTGTCGATGCTGTGCGCAGTGTCATACACACTATATGGACATGAGTATGAGTGAGATTGAGACCAAGTAAGTGGATTAAACCACCACAGTTTTTGTGCGTGTGTGCGTGTGTGTGTGTGTGTGTGTGTGAGAATGTGAAGATAATGTGTGTGTATGCATGTTACTGCCTGTCATAATGTGGGCAAGGCTGCTTACTCTACAGAAGGTCTATACAAAAATGTTTTTGAGTGCATTCGGTATACTGCTGACTGTGTGTTAAGAAATATTGGCACTAATGCTTTTTTTTTTTTCTCTCTCTCATTTGAAGTTGTTTGTTTTTTGGTTTTTTTTTAGCATACTTGTCTTTTTTATTGTCCGACCTGCAATAATAAAAAAGAACATTTAATGACACAAAGAGCTGAAGGCATATGCGTTGAGTAAATGGACATGCCAAATCTTATCAAACTGTGTGGAGTGGGAGGGAGGGGTGGGACGGGTTGTTTACAGATGCAGAGTAAGAGTTACCGTACGTTTTTAATGTTCTGTTGTTGTGTATTCGTTTTAAATTAAGACAGGCTTTAACACTCCTGTTCAGTGTTTTCGTTATGAGATTTTACAAAGGAAAAATTTATTTAAACAAATGAGAACAAGATTAATAAAGATGAAAGTATTGGCTTCTAAATATGTCCTTGTGATAATTTATTTTATTTTTTTTGTGTGTGTGACTATAGGTTTCTGGATAGTGGTTAAAAGTACATGTTTTTTGTGTTGAGTACCGTCTGTTAAACCAATCCTAGTTTGAAGCTTCCGTTCCGCATCAGTTCCTCTGCTATAACGCACACGTGAACACGAAGCCCTGCACAGTATAGTCACTATGAAAAACAAATGTTTTGTGCATGATGAGAATGGCAAAGAATTTACATCAAGGGAAAGACGGGTCCACAGAAAAACAAGCCAGTGTGTCCATCTGTTGGCCTCATTACCATCCACAAACCAATCCTATTTAACACCCACGTCATCCTACAGTAAGCCACTGATGACTCTATGAAATAAGTTACCTTTTCTAATGCAGTTATGGGTTTTCAGTGTCTTAAGTGAACATATTGCCAACAAAAACTTTATTATAGACCACTGATTTTTTTTTTTCCCCCACAGTTAGGCCCGGGTTGAAAGAATTTCATCAACATTACAGTTCTCAAATATGTGCAGATAAACATCACCACAATTTGTAGAACACAAACTCCCAGATGTATTTGCCTTAAATTGTGTCACTCAGAAGATGTCGGTGTGTGCAGCCCTCCAGGACATCATATAGCTGATAAACTTAGACCACAGGAAAAACTATTATTATTTACTGGCATTAGAGCATGATGTATGTGTGTTACTGCAACCATAAACACAACCAGTACAAACTGATTCACTTTTCAAACTGCATTGTGACTTAAAATGACTTAACATAAATAAACGGGATAATTAGTGAATGGTCACATGTATAGAGGAAGGAGCAGTTAGATGTGACGTTTTCTTTTAATGACAGTGAATGACATCACCGACGTGGTGAACGGGCGCGTTGTTAAGTAACGAGAGGGGGAGACAGAGTGGAGGACGGCCGCCCGTGCTGCTGGAGCTTCTCAGGGACTATCAACAGGGAGTGCAACCGACGACAGAGCTAAGAGCTGGGGGTATGAGAGCCGCCAGAATCCGCGCCCATCCTCCTCAGCCCAGGCCCCTGTCCGACTGACAACCATCGGATCAGAACCTCCACTGAACCAGCTCTCGGACGAACCCAGTATCGGGTGAGTGGTGGGTCGGGGAACCACTGAAACCAAGGGGGAAAAGGGGCCTGATTCGACCGAATCGGAGTCTCGTATTCACGGCGTACAGAAGGGGGGGGAGGGGGCGAGTAGTAGGGATGGCTATCTACACAGGCAAGTCCAGCACATTAATGGGTGCGGTTGTAAGTATGATCTAAAATATGGCGAAGTATGATATAACGTTAGCATACACATGTACGGCTTCATTTAATTTCACAAAATGCTAATGGTGCAGTAACGTTACGTATCACGGTTCGGCTAACGTATTTCCACTAGCTTCCTCTTAGCAGCTAACAGCGGACAAACGCAACATTAAATACCCTTCATTGGTGTTTTTTATGAACGTAACTCACAGAGTCTGCAAATTATACAAACAGTGTTTTAAAAAGTCAAAACTGTTAGGTTTTTTTTTTAATGAAATGTTAATGTTCGCTAATATCAGTTCTGGCGTTGTAACGTCAAATCATAACTGACTTGTTTCTCGAGAAAATTCAAACCATGAAGAAGCAACGTTGTCTGACATCTTTCGTTACCGTTATTAAATATTATACTCATAACTTTGTTTATTGTTAAAGCGTGTCAGTCGTCGTTCAGTGTCTAGTCGGTAACACACGAGCTGATTGTAGAGTGACAGCTGCCCGTAGCAGTGCTCTGTTTTTCATGTGACTGTGAAATCCTCTAGCTTTGGGTCTCTGGCACTTCTTTACTCTTTCTTTTTAGTCGCTTTCGTGTATGGCACTTTCTACGTAAGTGCATCTGATTGATTACACGTAAAGACACGCTAAATGTCACCACACTTGGGATTCAGGTGATTCATAAGGGTCGATGGTGTAACCACAGTCCTCTGTCCTGTAGACCGTTACTACCATAATGGCACACGGTGCGTTATCAGGTGCAACGTGCTTCACGTCACACAGGCCAATCTTTGAAACGATGCATTCTCCACCTCGCTGCTAAGTTCTCACTAAGCATGTCATTGCAACACCAAGTTGTCCGGTGCTCAGGTTTTTAGAGTAAACACAGTGTGTGTATGCCAGTGATGACCACATGTACTCAGTCTTTAATATGCTGCCAGGCACTGTGCGGTTTGATATTGTGTGTCACCATTCCAGGACCAAGCAATTAATCAATTGGCACTTACTGTGCAGCCCTGTGATTAATGTTGCGCCCTGAATCGGGGTCCATGGCTACAGCACGTGAGACACCCTCTTGGTGTAATGAAACCCAACCCTTTTATTAACCCAAATCTATCTTCCTCCATCTCATCAACGATGGCAGGTTGTCCTCTCATCAGCCAGAGTTGACAAGGTCTCAGGCATCTTGCAATATGTTGGTTCAGTTGAGGTTTTTTTTTTACTTGCGAGGGCTGTGCAATGCAGTTTGATCCTTTTTAAACAAGGCTCAGATTATCCAAGAGGAAATTACCAAGTCAGCCATCGTCATCGTTTTTAAGTAGTTTTAGAACAGAGCTGGTGTCTGCAGTGCTTACAATCAAGCAAAGTAACTTCTGGGATAATTTATGTTGGGACAAAGGAGGCTCTGGATGAAAGCAGACGGAATGCAATGGACTGATCTTGCAGAATTGATGACTCTTCCTCTGCTAGCTTGAATTGGCACGTCCACAAAACTGAGGTTTCTGAGAATGCTTTGTTTCGCAATTTCTGAGTTGGTTTGAGACTATTTCTATAAGGGATGAGGATAGAGGCAAGAATCTGTAACAATGTTATGGTCTATTTTAGGGCAAGGCAATATATTGCTGTGTGTGTGTGTGTGTGTGTGTGTGTGTGTGTGTGTGTGTGTGTGTGTGTGTGTAAAGATAGCTATACGTTTATGTTATTTGAAGTTGCAGCCGTGCTGAATTTGGAACGAGACGTCTCTGTTGCTATAAAGGGTTCAGTTTGTTTACATAGTGTTCCCAAATTGGTGATTGAGGAAGCAAATGTCTTTGATGAAAGATGCTCTGCGTCGATACGTTCTCGGCAGCACTTTGCTGTCTGAAGTTGGTCGCGCAGAGCTGTCTGAGGGCCTTGACACAGATGGAGCCAGCCAGCGCTCCGCGGCCACTCATGCCTTCTCTCCCTTGGCAGTGCTCGTACAGAACAGTGGAGAGCTTAGTCTTGCTTTTGCAGTGGCTGCACAATGTGGCGTGGTAGAGAGCGTACTAAATAAATGATGATCCTGCTCCAGCGTCACGTGCAGGTCAGCTCAGAAGACGCACTTCATTTCCTCGTGTGTGCCAAGTTTTAGTACTCATGCAGCAGTTTAATTTGTTCCAAGTTGCAACCGGCATTTCTATTTAGCCCTCAGTTTTGCTGTCTTTCTTTCTCCTACCTTCCCTGCTTTATGCTGATCTCACTGCAACCACCTCCCCCTCCCAGCGGACATATAAATCTAATCGTGTGTTTGTGGAGGTTTCTGGAAGCCAGACAGCTGTTAGCTGATCATCTAGCCCTGCCCAGGCTACATTCTCACACAAACACGTGGTCAGTGTGTCTGGCTGGATCATCATGTGAGCAGCTGACTGACTCTTGATGATATCTTCACTCTATCGCTCGGGGGGGGGTTGATTGAAATGTCCTGCGCTATATTCAGCTGATTTGCACAGTAGCTCATCCTGAAATGTTTTTGAGTTAGTGGTGAGAGAGAAAAGTGGCACATCGCAGATGAGCTGGCATGTGTCATGTGTCCTTAGCCTTCTCCTAATCCTCTCTGTTTGTCTGTTGGTGACAGTGACAACTTGCAAACATGGAGCTGAGAGTGGGGAACAAGTACCGGCTCGGGCGGAAGATAGGGAGTGGCTCCTTTGGCGACATTTACCTCGGTAAGTTGTTTTTAGTGTTTGAATGCCATGTCCAACTTTCCATGTGTCTCTTCTGTTAAAGGTCTTTCCACAGTAGTTTCTGGACAGTCTCTTTTCATACTGTACCATTAACTTGTCTTGGCACCAAACCTGATTTCCTTTTATATTCATCCATCATTTGCCTGGTACTGGTGCATTGCAATGGCTCTTACAGCTGTAGTCCACTTCAAGTGTCAAACTGTACACATTATGATAATAACGATGATATTGATGCAAAAACAAGCTGTCCACTTTATGACACTACTGATAGTTGTACTTTTGTGTGTCTCCTCAGGTGCCAACATTGCCACCGGTGAGGAGGTAGCCATCAAGCTGGAATGTGTGAAGACCAAACACCCACAGTTGCACATTGAAAGCAAGTTCTACAAGATGATGCAAGGAGGAGGTAAAGAGTCAATGTTGCTTTGACAGGCTTCGCAAGATTTCTTTCAAGCATTCCTTATCAAAAGTTGTAATAAATGTACTTTTTTTTTTTTTTTTTTTTTTTCATCTTTTCAAATTATTGTAATCTAAATCCACGCTGTATTTGATCCAAATAATGGCGAGTAAAATAATATAGACTGCAGGTGTGCCAGACTGCCAGTAAAACAGGTGCTGACTGTGCGTGTGTGTTCTAGTGGGTATTCCATCGATAAAGTGGTGTGGTGCCGAGGGAGACTACAACGTGATGGTTATGGAGCTGCTTGGTCCCAGTCTGGAGGACCTGTTCAACTTTTGCTCCCGGAAGTTCAGCCTAAAGACTGTCCTGCTTTTGGCAGACCAGATGGTATGACACAAACCCTCATGTTAACTTGCAGGCATTAGAATTAGGACAGTTTCACTACCCCCCCCCCCCCCACACACACACACACACACACACACACACACACACACTCACACACACACTACACCCTCCCCTCAGTAACAATCCCACTGTGTGAAACAATTCTGTTTACGCGTAGAACGCAGAGATGTACTATTTATGATCCCATTAGGTTATGTGCATGACCTACTTGAATTTTATTTATTGGTGCATTCTCTCTCTCTCTCTCTCTCTCTCTCTCTCTCTCTCTCTCTCTCTCTCTCTCTCTCTCTCTCTCTCTCTCTCTCTCTCTCTCTCTCTCTCTCTCACACACACACATGATTCCCCTAAGGCTTCTTTGTAGATGTTTGGTCTCCACTACTCTTGTTGTGCAGTCAGTGTACTCCATAATTCTGGCCTCCTCTTCTTAGACTGTGCTTGTTCAAACGCTACTCCTCTCACCTTTTGTTCTAACTGCAGCCAGGTTGCTGTGTCAGTCCTCCATAAGGGCGTTTGACTCTCCCCTTATAGCCTGGGGTCATCACCTTCCCTTGTCCTGCCTTCAAATATCCTGCTGACCTCCTTTTTATGTATTGATGTGTTGAGTTTTTGCTCGGTGACAAAAAAATATTTTTTTTAAACACAAGGACAGTACTCATGCCACCGTGACGCTGCCCAATGCATCCTTTATTGTGAACCAAAGTGTTTTCTGCAGAACCTGACCTCTGACCTCTCACCTCGTTTTTTTTTTTTTTAGATAAGTCGCATCGAGTACATCCACTCCAAGAATTTCATCCATCGCGATGTTAAGCCGGACAACTTCCTAATGGGGCTCGGCAAGAAGGGTAACCTGGTGTACATCATTGACTTTGGCCTGGCCAAAAAGTACCGCGATGCCCGCACACACCAGCACATCCCTTACAGGGAGAACAAGAACCTGACCGGCACAGCGCGCTACGCCTCCATCAACACACATCTGGGAATTGGTAAGATACATTTGGTGTGTGTGTGTGTGTGTGTGTGTGTGTGTGTGTGTGTGTGTGTGTGTGTGTGTGTGTGTGTGTGTGTGTGTGTGTGTGTGTGTGTGTGTGTGTGTGTGTGTGTGTGTGTGTGTGTGTGTGTGTGGTGCTAGATTAGTTACTTTTTATGCAGAGCATTGGATTAGATTCTCAGAAAATGGTGCTGCTGTTTGTTCTTGACTGCCTGGCCCTGTTAGTCACCACCCACGTGATGTCAGGCAGCTCTGTTGTAGACCCATGTGATGAAGGTTTCTAGTAAGCCCCTGTTAGAGCTGTTGTGATTCATGTTTGTTTACATTCTATATACTACTACCGCGGCAGAGTGGTTGTCTGGAAGTATGGATAATCCCGACCTAAAGCAAACAGAAAGGCGGCAAGACACAATGTCAGTCAAAATGGAAAGAACAAACAGGATGCTACTTCACTACCTTATGATTCACATTGTATGGATGGGAGCGTTCATCTTCCAACACTTGTGCTTCATCAGGGTCACACCCTCGCTCTACTTTGACAGCTGCCTCCATACACCATGTTAAATGTAATTCATCATCACTTGGCTTAATGGTGATATCTCCCTCTACGTGACATGCATCACTAGCCTGGAGGTGTAATGCACTGAACTACATGCCACATTTTCCCTGTAGTTTTTGGAACCAGTCATTACACTTTACATTTTTTCAGCGCACTTTAGTGTCTGTCAGAAAGTAATAGACGATGCAGGAACGAGTCCTGAAACACAAACTTACTTCCACCGATGGCATTCATGCTTTTAAAAAAAAAAATTATAAAATTGGTGTTCATTTGATAAGATTATCTTGCTGAACAAAATGTGTAAGTATCATAAACTTGTGTTTGCCACAGATGTTATTTTCTGCAATCATCCGAAAGTCAATGGGGAAAATCCCTTTGACTTTTTGCATATGGAATTCTGTTTTCAGTCAGGAAGCTACCGATTCTAGCTCTACATGCAACAAACTAGATACGCATTCCTTTTGGATGTTCCTCCTCTGTGTGTCGTCTTTTTGTTTATACACCCCCTATCAGATCACACAGGGGATGTGAAGGAAGAGGGCTCATGAGAGAGGGAAAGAAGGAAATGCCGTCTGGGATGGAAAACAGCTCTGTTGTCATTTCAGTGTAGTGCAGAGCATTTTAATATGGCCAACCATAGAAACACTTACAGTTTACTAGCTGAACAGCTGCAGCCCCAACACTGACTTTTGAAAATTGTGCATTGAAATGTGGAACTTAATCAACCATCAATGGCTGTAGGTGTTTGGATGTCCGTACCTTGCTTCAGTGTTCAGGAAGGTATTTTGTTTGCTTTTGAGTGTTGTGTGCATAACAGGCTTCACAAGTTCCTCTGTCAGAAGTGCCACTATAAGTTGTGACTGTGACTTGTTGGATTTCCTCAAAGCCACAGCTGATCGACGAGACGGCAGTTTATTTAATAACTTTTAAATAGGACCGTGGCAAATGATCCTTTGTCGTAGCACTAAGCTGAGATCCCTCGGTTTCTCACTCTTGGATGCACCCTCCCGCTTTTGTTAACAGAGCAGTCCAGACGTGACGACCTGGAGTCTCTCGGCTACGTCCTCATGTACTTCAACCTGGGCTCCCTCCCCTGGCAGGGCCTCAAGGCCGCTACCAAGAGGCAGAAGTATGAACGAATCAGTGAGAAGAAAATGTCCACACCCATCGAGGTTCTTTGCAAAGGATACCCTTGTAAGTGAGATTTCTGTGGTGCTTCTGTATTTGGGGAAGCAACTTACCTGTAGTTCTGGAATTATCTGCAGCAACAGACACATTTTTCCTTGTTGGAGTGTTGTGTGTGTATTCTGATTTTCTACGCATTGTTTTGCTTATTTATTCTCCTACAGCTGAGTTCTCCACATACCTGAATTTTTGCCGTTCCCTCCGTTTTGATGACAAGCCAGACTACTCTTACCTACGACAGCTCTTCAGGAATCTGTTCCACCGCCAGGGTTTCTCCTATGACTATGTCTTTGACTGGAACATGCTCAAATTTGTAAGTTCCCGTAACGTTTTTCTCACTGAAGTGTTGACGTTGCCATTTAGCCCTTTCATCACAGTGCTCACTTCCAAAAAGCTTGCAACATAACTCGGCCTATTCAAAGCTATATTTTCATAATGGAAATGTTTTAACGTGGCTGATCTCATCTGTCAGGGTGCGAGTCGAACAGCTGAGGATGGGGATCGGGAGAGGAGGCCGGGAGATGAGAGGGATGAGCGAATCGGAGGAGCCCCGAGGGGGTCCGCATCGCGGGGCCTGCCCCCAGGTCCCATCCCTGCAGCTGCCAACAGAGTCAGGAACGGGCCAGAGCAGGCCATCTCCAACCCCGCCTCACGGGTCCAGCAGTCTGGTGAGTTTTCTGCTGCATTGCCCGACTTAACAGAACAATGCCATGCTGACACCGCAATCGTTTTCCTCTTGAATATCTGCGTCACATGTGGTCAGTTCACTATTTCATGCATCCTTTCAGGGAACACGTCGCCTCGTGCGATTTCTCGCGCAGAGAGGGAGAGGAAGGTCAGCATGCGGCTCCACCGTGGGGCTCCTGCCAACGTCTCGTCCTCCGACCTCACAGCCCGCCATGACCAATCCAGAATTTCCACATCACAGGTGAGAAAACACTGTCTGCTCCTGTTTGGTCGTCCATGTAACACACTGCATTAGTGGGGAAACATTTTTTATGAATGAGAACTCCATGTATGTTGAATGAAGTGGTCAATAGAAAGAATGATCGTCTAGTTTAACATTTTACATACGGCCCTTTGCAATAAAATCCCAATCAATAAAACGGCAAACTAAAGCCTCAAAAATGACCCTGCAGCTAAGTCAGCACAAAAACACGCTTAACAAATCTAGTATTTGTAGCATGGCTGGCTGTTCATACAGTGCACTACTTGAGTATTTTTAAACAAACACATATTTGTTCTGTTGACTCTGTGCTCTGGCCGATGACTTTTGAAACCAGAATCAACTCCACAAGTTTTATGGTCAAGAACTTTGATAACACTAAAACAGTCTGTGCACTTATAGTCATGTACTGAAGATGATCAATTAACAGTGCTGTTGTCATTGGTCGACAGTCCACATCATGGCAAAATGTGTCCTGGGAACTGTATGTATGGATGGATGTATGGATGGATGGTTCTGTGTGATGTTTCCTGGTTCAACTGCTGCTAAACCCTCCTCTGAGTCTTCATTCTGTTTCTTCTTGCAGGTCAGCGTGCCGTTTGAGCACATGGGGAAGTAGACTTCTTTGGCTCTGCATGCACATGAAACTGACAGGTGAGGTTTTACTTCACTCTTTTATTGCAGAAATACAGCACCTACCAATACATCGCCCTCTCTAATAACTTATCGTTCCTCTTGTCGTTGCAGAGCTGCAAGGTATATTCATCGCTCCGATTTTTATTTTTTTCCTTTTGTTTTTACCTTGTCTTATGAATAAGATGATTGCCAATGGACACATGGATCTTTGGAAAAGGACAGTGACTCTTTTAAAGGATCCAGGGGAGTACGTGGCGGTATCCAACATGCACTCTGTCATGAACCCTTTTTTGCTGAACCGTGGACCACCACAATACAAAAGGCAAACAGTCTGACAGTCCTACACCATTTTTACTCCATGGTTGCTCACACCTGCTCCACTCCTCAAAACATTTCCCTCAGTACCTTCTGTCAGACACATGTGAAGAGCAGTCGGCATCAAAGAAGCGAAAAGGTATCCGGGACATGCGCATGTTTCTCGTCAAAGGTCAACTTTAGTGATTGATATAGGCTTAGTAAAGATTTGTCTTTTTCAGTTCAACACAGCGAAAAACAACTTTTCAGTGTATGTCACCTTTTTATCTTTCATGGGGATATCTTTAATTGGAGCTTGTTATGAGTTTCCTTCCTTTTGCTTTTTTTTTTGAGAGAGAAATAACAGCTAAAAGATGGAACAATTAGGGAGAGGTAGGTGGGAGGGTTGTGGGCAAAAAGAAAGGTAGCGTTGAGAAGGATAAGTAAGTGACGTTTTAGCTGTTGTAGAGTAATATTTCTGGTGAAGTAGCAATTGGTGCTTGCTTGCCCTTCATCCACCTTGTGATGATTTATGTCCCTCAAAACCTCCACCACCCCTACTTTGCCTGTTTTTACTTGTGTGTTTTCTTTGGTTTTAATGTGAGTGGGTAAGGTGAAGAATGACCATAGATATTGCAAAGACGCACTCCAAGTCTTGAGGGAAGCACCTCAGGAAATTCTCCGTGTATTTGACCAGAGACCATAGCTGCCCGTTTTGGCTAACAAATAGTGGCTGCAATTTTTATGATAGTTCTAAATGTTACCTTTTTTTTATTATTATTTTTGTTATTGGAGGTCCTAGGGGAGTGGGCAGGCTCTGTTGGGGGTGACTCTTACGAGGATGGGACATCCAATGAATTTTTTTTTTTTTTTTTTAATGTTTACTTCACTGTAAATATTTTTTTATTTTGATGTAAAGCCAAAATGTGGTTATTTGTTTTAAGGCGTAAAGTAGAAAAATGCATACTAATGACATAAATTGGGTCTGGGTTCAGAATTTTAGGTATTTAAAGGACTAAATTGTGGAATAGGCTACTGTTCCTTTGCCAGCTGGGTCAACCATTGTGTGTGTTTGTGAGAGCGAGAGAAAGAGAGTGATACAGTGAAATCCCTGCTAATAATACAATATTCATTTTGTCTTAGTATGCATATTGTTTTATCCCCCTTCTTTGCTATTTATGTTAAACTATATATTTTATTTGTCTGAAATAACTTTCTGTCCTTCGTTCTGCTATTTGTTTTTGTTTAATTTCATCTTCCTGCATTGTTTTAGAAATAGTGTTTGTTCAAGGTTTACTTTTTGCCTGTCCCTTTTTGTTCTGTTCTTACGCGTCTAAAGGTTGTCCACCTCATATAATACATAGGGCTTTTAATATTCCTTCTGCACAATGATATGCCAATAGTTTGATGTCACCTTTTTGGATTTTAATCTCCAGCAACCTTGATGATGTCATTCAAAAGAAAAAAATAACATGCAATTGCAGGGATGTGTAAATAGTGTGTGTGTGTGTGTGTGTGTGTGTGTGTGTGTGTGTGTGTGTGTGTGTGTGTGTGTGTGTGTGTGTGTGTGTGTGTGTGTGTGTGTGTGTGTGTGTGTGTGTGTGTGTGTGTGTGTGTGTGTGTGTGTGAGAGAGATTACCTTTGTACAGGCCACCATGACCCAGTGGCATTGTAACTGTTTCGGTTGGGAATGGTAGTAAAGAGGTTGAGTTGATGGGGATTTCACTTTATGTATTGTGTACTGATATCTTGTACAGTTCTTTAACACACTTTATTTACAACAGTATTTGTGTATATTTTATGAAGTAATAAAAATGAATAACGTTGCTCACAACTTTTTGCTGACCTTTTTCTTACTGCTGCGTAACGACAACACGTAGTGCAGTCCAGAGTTACATCCTGTCAATTGCAGAGACTCGGAAAAATCTAAATCGTGACCACGCATGCGCCAACAGCGGAGTTTTCGGTGGCAGCTGCTGCTGGTTCAGTGAACTGCAGATGGTGATGTGGAGGAAATAACGGAACGGTGTCTCCATCAGCTTTGGACGGGAAATGGCGAGATGAACATTCACCGACATGTTGTAGTTGAGTGTGTCGCTTCTTAAGAGTGTGACATATTGCTTTGTTTAGACTTCACGGGGAGAAGCAACGGCCAAGCTAGCGCCAGGCTAGGAAGGCTAGCTAGCGTTAGCTCGGCGCAGTTCAAGCACAGCAGCCGACACTTGCCAGCTTTAGAAAAAAGGCAAGTTTTGTGGTGCACACAATAATGCGGTGATGGCATGAGTGGATGGCTGTCGTCTGAATGTTAACGCTCGGTCAATTAACTTTTTCTACTCTCAAAGGTTTGCATTCGACTTGCGACGATGAGCTAAACTGATGCTGTGATTGAAACCAGCGCAGATCAAACAGCAGATGAGGTACGTAAAGCAGCAGGATGGAGTCAACAACAGCTACCATTTTATTCCAGCTTAGAGTGTTTTTCTCAACTCACTGTTTTAAGTATAACAATCAAAATCATCACTGCTGAGGTAAATGTTGTCCCCGCTAGATTTTTCCTTTTTAAATATGTCACCGGTTTTTCTACAATGCAGCACGTCTGCGTGTGTATCGCTCTGAGGGCTGAACGCTGGGCACCCTGCTCTATAATAGCTCCACTTAGAGCAATTAAAACGAGATGCGGTCACTGTAACGTAGTGTTCTCCGGTGCCTCTGATTGAACACGACGTCAATGGCCGGATGCTTTACGGTCCGTTTCAGGCTGGCCTGAGGACGTATGATGGCCTGTCACAAACACTGCTGATTCGAGTCAGGTCAAAGTACAATGCATGTTTTGATACCCACCCACGGGTGCTGTCAGCAGGATTGTGAGTTGTTCTCTCTCTTTGTTGTTGTTGATGCGAATGGTGCTCATATAGGCTACGATGAGCACAGACCTGACCTGTTTTGGCCGTTTTTGCATGCACCCAACCATGGTTGGTAAATACATCAGTACATGCATAAATACTATGATAAATGGTAAGAACCTCCCCTCAATAACAGTACATGTTGGGACACAGCTGTTAAATAATCTGCTCTGTGTTGATCACATTGAAATGCATTCCTTTGGAATGTCAAACGGGAACTGTCTGCTAAGACTTTTGACTAAGTGCATTGTGATTAATAATATAATAAATAATGTATGATACAGCCCAGCCCTTGATTACACCAATTTAAATAAACTAATAATAATAAATTGATATTCTGGCTATGTCTTTCCAGTATTTCTTTCACAAAATGAGTTGAAGTTCCTCTGCCTGAAACGTGTGAGTGAGTGAGTGAGTGAGTGAGTGAGACACACACTGATGTGTTTCACAGTGACTGCATTGCCACGAGCTGATTGAGGCTTTGGCAAGCAGCGTGTGTCATCCATAACCACATTGAGCGACAGTCTATATTTAGCTGGTGCACAGTGGGGTTTGAAAGTCATTGTGAAATTAGTTTTCCCTGAAAATCAGATAGCCGCCTTCCTGGAATCCACACCAAGACATTTGTGTAGTTGGAGAGATGAGGGCACTGAAATATCTGCAATGATTTGATCACGAGGGTGGTGGAGCGGCGTTCTGGATGCTTTTGATGTCGCCAGCTCCAGCATTGTTTTTGTTTGTCCAAATCAGTGCGGCGTAATCATATGACTTGTTTCATTTTCTCTTCTTATGAATCCTTTTTGAAATTCAGAGATATGGGGATTTTCTGGGGATGACTTGACACAAATACAGCGTTTGCGTTTGGGTTGATACAGTATAAACCCAATAAAGACAATTCAGCGGGTTTTGGACTGTGCAGTGTTGCACAGTTGGCTTAGTTTTTAGACAATGAATGTTTTGCTGATTGCAAAAAGCAGCACAGGCCTTTCAATTTTTAATAATTCTGATTCACTAACATACGCACGCAGGGGTAAGAGCAAAATTGGCCGGTCCACATGTGTGATGAATCCAACAGAAATTTTGCATATTTTGTGCGCAAAAATATTTCTACGCACATACAGTATATGTGAAAGAGGCCCATTGTCTCCCATCTTTCTCAGCAGAAACACCGTTATCCATTTTAGGGAGGAGACATTTGCATGAGGTTTTAGTTTTACTTTATTCCAGTTTTAGGTCAAGAAATCCTCTCTTATTGCAGCATCTACCTAAGGCCACACGCCTCAGTCTCCTGAGCCGGAACTTTGGTGCTGATTTGTGGAAAAGTGTTTCATTACTCTGAAGACAGACATATTTTTGTATTTAGCATCACTTCTGGCTACACTGTTCTTCTTCCTCCCTCAGCAAAGCACAGGGAAGAAGAAGGGAGAAATTGGGTCAGCAGCTTTGAGCTTATTGCTGTCACACTGATTTGCTATGTTTGAGTGATCCCCCCCCCCCCCCCCCCCCCTTTTATGTGTTGTGTGTGGTTTTCACCCACCTACCTTATGCCCCCTCATTTTTTCACTGCTGTGTTTCCGTTTTCTCCTTTTTAACATCAGCGGATGTTGGCTTGAGATTTAGGCTGTTCAGGCCTGTTGATACACATTTACATGTTCCAGATTCCTTCAGGCTTTATAACCTGGAACGCTAGGTTGTGCAGCTGCTTGTTGTTGTTCGTAGATATTAGGTTAAATTAGGTTGCGTTACCTTATTTTGATTTAAGTCTCGTACATCCTTTCCTCATACAGATGGGTCCACTTTGGCGGCGAGACATCACCCTGGCAGAGCGGTTGGGGAATGACTCTCCTGTCGGCTTCGCCCCGGGGCCCCCGACCACGGCGGCCCCGCAGCAATCCAACTCCTCCTGGGTGCCAGAAGCACCGGTGGTCACACCAGATGAGCCAATTTTCCTCATGACCGCCACTGCCCAGACTATATCAGGGTTTTTCGTATGGACAGCTCTTCTGATCACGTGCCACCAGGTGAGGAGAGGCCCGGGTAAATATTATTATACTACAACATTATTGCTGGAGCCAGCATGCAGAGGGACACCCCATTGCCAACGCTGCGGTCTTATTGAAATTAATGAGGCTTTTTATTTGTATTTACGTGGCACTATTATCAGTGGTAACACACAGCATTAGTATCGTAAAGCAAGACACTAAAGTCCTATCTGCTTGGTGTGGCAGCGTCTGTTTTCATGTCTTTGCCCAGGGTTAAGCTTTACTACTTGGATAAAACTAATCTCACTCATGGTCTTTCAGGTCTACCCACCTTTCTGCCTCTTTTTTTTTTTTTTTTTTTTTTTAACCTTCATGTAAGGAAGGTAGGTTTGTTGAGTACAAATAGCTCCTTGTAAGCCAAAAAAACAGTGGACACATTCACACCCTGGAGTATTTTTCCACTAGTGTCTGTTAATCTAAGGCAATATGCACGCTCACACACTAAACACATGCATTCAGTTCAAAAAAGTTTCCCATCCTGTGGGAAGAAAGCTTCACATTTTCCATGTAGCTGGTCCACACTACTTGTTGCACATTGGTTTAACACTGAGCACGGATATGTATGCTTCAGACACATTAAGTGTTTCTGTGAATGGAACCTATAAAAGGTTTTTCAAATTCAAAAACTGTTTTCAGGGAAGTTAACCATCAGAGTATGTAGCACATCTTCAGCATTAGACACGCATGATATAAGGACTACCTCTCAAAACTATGTGCCTAGTTGTTGTTTTTTTTCAGACTATGTCTTTATTTGATAGCCAACAGTAGAGAAATGACAGGAGATGAAGGGAGAGACGGATAAGAAATGAAAACCCGACTACGGGTGGATGTCGTGAGGAAAAGCTACAAAAAAAATCAAGTTGTAAAGAGACGTTCTTTAGTTCCCTGTGTTTTGACCGTGAGCAGAGTGTTGCAAATCTCTGGAGTTGGATGTGTTTGTTTAGTGATAGTGGTGCAGATAAGTGCACAAGTGCTGTTTGTTTGTCAGTTTATCAGCCCCCATGTAACACAGACGTTTATTACTAAACACACCTTTTATGTAGGTGGGATGGACTCTACCTCGAGGCACAGGTTAATGATTCGTCCTCTATTGTTCTTCACATACAGGCTTAAAGAAGAGCCCTCTGTCACTCTGGCAACAAGTGCTCTCCTAGCTCGACTTCGACATGAAAGTGTGTGTGTGTGTGTGTGTGTGTGTGTGTGTGTGTGTGTGTGTGTGTGTGTGTGTGTGTGTGTGTGTGTGTGTGTGTGTGTGTGTGTGTGTGTGTGTGTGTGTGTGTGTGTGTGTGTGCGCGCGCGCAGAGGAGGGGGAGGAGGGGTCACCTAGCAACAAGCCCTGTGAGCAGAGTGCACTGTCTCGCTTGGCGTATTGTCGCCCACTGTTTGTTATGCTACCAAAGGTGTGTGTCTGTTTACAGACCAGGAAAGGTGATCGGTGCGACATTGTGTAAGTGGAGAGGAGCCGGATGAAGCAGACAGAGGCGCCCACCCTGCTCTTTCCTGCCGTCTGCTGCTCTCAATAGGAGTGATAAAAGCTCAGTGTCAGTTACCCGAAACAGTGCACGCACGCAAACACACACCTTCCAGACTCGCAGCACTCCAATGTCCGACTAAAGCGAAGCTCAGACAAACTACAGCCTGGCATGCAGGTTTCATGAGGTAGCAATTAGTTTCTGATTCAAACCCGTTTATCCACCACGTCAGGATTTTTTTTATGTCCTTCAATTAAACATCTTACTTAAAAGCCACCAGCACCAGGAAAAAAAACAGGAAGAGAAACAATAGATAAATAAATTATGTTCCTTCACTCACAACTTCACTCACACATTCCACATGCACCCATAACCTCCCACCAAGCAAAAACACAACAACACAAAACCACCCTGTTTACCTCTACATACAAACCAGTTCACAGACCCAGACCCACTTCCTCTCACATGGTTTCACCCAGTGAGCCGTGTGGACAGTTTGGCCCGAGCATACAGGAAATGTAGCGGGACACATTTTTGCCCTCTTATAGTACATGGGTCCCAAAATATACAGACCCACAGAAAAGACCTCCCCCGACTTTCCACAGAGCACATTCAAGACGTCAAGCACAGGTGCAGCACGGTTACATTTAACAAACGCATGACAGTCTCAGGTATGTTACAAAAAGGGCAACACATATTTGAGTCAACCTTGGCCAAGAAAGTGTTTGTTACCAAGGCCCCATGTTACATGTGTTAAACCCTCCACTGTAAATCTCCAGTCCTCTTTTAGAGGGATATCTGATTTAGCACCTTGTACCTCCACCTGTGCCTCGTCATGCTCTGCTGTTGTAGACGAGGTAAAAGTGAATACCTGCTGTTTTTGTGTTGCTTATCCCCAAAAAAGATGTGGTCTTACGCCTAAAGCCCTTGCTGCATTCAGTCACCACCCACACATATGGACATACAGCATTATTATTACCAGCTGGTGTGGGAGGTCTTGTCACTCGGTGTCAGGCTCTGGGAGTGACTCCTTTGTGCACCAAATTTGCGACAGAATCGTAAAATAACATTGAATCGATATTTGCTTTACTCTAGCTAAAGCATTTAAATAAAGGCGCTGGTGTTTTAGTACTCATTGCAAAGTCCCGGTTAGATAATGGTGTCTTTATTCATTGTAGAAAGAATGTTCTTAGATTTTTTTTCTCTTGCTCTTTTCTTTTTAGATCTACATGCACCTGCGTTACTACAGCTCTCCAAACGAGCAGAGGCACATAGTTAGGATCCTCTTCATAGTCCCCATCTATGCCTTCGACTCCTGGCTCAGCCTCCTTTTCTTCACCAATGAGGAGTATTATGTGTACTTTGACACAGTCCGAGACTGCTACGAAGGTGAGTGGATGGAGGAACGCCGTGCAATACGCCGCCACACTAGCAAGGTGTGTGTGTGTGTGTGTGTGTGTGTGTGTGTGTGTGTGTGTGTGTGTGTGTGTGTGTGTGTGTGTGTGTGTGTGTGTGTGTGTGTGTGTGTGTGTGTGTGTGTGTGTGTGTGTGTGTGTGTGTGTGTTCGTGTTCCAGTGTGTCTTTTGACTCCCAGCAGAAAGAAGGGTGTGAGAATGAACGTGTTGCGATGCCCCGGCGGCAGATGGCCTTTGCAGTGTCTTCATTTACAAAGGTTAGCATCTTTGTCCTCGTGTCTCCGTGGCCTCTCGGGGGTTGCAGGGGAAAGGAAACCTGTTTCCTAGCAACTGCAGGAAAACGAGCAAATCCTTGAGAAGACTTTGAAATGGCAACTCACTTGATGAGCAGATAAATCGCAAGCTTGTTCTTTTTTCCATCCCTCACGGTGCCCATTAAGAATTTTTAGAACAATTAAGAATAAAAGAAGCAATTATACATCATACTGTGGTATGTTTGAGGCTATTTGCTTTTAGTGTCCCATCATCACATCGGCTTTATGAGGATAATTGCCTGAGCGTGCTTGTAGCGCTGAAACTAGTAGTTGATCGGCAGGGAGGCAGAAAGCTGCTTCAAGCCTCTCATTGTGAGGATTTGCTTAAACTGTTATTATTTTTCTTATCATCTTGTATATTAAACAATAAATTTTTTCATCAAAAAACGTACTTGACAGATTAATATAAAACAAAAATACTGGTTAGTTGCACTAGAGACAGACATGTTTAGTACTGCTGCTGTTAATAGTATAGACACAACTTGTGCCAGGATCTACTGCAAGTAAACAGCAACATATACACACTGTTGTACTCGTACACACTCATGCTGTCTGTCTGTCTGTCTGTCTGTCTCTGCTTCACAAGCTCACTCAGCTACCAGTATGAGTTCATAAACACCTTAAAACGTACTTTGAGTTCAGGCCTAATGGCTACACCTTTGCACAAACACTATGCACCTTTATGGTTGATCAAAAGTTGCACATCTGGGGCTGTTATATGTCCGTTACGGTACTTCTGGGAAAGATGTGCTAAGTACTACACCTCCTCTTATTTCTCTTTAGGAGTGCATCACATTCCAGTAGATATTACAGAATGAATAAATGAATAATGTATGAAAGTAGAGGTTACTGTTTATGCTGTTGGATATGTGAGTCACAGACGACTATCTTTATAGAGGCACGGTATTGACATGGAGAGCTTACACATCTAGATTAAGACATGTATGTTGCTCTCATTGAGTAACACTCTTGGGTATTTATGCTCTCAATGTGCATCAAAGACATCCGCCAGCGCCTTTCAAGCTAAAAGTAGTGAAAGTACACTTTTAGAGTGCAATAATACCGCATGCGTAGTTCTGCAGCATTAACAGAGCCAGCGCTGTGCTGACTGGCTCCTGGCAGGGTTGTCTGTGTGCTACAATCACAGGCTCACTTTGAAACTGAGCCACTTTAAACAGCAGCGAGAGCGGAGGCAGTGGGGAGCCGGTATCTGTGGGTTACCCTTAAATTAGCCTGAGAACACCTGGGGCAGCAGATGAAAAAAAACACTCCGCTCTCACAGGGACTCCGATTATTGGGATCAGTACGCAGTCCAGTCCGGTTTATTTAAATGATATACTACTTCTTAATAAAATGTCATAGCCAGTGACTTATTGACCAGTACACCGGATATGACGTATCTGTACACTGTAAGCTGCGTGCTTTTTAGGGACTACTTTATGTTGGTGTCATTGCGTTTATGAATCGGCACCAGTGACAACAGATGCTTCAGAAGCAACCAGTGTATCTGTCTGCATTGATGGAAGACCAACACAAAACATCACATGTTCCAATGTGATTTTTATCTTTATTAGATATGCAACACCTTACATGAGTGAATATCATAGAGTTCTATGAAACAACGTCTCCACCGGCGTCCCATTCTCACGCGGCTTCACCTCTGCTCCCGGCATGAGGGAACTATACCTGACAATTACGCTTAGGCTTATACCTCACTCACAACATTACACAATCATCTCTAAGCCTGCCGATTTGGGGGGTGACTCACCTTTCTGCCTGGAAGTGGCACGCTCAGCAGTTCTGGAACAAAATCAGCGAAACATAACTGTAATCACGACAGTGTTGACAACACTGCGTGACTAACCGACTGCTGCTATAACTGCTTTTTGGAGGCCGTTAGAAATGTCCAGTGTTTCCAGACCCACGTCAGCAACTTTGACATTTGTAAAACCTTAGTTTAGATGCATTCAGGTTGGTGTTTAACCAATCTGAGGCCCAAATTATCTTCAGGCCTTCACCTGCTACAGCGAGTTGCTCTTGAACCAAGATCGGCTCATCCTCTACTTTCCTAACAAACGTGCTGTTTTTATGGCGTGTGTGTGACTTCACAGACACTAATGATCGCCCTAATTCTTTTTCGATGTGTGACGCTCTTCAGCCTTTGTCATCTACAACTTCCTGAGTCTGTGTTACGAGTATCTGGGAGGAGAGAGCGCCATCATGGCTGAGATCAGAGGGAAACCTATTGAGTAAGTGCTCTCCTCTTCCCTGTTTTTGATTCTATTCTCCTTCCTTCTAGTTAGTCTCTGTATTGATAGTAATTTCATGTTAAAGTAGCTTGTAGACTTCTACTACGACAATGTTAACCTGCCCCTCCCTTTAGGTCAAGCTGTGTGTATGGGACCTGCTGTCTGTGGGGAAAGACATACTCCATTGGGTTCCTCAGGTTTTGCAAACAGGTACCGATCACTCTCTTGGCTCATATACTGCACATTGTTTAATATTACTCAAAGGGTGTTAGCACTATGTATTAGTTTACAGATTTCTTTCTGTAAATTCAGCATGATATTTATGCCCATCTATAGCATCGCTGCTGTTTACTGACCTGCTATTTCTCCCGACTCTCTTTTTTTTTTCCCTCTCACCATTGCTTCTTCAGGCTACTCTCCAGTTCTGCGTGGTGAAACCCCTGATGGCAGTGATCACTGTCATTCTCCAGGCCTTCGGGAAATACAAAGATGGAGACTTTAAGTAAGTTGCCACATTCACAGCATCTTCGTGAGTCGTGATCTATCTTGTTCTGACTTGTCGTGTCACACTGCTGTCGATGCCGACCAACTTCAGCGAAAGGTCTTGTCAGACCATAGTGGCTGAGCAGCAATCCAGAGAATTCATATCATTAACGAGTAAATCCCTAATGAGGGCCTGTAAAAAGAGAAAACATCAGGAGTGCTGCTCTACACTCCTTAAAGCTTTATGCAAATATCATCATCCTACGCAATGAAGAGCTGCAGCTTCTCCAGAGCTAAGACACTAAAGGGTTTTAACTACTTGCCCAAACGAGAAACATAAACTTGCTTTGTGTAGGTTCAAGTTGATTGTGAGTTCAGCTTTACGTCTTTGTGTGTCACAGCTAAAGCACATTCTTTCTTATGTGTGTGTGTGTGTGTGTGTGTGTGTGTGTGTGTGTGTGTGTGTGTGTGTGTGTGTGTGTGTGTGTGTGTGTGTCCTCCAGCGTGGCCAGTGGCTACCTGTATGTGACCATCATCTACAACGTCTCCGTCAGCCTGTCGCTCTACGCTCTCTTCCTCTTCTACTTCGCCACGCGTGAACTGCTCGTCCCCTACAACCCCATGCTCAAGTTCGTCATGGTCAAGTCGGTCATCTTTCTCTCCTTCTGGCAAGGTAAGAGGTCCGCCTTCTCAACACAGAGCAGCCCGTAGCTGTGTTTCTATCAAAATATTGGGAATTATTCAAGAGGTTGGCAAAAGCTAATGCATAATTACATACTGCAGCCCTTTTTTTGTTGTTGTTCTGTTTATTTTGAGGAGGTTTTTCCACGTTCCTGTTCTCTCACCGCTGTCTCTCTTCTGTCTGATTCAGGCATGCTGCTGGCCATCCTGGAGAAGTGCGGCGCCATCCCTCAGATCACCTCGGCGGACTTCTCTGTGGGCGAGGGAACGGTTGCCGCTGGTTACCAAAACTTCATCATCTGCATTGAGATGTTCTTCGCTGCTGTTGCTTTGCGCCATGCCTTCACTTACAAGGTCTACATGGATAAAAGACTGGACTCGTATGGTAAGAGGCTGATGTGAGATCAGAACATTAAAGCTAAGTAACGTAGATAATGAGAGAGAGTCTGTATGTTATAGTGTAGCGTTATAATCTGTCTGCTCTGAATGTGAGTGGTCACTCTTTGTGTCCCAAGCTACTTTACTTTGATTCCTATCTCTATATATGTTGAGTCTTTCTCTTCTGCTTTCTCTTCATTTTCATCCTGACTTTCTTGTGTTCCTTCTCTCTTTTTGTCTCCTTTTTCTCTCTCTCTCTCTCTCTCTCTCTCTCTCTCTCTCTCTCTCTCTCTCTCTTCTTCACTGTGCTGCGCTGAAAGGCTCCTTTCCTATCTATGGACAGTACGGTAGGTCTGATGTTGGCTGTGTTTCGTCTGTATCTACCACAGAAGTGCTTTTTCTTTGCCCGTTGGTGTTTGAATGTGGTTAAATGTTCATTACTTTAACATTGTTTTCAGTTCAGCATGAGTTCAGTTTACTTATTTAAAACCGTGGCTGTCTTTTTCTGTTTCTTTATGTTCATTTTGCAGCAGGTGACATCAGTCCTTGAGTATTTTGCTTGACACAATTTAGCTTGTCTATGTTCCTACCCAGTCTCAGTGGTCCCCTCTAATTCTCTCTCTCCCAGCAGTGAAACAATAAGAGCTGAAGCAATGTAAATTAGTGTAACCTGATGTTAAATCATCAGCTGCCTGGTGGTATATTGAATGTGCATTCATCTTGACCTCCACTAACTACCCACTGTTGCTTTATCATATAATCTGCCTGTCTCTGGCATTCAGGGAACAGATTTTTTTAGTCCATACTGCTGATCGAATTTAGCACAATTATATTTTTGGGTAAAATTTCAAAGATCCATTTGGAAAAAATTTGGAAACACAGCCTCGCAATTTTCTCACTCATCGTCCGTCACTTTTGTATATATCCCATATCCCTCCCAGTCCACTTCTGTGTCTCTTTACTGATATTCCAACCTCTCCGCCCCCCCCACCTCCAGGCCGCTGTGCCCCAATGAAGAGCATCTCCAGCAGCCTGAAGGAGACCATGAACCCAGGGGACATGGTCCAGGATGCCATCCACAACTTCTCCCCGGCTTATCAGCAGTACACCCAGCAGTCCACACTGGAGCGAAGTGGGGGGCCACCCTTCTCCCGCAGCCACAGTAACCTCAGCACCCGCGGGGACAACGAAAAGACCCTGCTGCTCAGCTCTGACGACGAGTTCTGAGACTCAAACACACACTCACTCTGCTCCCGTAGCCCATGTTGGATTTTTATCACCAGTGTGAGACGAATCAGATCTTTTTGTTGGTACCTAAACATGGAAGATCAGATTCAGTTTTATTTTTATTTTACATTTAGACAACAATGAAAAGATCGGATTTATAAAAACATAGGTACCAGACTGTGGGAAGGGATCGAGAGTTGTTACGAGGAAAGAGAGGTAATAGTTGTTTCAAATATAGTCGGGGAGAAGTCCAGATGTTCAGACAGACATTAGATGTATTAAGTGGTTATTAAATGGTCAGTTGTCATTTGTGTTGATGTCATAGAAGCTATTACTGACAGAACTTGGTACAAATAACCGTGCCTGCATACAGCATACACTTTAAACACCACAGCAGAAAAATAAAAAAAGATATGACAGATATAAGGTGTATGCCAGAGCAAATAAGTGCTGTCTACATCTGAAACACATGGCCTCAGTTTTCATATTGATTCTTAATCCAAACTCCTCCTCACCCCTCTGCCAGTTCTGCCTCTTACCGAATCATTGCCAAATAGAAGGAGTACAATGTGCTCCAGTCAATGAGACGCACCGTCTTAACATTTAGAATTGATTTATAGTCAAGCAAAGCTATGGAGCCTTTGAATTGCCAGGCTTGATTTTAATATATAAGAATTTAATCACATTTTTTTAATTTAAATGTTGTATGACCTTGAAGGTGGAACTCATTTAAAGAGTAGTTTGTTGGAAGATTGTTATTCCAGAAAACGTTATGAATATTCTGTGTTTGTTTTCATTTTGCTATGGGTTCATATGAACCAGTGACTCAAAAGTGTAATCGCATGACTCCAGCTGTTGGCTCCGCTTGCAATGTTGCTGTTTGTGGAGCACTGAGAGGGAGCAGCTGTAGGAGGGATGTTAGTGCGGGCAGGGCGACTGACGGAGGGACAACGCCCACACACAGATTACAGATTACTGAAGAAGCAGCGCTTCCCTGCAGCTCTGATGTGCTGTGGATTGTAATCCCATAATCAAATCCAGCACAGATCAGGCCTGCCTCTGCTGGTGTTGTTTATAAGGGAATCACTGCTATAGTAGTAGTGAGTTAGTCAGGTCAACACAGACAGATGAAGCCGTTCAAAGAGTCTCAGTGCAAACAAGGCTTTAAATTAGACTCGTCTGGAAAAGGAATACATGGGCATTAAAATAATGTATGCAAGCTGCACATACTAGATTGGTTCAGGGTAACACTATAGCAGTGATGCATAGTAGGAGAAAAATCCTCAAGTGAGTCAGAACCTTCAGGTCTGCCCGTCATCCTCTGTTCCCCATTGGTAGAGTTAATTGTTCATCAACTGATGTTGAATATGCGTTTTAGCTGGGGCCAGTATAGAAGCCGCTTGTGGCCGTGATCGTGTACGTTTGATGGCAGAATACAGCAATATAAACGCTGACTAGATCCGTTTGACAGGTGACGTTAGGCCCGATGCTGGCGCTAAATGTGTGATCATTGTTTTCCTCTTGTTATGTTAAGTGCATAGTACAAACTAATTTAACGGAGTGCCTCAATTCTGGTGACTGAAAGTAAACAAACAGTGAAGTCCTTGTTTGTGATGGATGTAGTGAAAAGTGAACTGCCAAATTGATGTGCATCCTCGAAAGAGCGCAATCATCTCTAAATTGGAAAAGCGTGTTCAGTTAGCGGAATAATGAAAGTGTCGAAAAGTTTCCTGCTGTGATTGATAAACTATATCGACCACCGAAATTCACTGCCTCATACTCTGCCCCGGGTTTACAGCGTATCAAACTCAAGCATCTTGATTCAAAACACTATCAAATAACAGTTTTGATACTGTGTGATTTAAAAGCTGGATATTAATCACAAAGGTGAGAATATAGAACCAGGAGATATTATACCAGAAAGGAGGGGATGTTGTAAATAGATTAAACTCTGTGGAAGCACTGTGAAACATTCATGATGACTGTAAATGGCATTGCTTGGTATAGTGCTTGGGTTTAATAGTTTAATTTTCATATATTCTCTTGTTTTATTTCTGTTGTACACTTTTTAATTTGTATATTGGCAATATTATCTCTTGTTTTGATGCTATAATGGTTTCTGTTGTTGAAAAGGAAATAAAATACAAAATGCAAAAAAGACATTTGCTAGGTTTTTTATCAAGTCGGCTTGTATCATCACAGTATGTTACAAATATTTTGTTACAATGATTTTACTTTTATGAATCGCACAATAGTGGGTGTCATCAAGAAACCAAAAAAAAGTACATTTCTCCCTTTTGGTGTCTGATTTTACTTTCAAATGAAACCACAGTTGATTTGAAGGGCCGATGAAGCGGACCGAAGGGAAAAGGATCGAGACGTTCACTCATACGTGGGGGCGGGGCTTCGCAAGCAGTCAGCCAATCACAGTAGCTTCCGCTGCGCGTGCGCTATGCTAACAACAACAACAACATAGCAGTACAGCACTCAGTACTGTGTCACTATAACTTAGGTTTGTCACAGAAAAAGCACGGCTTGGTGTGATATTTGACTATTCAACAAGTCTTTAGGAAAGGTTCAATTACTTCAACCATACGGCGTTACACGGTAACGTTATACGTCATCGTTTGGCTAAAATACAGCCCGTGTCGGCTAATAACTACGGTGGTTGTCAGGGCCTGTAACGGTTACAGTTAAGCGAAAGCCAGGCAACTTCTTCGAGAAAAGTGTCCACTGACCTAAAGGCCCCAGTAAATAACCGCCGCTCTTCTCATACAAGAGTGCGTGTCCGTACAATGAGAGGTTCGCACGGAGACAGAGATCGAGACCGTGGCCGTGACAGAGGGTAAGCGTCGTTAGAGCTAGCGCATACCGTTAGTGGACGTTATAAACAGGCTTTCATGCGTTTGTAGGGGTTAACATTGTAGCTCAGGAAAGTGTCGCAAAGCTAGCTACACAATGTGTGTGTGTGTGTGTGTGTGTGTGTGTGTGTGTGTGTGTGTGTGTGTGTGTGTGTGTGTGTGTGTGTGTGTGTGTGTGTGTGTGTGTGTCTCGTCATGTTGCAGCAGCCCTCGTTTCGGGTCCAGCAGAAGCGGCCCACCCCCGGGTAAAAAGTTTGGGAACCCCGGGGACCGTTTACGAAAGAAGAGATGGGACCTGGACGAGCTTCCTAAATTTGAGAAGAACTTTTACGTTGAACATTCGGAAGTGCAGCGGATGAGCCAGGTATGTCCTGAAACATCACAGTCTGATCTTCTGATGCAAGAACAGAGGGACTCCAGAGTAACGTTATTAAAAATGCTGTACACTGGTGCTCACTGTTGGTTTTCTTCACTCTTGTGCTTTTCAGTATGATGTTGAGGAGTATTGCAGGAAGAAAGAAATCACTGTTCGGGGTTCAGGCTGCCCAAAGCCTGTCACCAGCTTCCAGCAGGCACAGTTTCCCCGTAAGCACGTGCATGCATTGATATCTACTCGTGCATAATTGTGGAACTACACAGCCTCTACAAAAAACAATACTAAACTAAATCAGTTGTCACAGAAATAACCAGGATGTTTGTGTTCTGCCTCTCCGTCTAGAATATGTATTGGATGTCCTGATGCAGCAGAATTTCAAGGAGCCCACAGCCATTCAGGCACAAGGTTTCCCTCTGGCCCTCAGCGGCAGAGACATGGTGGGCATTGCTCAGACCGGCTCTGGGAAGACCTTATCGGTGAGACGCATGTCTTCTTCTAACTGTACCTGCAAAGATGGATGTGTAGCAACACAGCAGCAACATCCACTGACCTTTCCCTCCTTTTGTTCCCTTCTTCAGTACCTCCTGCCTGCCATTGTGCACATCAATCATCAGCCCTACTTGGAGCGTGGAGATGGGCCCATTGTACGTGCAGAGAAAAGGAATACACTAATCACCTAGTTGTCCACTTTGAGATATCGGAGTTTACAAGAATGATATTACATGCCGTCTTAGCACAACATTAAAGTGTCTAATGCACTAAACAGTGTATTGTTATGGCATTATATGTGTTGCTCTGCAGTGCTTGGTCCTGGCCCCCACAAGAGAACTGGCGCAGCAGGTCCAGCAGGTGGCAGGTGACTATGGAAAGTCCTCCCGCATCAAAAGCACTTGTGTGTATGGGGGGGCTCCCAAGGGACCTCAAATCAGAGACCTAGAGAAAGGTAGGGCGTATTAACTATTTGGATTAACACCAATCTGTGTCACATTACTGACACATTTTTTTTTTTTTGTCTCGAGTCAGCTGAAACAATTGTTTCCCATTGAAATCCACATTTGATTAGTCTGTAATGTACTAAATGTGTCTCCTTCAGGTGTTGAGATCTGCATTGCCACTCCAGGTCGTCTGATTGACTTCCTTGAGGCTGGAAAGACCAACCTGAGGCGCTGCACGTACTTGGTTCTGGATGAAGCGGACCGCATGCTGGATATGGGTTTTGAACCACAGATTCGCAAGATTGTGGACCAGATCAGGGTACATTTTTTTCAGCAGATAAATTCTGGCTTTGATAGTTTACATGTTATGTTTTGACATGTTTTTGTAAGTCATTTTAGTACCTGTCTTTACTCGTTCCTGCTGTTGGTTTGCTCCTCGCCCAGCCCGACAGACAGACCCTGATGTGGAGTGCTACGTGGCCCAAAGTGGTCCGCCAGCTGGCAGAGGACTTCCTGAAAGACTACGTCCAAATCAATGTCGGAGCGCTAGAACTCAGCGCCAACCACAACATCCTTCAGATAGTTGATGTCTGTATCGAGAGTGAGAAGGAACACAAGTAAGAGGCCGGCCACATAGCAGATCTTCTCCTGCTTTGGTTTGTTACAGTTCGTTTGGTTCGTATCGTTTTAGGGCCCTCTTCCTTTGTAGTATTGCTTCATTCTTACTCTTTTCCGTCCCTTTTTAATCCTTACTTTTATGATCGTGGCCTCTAATTATTTTTAAGTGATGATTATGATACGTACATGTACAATTTGTAAATATTATAAATCTGGTCATTTTTTTTGTTTTGCTTTCTTTCCTCAGGCTGATCCAGCTGATGGAGGAGATCATGGCTGAGAAAGAGAACAAGACCATCATCTTCGTGGAGACCAAGAAACGATGTGACGATCTCACACGCAGGATGAGACGTGACGGGTGAGTAATGTTGAGGTATAACGGCAGTAGAATAGCGTTCTATGCAGTTTGGTCTTTGCCATTTTTATGGCGCAAGATCTCATGCATTACCATGTTAATGGGATCCGGTATCTGACCCAGAGTTTGTGGGAACAGGTGGGCATGCGTTTCCGTCTGGGGAGTAAGAAATCTAAAATCATTGAGGCGTTAACTGGGTAAATCTGCTGTCCATGATGATTTACGATACAGCTTGCTTGTCTCTCTTCCAGGTGGCCAGCGATGTGTATTCATGGCGACAAGAGCCAGCCAGAGAGAGACTGGGTGTTATCGGGTACAACGAAAACACTGACATTTGAACAACACTGACTTTATATCCGCATTGTTTCCTTTTCTTCTGTTTTTTGTTTGTTCTTTCAAGAAGACGATCAGCTCCTGATCATCTATTCTGTGTTGCAGAGTTCCGTAGCGGCAAAGCTCCCATCCTCATTGCTACCGACGTGGCCTCGCGTGGTTTGGGTACGTCCTGTGTGCTCAAGTGCAAACACACTGACATGCGATATATTAGACCGTTGAATTAGTAGTACAATAATACCAACGGTCATTATATAATGATCATGCTCTTCACTGCATGTTTACTCACAATAGATTTATGATCGAAAGTCAATTACAAACATACAGATTTGCTTTTCTTCCAAAGAACATATGCTGCTTCTCAGATGAAGTGTGTCACATTTGAAGCAGGGTTTAAGCTGCTCTGCTCTAATGAATAACATGGGAATGATGTTGAATAGTGTGAAGACGTAAGGGGTGAGTGCTAGTGAAACAGCCCCTTTACAGGATGGCTATCAACCTTTTAACCTAATTCTATGTTCATTTGTTTTCTTTTCATTTTTTCTTTTCTTTGTTTTTTTGTTTCCAAGTCTCTCCTCCGGCAAATAGAAGCACACAGGCCCTCGGGAGCCTGCAGCCGGACCTAGGCATGACAAATCGAAAGCTGACTCGGGGAGAGAGACGGCCTGATTAAACAGTCCCAGACACAGCCATCTCCGCTGAAAACCTAGAACGGAGCCCACGAACAAAACTCTCCCCCCCTTCCAGGACACTGGCTGCCTGGGCGACAGGGGGGGGGGGTGCGAGCGTGGGGTGCTGCTGGGCTTCCAAATTTGATCCGAGGGTCGGGGGGGCGGCTGTCAGGTGAGAGGGCGAAGAGGGGGGTATGGAGGAGGGTGGGCTCCCCTCAGCCATGCCATCATCACAGTGACGCACCACACCATTCGCTGATTGAATTAACTCAAAGACTCGGATTTAGAGACTTTTTTCTTTTTTTTTAACAACGTTTTCCATATTCATGTATTTATTCTGATGGGATATGGATTAAGAAGACTTTTTCTTGACAGTCCTTGAGGAGATACATTCCCAATAACGAACTTTGGAGAGCGAAGTTTTCACCCTAAATTGGTCCCGCACATAATCCAGTCTGATAGCCATACTTAGGTTTTGTGGAGCCGAGATAGAGTGGTGCGTTACAAGAAGACACAGACAACTGCCAGGAAGTGAGGGTGGAAAGCAGCCCGAGCCGGGCATGGACGGCTATGCTGGAGGCTCCCCTCTGAACTGCCCCCTGATGCCAGCCCCTGACACCCCCCACCACTGGCTGTGCCGGCCGGCCTCTCCCTCTGCGGACGTCATGTCTGGTCCTGGCTGGCAGGAGTCCTGGCCTGGAGGAGCCACCTCTCTATAATCGAGTTCCCTCCCTTTCACTCCTCTGCCTCTCTGGCCCTTCTTTCTTTCTTTCACTTTCTCCGCCTCTCTCACACGTTCTCTCTCTTTCTCTCTCCTGTTGTCGTTTTCTCTCGCTCGGTTGTCACTTCTCTCCCTCTTTTGCTAATTCCTTAAATGTTTCCTTCTTTCTCTCATTCCTCTCTTTCCTCTACCTCTTTTTTACCACCCGACTTCCTGTCCTGGTCTTGTCTTCCTGTTGTTTCCTTTTAAAACCATTACTGACCCCTGTCTCCTTTTTGTCCCTTTGCCCCTCATTCCCATATCGACTGTTTGTCCAGCTTTCAACCCCTCTTTATCTTTAAGACTACGGACATTTATCTTTGTACACGTCATACCAGACCACCAGTCCAGTCTGTTAATAACTCACCAGCTCTTGATGACTCTCTAAAACCCTCCGTAAGGACGAGTACGAACTGTCAGGACTCAAATTCCCTGGCAGACCCCACTCTCAGAAAACACCTACATGGCTTCTCCTTAGTGTCTGTTTCTCGTTACTGAACTTGAAAAGCTCGGCTCGTTGATATCACTGCCATTACTGACATTTTGAAACAAGCCACACCAATCAAAGCCTTTTAGAAAACCTACCACTTCCCCCGCTCTACATCACGATCACAAGTTATTTGTCACTACCAAATGGTGGGAGAGAAGGGACTGCTTTTACCCCGTGCGCTGTCCTCCTACCCCTGCAGACCTCCCAGGACTGGGGATGGGTAGGGGGACAGAGGGGTCACTTTATAAGCCATCCATAAATCTCTGATACAGGGTAAGTACTGTACTCCCCCCCCCATCCGTCCTTCATTGTTATGTTTCCAAATCAAGACTTGTCTCTAATAACAGCAGTGTTTTCGGAGCCCTTTGTCAACTGTAATGAGAAACAGACCTCTTATTTGTTTGTTTTTTCCCTAAAAGAAATGAACTTTCTCATTTGGTTCTCGTACTTAAAGCATTGATCAGAAATCCCTTTAGATTACTGGATCTGTCTTTTACACAAGGATCCCCTGTAGGGTCACTTGCCTCTTTTTACAATTTCACTTAATATTGTCCAAATTCTTCAGCAAAGCACAAACCCTTTCATCCCTTAATTCAGCTGATATGTACCTTTGGCCACAGATAGCTTATAAGTGCACTAGTTTACTGCTACGCTAGATAAGTGAGCCCTGTGGTGTAATTAGCATGGTAAGTAAATTCATTTTCTAATTGTGTACAAGTAGCCGATGTTTTAACAGGTAAGTGGGTGTAAGCTTTCAGAGGACAATGGGTATTGATGGGTCTTGCAGGTATTGTCTGTCTGAATGTTCCCCTTTTTTAAAAGCACAAAACTTCAAATTCACCAATGGAGTAAATTTCTCAACCAGTGTTGGTTTTGTCTCCTGACTTTGTGCTCTTTGTCTTTTCCGTCCCTGTAACTGATCCCATCACACCGACCACTGACTCCAATGTCAAGATGTGGAGGATGTCAAATTTGTCATCAACTACGACTATCCCAACTCGTCGGAGGACTACATCCATCGCATTGGCCGCACGGCCCGCAGCACCAACAAAGGCACCGCCTACACCTTCTTCACCCCGGGGAACCTCCGCCAGGCCCGCGAGCTGATCCGGGTGCTGGAGGAGGCCCGACAGGCCATCAATCCCAAACTGCTGCAGCTGGTGGATACTGGACGGGGAGGAGGTGAGGGACGCTTCCTGCTGGATTACATCACTGTATACTTTATATGGTGGCGAAACATTGTAGCTCCTGAGAGCTCACCGCCAAAGAGGAATCAGTTTTTGACTTTTTGGGGAATTGCAGTATCTGTCTGTCCTAATGTCTTTTTTTAATTATCTCCAGGTGGCCGTCCTCGTTTTCGCAGTGGCTCCACTTCTAACAATCCCAACCTGATGTACCAGGACGAGTGTGACCGGCGAATGCGGTCTGTGGGTGGAGGTGGCGGCAGCGGCGCCAAAGACGGCCGCGGCAGCAGCTACAGCCGCGACAGTCGAGATGGCCGCAGAGGAAGCAGCCGGGACGGGGAACGCTCCTCCTCCTCATCTTCCTCCTCGTACAGAGATCGCAGCAGCAGGGACGGAGGGCGCAGCTATGGCTCCAGCTCCAACTCATACGATCAGTACAAGGATAACAACAACAACAGCAGCAGTACCAGTAGCAGCACTACGTACAGCAGCTCCAGGAGCGGCTCTGGGTCGGGGGGCGGTGGAGCGGAGCAGGCCCCGCCTTCTTCGTCGATCCCCCAGCCGCTAATGGCCAAGCAGTTCAATCCTCCCCAGCCCATGATGGGCCTGATGGGGCACTCGCCGTTCCAGTTTGCTCCTCCACTGCCACCCCCTCCAACAGGTAGAAAGTAATGTAATCCGTGAGTCGGTTGTTTGATTTTGGAGGTATTTAACCCTCAGCAGGTGACCACTGCAACATCACAATTATGAGCTTGTTTAGGTTGCAACACATCAGTGCGCTGTGTTTTTTGAATTCTTCAACATCAAGACGTTATATTATTTAGACTGATTTAATTATTTAGTTTGACAGAAGCTTGTCTGTCAGTTGACTAAGTTTGTTATGATGGTCTTGGAAAAAGAAGAACTTGCTGTATTTGTGTTGTGAGCTGATTTCCCCCTGTAGGCGTGTACGGTAGGTGTTGAAGTTAATGCTTGTAAAAAGGCTCGTTTCTGTTTTAGGCTCAATATCTATATTTCTGTGTTTAGAAGTTTGCAAACCACAAGATCAGTGTGAATAGATGTAGTGATGAACATGGACATGTTGGTGTCGCTGGAGCACAATGAGGGTTAAAAACTGATTTTTCCATAAAGGGATTTCTTTCTTTTTAATTTTCTCTGTTTTATTATATAACTATTAATTTTGGCCTGATAGAGGCAGCTGTGCAGGGGCTTTGTGTCGCCATGGCAGCAGTGAAAGTTACATGCATATAAAGGAGCTTTTCTAAGTTTGTGTGTACTAACACTCCATTCAGTTAATCACCAATGTGGGTCTTTACAGCTTAAATATGAAGCAAAGTTAAATACTAATCATTTTTACAGTTTAATAAAGCTCTTCAGTGTATCATGGTGTGGTCTTTAAATCCTTGGCACTAAAATGATGGAGGCTGACAGTAGCTATGGGTTTCCATGTGGTGAGAGGAGAAACTCTCACCTACAACACAAATGAACAGGCTTTCAGGTCACCAAGAAAAATCCTTTATTACCCATTTGGAATATTTCACCAGAATTATGCTCAAGTCAAATGTACATAACAGGACTGCCATCATTGGTATTTACAAAGCAGTCGTATTGGAGATTAGTGTAGCGGAATGTGATTGAGAGCCTGCGGGGGGGGGGGGTGTTGAGCGTGGCCGACATGCATCGCACGCTGTAGAGACCAGTTGAACGCGGTGCTCAGAGCACCTGGTGTAACGCTCCAGTTTTACCCAATAAATGTTGATTTTAAACTTAAGTCACAAGCTAAATAAAGAAAAGTCAAAAATGTAACTTAGCCTACTGAAAATGCTCTGAATATATTAATAATTTAAGGATATCATGTAGCTGAACTTCATCTCAGACAGACCTAATGACTGGTGTGTAACAGATGAGAAAAACAAATCCATCCAAACACACAAAAAGTTAAATAATGTTAGAACTGCAAAAAAAAGGCACATATGGCAGATGATACACAGACTGTTGTTACAGTAGATTGTTCTTTAAACAAGTTGAACAGACATAGCAGTATAATCAAAAAATCCTCCGTGCAAATCAAAAAGTTAACTCAGTTGCTGCAAAAGAAATTACAAAATACACGAAATCCATGAAACGTTGATTAAGTATAGCTTTGTTTTGAAAACTGCGTCTATGTGAGGCGCTATCGGTCCTTTCTCTCTCGGTGCGCTGGATTTCGCAGGCATCGTCTGCCGTGTTGGAAAAGCATGCAGAGGTAAACGCAACCGATAAGTGATTCAGACCGACTTTGTGAAGTGAAAAACATCAAGCACACCCAAATGTCTGTTAAAAAAACAATATGACGAGACAGACACACACTAACGGAGCATGAGCGTAATCCAAGGAAATTAAATCAATACCGATCAAAGAAAGTACGTGTTCACAAAAGGAAAACGGGCGAATGCAGAGTGTTTGAGGTGGAGTCTGAAAGCAGAGAGTCTGTCGGGTTGTGGTTTGTTTCAGTGCTATAGGTTCCCCCACGTCTCTGGAGGAGGAAACTGTTCTAGACTGCCGCTCTCGCTGTGCTCCTGCTCTCCCATGGTGAAGGTTAATCTGTACTGCAGCTGCACTTTCTCCTGACACACACACACACACACACACACACACACACACACACACACACACACACACACACACACACACACACACACACACACACACACACACACACACACACACACACACACACACACACACACACACACAGGATGAGAGAGGTGGATTGAATCATAGTAGGACACTCGGAGAGCTTACAGCCTCTCTACTTATTGTCATGAGTCAGAAGAACTACTCAGAGACAGAAAGGGGATAACTACAGACTCATAACAGTCTATGTGACTTCCACAGTTCGCTTAACCAGTGGCAGTATAATTTAAATGGCATTTTTGTCTTTACCCAGTCGTTTTGTAAAGAAATCTTAGTCGACTAAAACCAAAACGACCAATTAAATCCACTAAGAAGGGGTATTTTTAGCTTAATGGTTTCGTCTACCTTGTCTGGGTTTGCCAGCAGCAGGATCTGTGTGACAGCAGCAGGGGGGAGGATGGGGTTGAAAGCTGGGAGCTCCGTTCCTGATGGGGGCTGAAGCTTCACTGCCATAGACTACAGTTGATAAATGAAAACAAACATTCTTAGACAGTAAATCAGTTGCAGCGGTTCAGTTTTCACAAGATTAACCATGCATGTGTGTGTGTATAGTGTAATGGGAGGCGAAGGCCTTGAACGTTCTTGCTGCGGACCTTTGGAGCCGTGGTCTGGAAGTCTATGTTGCTGACGGGGACGGGAGCGGATGACAACATGGAGATGATCACCACCAGCACGTCGGGCCGAGAGGGAGGCGAGTCCCGAGCAAAGTGGAAGAGAACCCGCAGACTGTGTCCGTCAAACACAGTCACAGGTAACAGACTACCTGGAGAGAGGAGGAGGAGGAGAGTATATAATCTGTTCTTCCAGGTCGGGAGACGCATTCAGCCATTAAGGTTCACTTACTGGGCTTAATGGATTCTAGCGGTACAAAAACATCAGTCAGGAAGACGTCTGCAGGCGGCGTCTCACTGTGAGTCGGGGACATATCCAGCAACGTGGCTGCAAGGCCGGGCTGAGAGTTGACGAGAGGTGCGGGCGGTTCAGCGGCGAAGGTTGGTATGGGGTTTGGGGTGATGTTGCACCCAGACTTGCTCTGGAGATCCCTCAGAGTCGGTTTGCACTGCTGCTTGTCCCTGAAAGCAGATAAAGGAACAATTCAATCAAACTTCTGAGGAACATTTTGAGTCAGAAGTAACGTTAGAGTGGTGTTAGTTTAAATACCATTTGACCTGCAGGCCCTCTGGAGGCAGGGACTGCTGCATCAGCGTCTTTCCCAGCATGTCCAGCTCGTCCAGGGCGGAGTTCCCAGGTGTGGAGCCAGACGAGAGGGGCTGAGAGTAGGAGGGGGGGTCTGGACTCAGGAGGAGACTGGGTGCTGCCGGGATGTCTGCGTCTATGCTGTCAGAGGACTGGACGTACAAAGTATGAGAAAAACAGTGATATAGAGGTCTTGATGATACCGGAGCTGTATTGAAAGCGATGATGCCCGTTATCATGAATTTTAGTTAAAGTTGTGCGTGTTTGACAGATGAATAATTCAAAACCTGGAAGGAGTCCCAGGCGGTGGAGTCCTCAGGCTGCGAGGGAGGGTTGGAGGTGTGTGTTCCTTCACTTAAACCTGTGGGATGCACAAAGAGTGACGCTACCATTTAGGACTGCGTTTCAACTCCTAGAGACATTTGTGTGTGTGTGTGTGTGTGTGGTGTCTGATGTGCCGTTACCGAGTGACATGAGCTCGTCGTCCAGCAGACTGATCCCCATCTCTTGTGAAGGGGCGTTGAGGCTGTCTGTCGGAGTGGGGAACTCTGGGAAGGACGGAGGCGACTGTGGTGACGTGTCCAATCCCGACAGATCTAGCAGCGCCGTCCCTCCTCCTGTGAGAAACCGATTCAAGACGGTGGATTTCAAACTGATGATTCTCGATTGATCGATTACCCTTCCATGTATTCCTGTGCTCAAGGCTTCACCCACCTGTTGTCCTCTGTGTGTTTAATGTGTTGTTGCCGTTCACTATCTCCCCCTTCACCTGCTGTTTGTACTGGTTGATGACCTGAGTCAGGCTGTCGTTCGCCTGCAGGATCTCAGCTGTGGAAAGACAAATGCTCTGCATTGATTTCACAGTGTTGTGGTGTCAGTCATAAGTGATGTCTCCTCTGCTGGGCAGGAGGTGGACTAGACAAACGATGTCATTTAAACACCTCCTTAGAGCTATTTCTAGCGAGCTTTTATCATTTGGTATTGTTTTTATTTACCTCAATATAAATAGTATAGCAGCACCCAGTGGTGGTTTTGGTGCTAAACCAGTGCACAGCGTCACCTGACCTCACGTCTCTGGAAGCTATTATTGAAGGCAGGTGTGCTGAAGATGAGGTGAAGACGAGGAAACAGCCTTCAACCGCTGCATGTTTTGGTCAGTTTAATCTTAGCTTGGTTTGATGAATTTGAGTATTTCACCACTGATTTGAACTTTTTGTAAACCCCTGTTGATTTTGAAGCGTGTTTGTTTTGGGGTTCTGATTTTATTTATGACGCTGCAGTCAGACAAAGCAGCTAAGCTCAACCCATCAACGTCGAGTACACCGTTCAAACAACCTCGGGACAACCCAAACCATCAAACAGTGAGTAACTCCAACAAACTACATAACCAGACAGCGGGTTGATCATGCGTGATCTTTGGCTCTGAGTTATGCTCTGCTTCAGGCTCTTAGATGCTTGTTTGGAAAAGGAGATGTACTTATGACTTCTGGTGACTAGTAGTTCTTTTGATTACCAATGTTGAATGCATTTATTGTAAGTCGCTTTGGATAAAAGCGTCTGCTAAATGACTGTAATGTAATGTAATGTAATGCGTGTGTATTGTGGCATCTGTGGGCGGCTACCAATTTAGCTTCGACGCCGCAATACATCTTTCCAGCTTAAGCTAAGAGACAATGCTCAAAAGTATTACAAACAAAAACGTTCCCCAATCAGCCAACTGTCATTATCAAGGCCAGTTGATAATCTGTATTTTATCCACATATGTTGTTTTTTCAATATTTGACAATGAATTGCAAATGTCTCCAGAAAAGAAAATGGCAGTCCTGAATACCAAAGACTGGGTTCAGTTGAACAAATGAAATGTGTGCATTTCGCTTGCTGCAGCAAATGAACAAGGAGTGACCATTCCTTTTCTTCTTGATGTTTAACGATGAATGAGAATAACGCTCACCCAGAGCCTCGTCGTTGTCCTCCGTATCACTTGCCAGTCTGAACAGTGTAGGTCTCATTTTCTCACAGCGCTGGTACAGGTCCTGATCACACAAAACACAATATATATATATGATTCCCTGTTCCCTCCAAAGTAAACAATGAAAATGTCACAGTGGTTACTTTTATATTTTTTACATCAGTTACTGATTCAGTCCCTTTTTTAAACTCTCAAACCAGAGTTAGTAATTGCTGGAACGGTGGAAAGGCCAACAAAGACAGTAATGTGTTGTATTTTGTTTGAATGAGGTGTGTTTTACGTCAACAAGCGAGGTAAAATAACCGTTTTCTGAATTGAGTCTGGTGGCTTTGAGATAAGCATATTAATAGTTTTGTACGTTAATAAATTACAATAATGGGAAGAGGCTTTAAATACTTGTCTGGTTCACCACAACGTCATAGACAGTCTAAATCTCCCTCTGATTGAAGCATCTCTTTCAGCTCACCTGTAGGAGTTCAGCGTTGCTCTGATTGTCCGCGGTGCCGTCATAGTCCTGCAGAAGCTGAGTCAGCAGACCGACGCTCTCGTTCACCTCCTGGATGGCGTTCACCCGCTTTGACACCTTCTCTGCTCGCTTCTGATCCTGCAACAGAAAAAAAGAGAGAAGTTCACCAACGGCACACGTAGCATGGTGTCGCCACAAACAAGTGCCCATGTATGAAAATTATCACACATGAAGCAAGCTGCAGAAACATGAAATAGAAACACAAAAAAAAGGAAGTACAGCGAGATCAGAGAGAGGCCATTAAATAAAAAGTCTAGAGAAAAGAGCAGTTCATATGACCCTGAAATCAGGACGCATTTACTGCTGAGTCATTCTGCCACCGACACACAAAACCCTCCGAAGCAACCAACCCCATTTTCCTCATTCTGTTAATGCTCCTGCTCTGAGTGCAGCACTCTGATATTTTACTCCTTTTCTTAGAAAAACACACACAACTTGATCTGCAGCGCTAAAAGGCAGAGGTGCAGTTAATGTAGAACAGAAAAAAATGCGATTTCTAAAAAGGAGTAAGAGACTGGTTTACCTCTTGGACCATTTCCTTGATGAGCTTGTTGGCAGCTTTGAGGTCCTCAGGGTGCGAGCTATTCAACAGGCGAGACAGCGTCTGACAAAGCAGACAGCCAGAGATCCCGTGGTGAAAAATGAGCACAGTCATGACGGCATGCGCAGTGTTGTAAGAAAGTGGCTCAGGTCACATTTATTCTCATTTTGGAAAGCATCTTTTTCAAATAACTGATTATTAACAGACAAGTCCTCACTTTTGACTTCTCCTCATCCTCAAAGATGGCATTCTTGGGTCTGGGTGGAGGAAGGTTCAGCAGTTTGTCAGGTGGCAGCTCTGGGTCTTGTTTAATAATACCTGATTCACAAACACAGAATATCAAAAAGAACGGAGTTAAATGCTTCCAATTATTATCTATCAATGTCATTTTAGCCATTATTACCATGTCAGTAATTTGTTTAAGATTAACCTTAAAAATGAACTTTGCATTCATCTGATGATGTCTTACCTTGTTTCTTCAGCATCTGATAGGCGTCTGAGATCTTGGCCTCATCGGGTAACCCCAAAGTCCAGCTAAAGATCAACTCCAGAACCTTCTTTTTTACCGGCTCTGGTGACCGTGAGCCCAGGTACTGAGTGGAGCGTTGAGGACAACAATGAGTGAATTACACACAACAGACGTGTAAGAATAAAGTGGGAAAACACAGATGCACTCAGAGAAACACTTGGGGAATCTTACCTTTGGAGAAACTACTTTGATGAGTTCGTTGAGAAAACGGAACTTGCCAACTTCACTGTGAAACCTTTTGCCGCAGTTTTTCATACACGTCTCCAGAACCTAGGCGAGAATTAGAAATGCAAAAGAATGAAACAATCTGAAAACGGATACACCGTGCTCTAAAAGAATGTCACGTCAAACTATTGCAAAACATATTAAAACAAACACTCAAAGTGAATTTAGGTTTGAGCGCCGCTTCTTTCTGTTACATTACTGTACATTCCTGAGATGCATTCAGGAACCTAACATGCACATGGGGTTTTTGGGGTGAAATCTGCTCTAAAGTTGTTATCTTATAGCAGTGAAACTTCTTAGAATTAGAAAATGTACACGTCGAAATGTAAACAAATAAAATCACATATGATTAGCTCACAGCTGATTCTGACTAACAGATCCTGGTTCAGATCTGAACTCACCAGCAGGGCCTGCATGGCCTCCCACTCCTGTGGAGACTGGATCTTGTGGGCCAGGAGCCTGGTGGCAAGCTGAGGCCTGGAACACAAGGCACAAACAAAAGTGAATGTCCAGGGCACCGTGGTAAAGTACGCATGCAGGTACTGAATTAAATATGTGTACGTTTGCATTGACGGTTCACTTTTGTTGACAAAGATGAAGGATTTCATTGATTTCTAATTCAACAGGGAATCCTTCTTGGGTAGGAAATCCGTCCACTACCACAGCTATGGTTTCCAGGATTTATACACTTGAATCGGCATCAACCAGACAAATTAAGAACAGCCTCCTCTTACCCCTCCAAGTCATTGTTGAGCTGGTCACAGAAGGCATGGATGCTGCTCCAGTCTGTGTCTCTGTTCAGTGGGTTTGTGGCTTTGTCTGAAATGTGAGCAGATGTGACATTAGACGACTGAGGTGATCGATGTTACTTCAGCATTACTGTGTTATATCATTGTCATTCAGTTACCCAGTGTTAAAGGCTGCATTAACTAAATCTATTTCTTTCTGAGTAGCCTACATTATTGTTTATTTATTTTATTTATTTTGCATGGACAATGCACACCAATCAACAGTGAAACTGTGAGTGAGCCAGAGAGGCTAGTTTTCATCTGCTGTCATCAGATGTTTGAAGGCAGCCTAAAAATTACAAAATTTCAAATAAAAATGGAATTGAAATTCATAGATAGACAGTAACGTATAGACAAAACCAATACACATATGAGCAAAAGAAAAGTGTACGACACTAGAGCAGAGCAGACATAACACAGGCTGCAGCATGCGTCAGGCAGAACAAACCCACCTACAGTACAAGCACATATATAACACTGAGGCACATAACATACACATCAAAAATAGAAAATAGCAACAGTGAACAAGACAAATGAACATATAGGGAAAACAAGCAGGCAGGACAGACAGTACACCAATGCTTGCACACCTGATTGCAAACAAGCCATTCCTTAAGGCTGTGTTTGAATGTTTTGAAAGTATTTTAGTGTGCGTATGTGTGGTGGCAGAGCATTCCACTAGGGTGAAGGGTTTACTGTACAGCTTGTATACGACTTTGTCATGTTTATTATTTTAACTAGCAGTGGCTAAACTGACAACTGAGTGCCTGTTGTTAATTTTCTCTTTGATAATAGAAATTGAATGAGAGCTTCAATATTCACACCGAACACACCTTCACCTTATAGATACAGATGTTGAATCAAAACGCTTTAGCTTTTCACTTCAAAATACTTTATCTTAGCATCTAAGGAAGTCCAAGTGACACCATGATTTAAAATGTATTAAGTCTGTGCCACAAAACCCCAGCATGCCACCGAGCAGATAAACACACAGGGACAGTGCTAACAGAGTATCGCGTTAGCTAGTTTGCTGTCGGTAGTCGCACCGTGTCATCGTCTCGTCTAGAACTTTCTTACGAGGCCATAGCTTTGCCGTAATCATAATCTAACCTCTGTGACTAAAAATGGACCCCCTGTGATCTCGTCGCCCACTCACTAGTTGAGCTATCGAGCTAAAGCTCCGCCTGGCTGTATTGTGTGTTGACAGCTAGCAGGAACAGCAGCTTCGGAGCTAGGTTAGCATCCTGGACGTGGCGACAAGGTTCGAGTCCACTCTGCTGGGACACGCGCGGCTCTGCCGAGCTGTCATCTCATCTGCAACAACTCGCAGATAATAATTCGCCAGTGTCCGGCTCTCCGGACGATACCTGCTCGGTACAATAAGTTTAAAACACTCACTGATAAGAGACTCCAAACTCTCCGCGTCAGGCGGCGCAGCCATCACTGCGAGATTTATGTGATGCGTCGGTCTCGCGAGGGACACACATGCACGTAGAGGCAGAAGAGACACAGAACTGGAGTGCATAGAAGAGACGTTTGAACATTAGAAACAGTAGTGCAGTGCCTGTTGAAAACATGGCTGTGTATCACTGTGTATATTGTGTATTATTTTGTGTGTAACATGCCAAGTCAACGCCAATGACCAAATATTGCATTTTAGCCCCAAATTAGACTATTTGTTCATTAGTGTAAATGAGGTCATAATAATAACCATTCTAGCAAATTAATTTCTATGATCAGAGAGCTGAGTCAAGCGCACAGGCGGAGCCATTCCGGAGTAAAACCCTTTCAAAATTAAAGCACGCCATTTGGGTTCTTTTAGATTTAGGTTTGACCGGAAATACTTGTTTAAAAATGTACTGACGTGTTGTTCAAACCTCACAAAATAACAGTGTAGCCTAAAGCTGATTTGTTTACATCAAGAGATATATTCATTGGTCATTAATAGCAAGATCTGAGCAGTAGGATTGAAAAGAACAAATGTCATGTTTTAATGAAGCTGTAATGCATCTACGTTTTTATTGTGTTTTATTTTTTTTAACAGCAGTTAAAATTATTAATTGATTTATTTTTATTTACATTCATTATATTGTCCGCCACGCAGAGAATAGAAAAATAAGAGAAATCAACTTGTAACCAGAAACCTCCTCTTCCTAATTATAGAGGCAGCAGCTCTGTGTCTCCCTCCAGCGACAGCTATTGTGCATTTCACCGAATGTGGAGCACGACAAGACGGGACAACAGCAAGTAACGGGATTTGATTTTAAAAAGTAAACTCCTTTTATTTAAATCTACCAGGAGTCATCGGGTCACCGTAGACGTATGTTTTCGACGACAGTTCGCCACATGCAGAAGCTCCTTTGTTGTGATTGGTGAGAAGTGACGCTGCGTTGTTGTAAGTGAGGGGAGTCGTGGTGAAGCCGCTTCGTTAGCTTTAACGCGCGGACACCTTGATTTGTATTTGACAATGTAACGGCATACATGTAACTTCCTTCCTCCCTGCTGCTTCACCAACCCGGTGCATCAGTGCGGCCGCAGGTTTCCTGTAAGAAGAAGTTGCATGAGTAGATGCTCGTTTCCTGTTCGTTTCCTCCTCAATGCCCAACCTGCCCGGCTTCCTTTGATCCCCCTCTAATTTATAAAGTGCGATGTTCAGCCGGCCCTCATGTCACATCTCACGCAAGACATGGCATCGCCGAGGGCCGTGCGAGAGTGGTGCCGTGTCACGTGCGCCAATTACCCCAATGTCGAAATCAAGAACATGTCAACGTCGTTCAGAGACGGACTCGCATTCTGTGCCATCATCCACCACCACCGACCTGACTTGATGTAAGTAGACCAGTGGTTTCATAGAGACCACCATAGAGACATCTATTCATAGGCATTGGTTTAATCTGCAGGTGTGCTGCATGTTTATGACATTTCTAATTTGTCCTTGTCTGTTGTTTTGAGGGGGGGGTGTCCTGTGCAGAGATTTGTCTGGGACTGCACCAGATTGACTAATGTGTTGTCTAATCTGGAGCAGAGCAGGAACTGCACACTGTCTAATCTGCTCTCCTCTGCTTAATCTCTCTTCTTGTCAAGTTTAATGGGATTAGTTAGTTTGTTTCTACCTTTTTTTACATTCAACGGATGAACTTGAATCATCTACTTTAATCTGTGATCTTGAACTGCATTTCGCTTGTGTCAGTGCTTCTCTGTGTCTGTTGTGGTTAACCCTTATTCGCCAATCGGCAACTGTTTTGTTTGTTTGTCTTATTTTTGTCATCACTTATTCAATCTCTTTATTTTCCTCACCTTGCTCCAGAGATTTCAGCTCCCTCTGCAAAGATAATGTTTATCAAAATAACAAGACGGTGAGTCATTTACACACACGGTTGCACTCGGATCACAATGCATGCATGCATCTCTCAACTCTGTGCTTGACATTTATGTACTGCTGTACATACACTAAAGACTTCTGGGTAATTTGTATTGGTGCGACTCCCTCTTTCCAGTCTTCTACATTATTTGTCTGTTCATCTTTCCCGGCCTCCTGCAGGCATTTGAGATTGCAGAGAGGAAGCTGGGCATCCCTGCGTTGCTGGACCCTAAGGACATGGTTTCCACCAAGGTGCCCGATCGTTTGAGCGTCATCACCTACCTTTCCCAGTACTACTACTTCTTCAACAGGAAGTCTTATGGTGTGCTGAGTACAATGTCTCCGTTTTGTTTTATAGCTCTCTATTAGATGCTTTTATTCAGAGCTCCTTGCAGAAAATCAGCAAGCTGAGGTTGATTGTCTTTCTCACAAGCACGTTATCGTTTCATTTGCATGTCTTCTCTTGACTTTGCAGCAGGTCTTGCCAGTTCGAGGTCCTCACACGCCGCTCTATTAAACAACCTGGCAAAGAGTAAAACTCCTAATGGTCTGAAACGCCTGAAGGTAAATTTAACGCACATATGTTTGCACTGTGAACACACCTTTTTGTCATCTCAGTGGCTGGGTTGTCGGTATCAGTTGCTGGTTTCTCTTCTCCTTTCAGAGCCAGACCGATCTGGAAACCAGTAGAGAAGATCGTTTATCCAACACGAGGCCACAGACAGTATGCAGTGTGTGTTTTAAGCCTGTCCATCTCATACAGAGACATTTGACCGACGGAAAGGTCTTCCATCGCAGCTGTTTCAGGTAACGGCACAGTTCACAGGGAAACAGCTGTTTGTTTTTTTTGTATTTTTTGCTTCTGTTAGTGTCTGGATCCAGATTTATCCAGACTGTGTGTAGATCAGGTTGGAGTCGAGTTGCAGTTCACACATAGGAATGTGTATCAAATGTGTTTCAAGTGACCACTGTGGTCATATTGGACATCCCTACTCACTATATCTGTACATGGCCATACAGCGTAAGAAGAGAACTGGGTGGTTTTTCTGTTGTTGTTTTTTTAAATTGTCAAAGAATCTTCTTATCTTCACGTTTGTCTTCCAGGTGCAAAGTGTGCCGCAGCACTCTGTTACCGGAGTCTTACACACAGGGAAGGGATGTCGGCTCGTTGATCTGCACTCACCACATTACGGACGGTAAAAGTACGAGCTTCAGCCTCAATCAGCAAATCGGATCTGCTGACAATCGGCCCAAATGTACGTTTCAGACAGGTTTTTTCTCTCTGGGTGGATCGGCTATCTCCAGCGTCCCTCATTACACTGAGACAACAGAGTCACAGGATAGACTGGTTTGTAAGACACCAGGGACGCAGGAGAGGAGCAGAGAGCTGAAAGACATATACTCAACTGTTGGACTGAAGTGCACGGCGAAGAAGCCGGCGCCTCCTCGTCTTCCTCCACCCGGTGTTAAAGACAGGAGCGTCACAGGAGCTGAAAAAGCTGGACCTGCGTCCGTCCTAGCAGAAAGTAAGACACAGCAGCAGGAGGAGACAAAGACTCGAGGGCCCTCTGAGCTCTCTTCACCGTGTGCCCGAGTGACAGAACGAAGTAGTCGGCCGGTTCCAGCACCCAGGCGGATGTTGGACCCTGCTGCAGTCCCTGTTCCTGCTCCCAGGACCAAAGCTGCCCAGCCCGGGAACAGCTCCCCTGCTGCAGGTAAAAAGTCTCCGTCTTCTTTTTACTGTAGCTGATCAGTTTTTGTTTTAACCAAACACTTACTCTGCATGTTTGTATGTTGATGTGCTCTTCTCTTTTTCCTCTCACATTTTGTTTTTTTTCTCTGTTTCTCCATGCAGCCAATTCATCCATGAACCCGAAATGTTCATTCAACTCATCTCACATGTGAGTATACTTTATTATTGTCTGTATTTCTCTTGATTATATCTCGTTTCTTTTACTCGAGCTACCTCTCTAACTTCCAGTCAGGAATTTATTCACGTTTGACAATAATACAAAAAGAATATTCTATAAACATCTAAATCTTACGAAAGGGAGCTCAAATTATTTTTAAAAAGTTTAAAACTCAAACAAATGGATGTTGGAAAAATCTTAAACCTCACATAAAAGGAGCTTTATAATTTGCTTTATCATAATAATGATGACTGATTTCCTCAGAAGTGCTTCCTCACATGTGGAGTGGTCTCTTGAAGCCCCTCTTGTCTTTCCCCCTGTAGCACCAGCCCAACCAGAGGTAGTCCTAAAGTGCAAACCAACCATCCATGGATGACCATCATCCACCCCGGACCCTGGACACAACTGCCTCCCGCTCCACCTCCGCTACCCGCTCCTCGATCCAAATCTGTCTCCAACCCGCGGAGGTCCTGGAACAGGCCCAGAGTTCCTCCTCCCAATCCATTTGGAGAGGAGGTGGATGAGGACACTCAGACAGAGGACACTAAGCCTGAGCCTGCCGACCAAACTGAGCCCTCAGCGGCAGCTATCCGTTCAGAGAGTGGTGGCAATCGGAAAAACGCATCGGGGGACACGGATGCTGGGGTTTGTTCAAGCGATGCTGAAGATTCTGCTATTAAGTCTACACCTGATGATGTGGGAGCTTCAAGTGAACCAGCTGGAGAAACAAGTCAACTTTTATCTGATTTGGATGGAACTGGAAACACAAAAGGTGACTCTGCAGAAGAAGCACAGAGTCACATTTTACCCAGGAGTCTGTCTGTGCCAGCTATCGCATCTGCCCGCTCTCAAAGCTCCCTTTTGCATTTTGACCTGGCGGAGGCTAATGAGTCTGACCAGGTCGTGTCATGTCAAAGTAAGGTATGGAAAGAGATAACTCGTTAATAATGAAATCTAATGTGAACGTTTTCTTCTGCAGTCACAGACTAAATACTTCAAGACAACAATGTTTTTTTGGTTTTTTTAGCTGGCCTGCAAAGAGAATCCCTTTGATCGAAAACCTGCGATGCCCAAATCAAAGACCTTTCAGGCCCTCCCCTCTACGCGGGCCCCCGCCCCCGGATATGGCTTCCCACTCATCAAGAGGAAGGTACAATGGCTGGATTTAGAACTCCAAAGACAACTAATAACCGAAACCTGATGAATGTTTATACTTATTCATATGATTAATATTCTAAATGCACATTGTTGGCCAAAGGTTTCATCGTATTCAACCTCAATAGAAGGATTGGATGCAAACACACAGACTATTTTAGCCCTCATCACCAGGTCGTTAGGGAGTGTATGTAAATCCCTGTGGCGATTATTCACACTTAGTTTTGCAGAGGTTCTGCATCATTTTTGGAGTGTGAGATATTACTGAGACGTGTATGTGTCTGGACAGGTGCAGACAGACCAGGATGTGTCCACAGAAGAGCTGCAGGTGGAGATGAGAGAAGTGGAGAAACATCTGGAGGCTCTGGAACAAAGAGGAGTCGAACTGGAGGGGAATCTGAGACACTGCAAGAACGGTTCGGCAAACTGTTCTTACTGGTTCCAACCAAAATGATTCACTGGCTGCCACCAAATCACTGTTTTTGTGAATGCAGTGTATAAACACTATGTAATAGTTACATTACTATGTAATATTTTTTTTTTTCCAATGACCCGCTCTTTTTGCTTTAGATGAAGAAGAGGAACAAATGCTGATGAGTTGGTTCTCTCTTATCCATGAGAGACACGCTCTGATGCGCAGAGACACAGAGCTGGTCCATCTGTAAGTAGACTAGACCAGGACAAGGATTTTTGCTCTGCTTATGAGTCGTACAGTATGTGCCATTATTTGTGCTGCAGTCCGCTCCGCACCCAAAATGTTAGGCGAGTGTTGTGACGGGAGGTTTCTTGAATTTTACAGACGTTTTGTCTTTGTTGTGTGTTGTGCCTTTTCCCAGGACAAAGCAGCAGAATCTGGAGGAGAGACAGGCAGATGTGGAGTACGAGCTCAGATGTATCCTTAATAAACCAGGTCAGTGTGTTGCTGTGTGCATTATTTAAAGAAATAACAATTATTTATCTCAAAAGCATAGCTGGGAGGAAACTGTAATGATTCAGGGATGGATAATCATTATAACCGTATAATCAATAGACCCAATGAAAATCACACATACACTATAAATAAGCATATTTCTAAAGGCAAATTGTTCCAGAGGTTTAAATGATCCTGGTCTGTGAGTTTCACCTTCTGACCTGAAACTGCCTTTGCGTAAAGGGGAACAAGAAATAAATCCCAAACCTCACTGGGTTCAGTTCCCTGAATGTGATGCAGTGCAAAGACGTGACGTGCTGCGCTTTGTTTTGTTGAAATGTTTCACGTCGTCATCTTCAACATTCAGTGAGCGACTGGAGTCAGGAGGATCGAGGTCGAGAGCAGCAGCTGATGAATGAGCTGGTCGCCATCATCGAACGGAGGAACCAGATCGTCAGCAGCTTGGATCAGGACAGGCAGAGGTGCGCAGAAAGAAAAAACTGTACATCGGGCAGTCATAGATATTCATGTGGAGAATTCAAAATGCAACTTTTCATTTTTCTGATTAGAGAAAGAGAAGAAGATGTGCTTTTGGAAGCCATGATGAAGAACAAAGGTGAAAAAAACTCTTATATCAAAAAGTCCCCATTGAAAAATATTTGTTTTCATACTGTGATGTGTCTCCTCCTGTCAATGCCTTACTCTCCTCTCTGCTTGTGCAGAAGGCACAGCAAATTTAGCCATGGATTGTCTGAAGCACATAATGCTCTATAAAACACTTACGAACGCCGACTCGTGTTTTGATGACCCTAACTGTGATATCTCTCCACAGAGATCCAGAAAGAAGGATTAAAAGAGCTAAAAAAGTCAAAAGGAAAGTTCAAGCCCACGAAAATGTTTAAGATGCTGAACCTTAAAGCCGAGAGCAACAAAGACTCCATGGACAAAAAGAGCTGAAGTACTAACCTGACTGCTGAAACTCTCACCGAAAACAAACTCGTACTTTGAGATAATAAAGAAGATGAAAGTGTTGTGGAAAAGTGGAATCTGATCACAATATTCAATAGTTTATTCATGTTATGTTGAAGAGCAGCTCTGTAGCATTGCCTGAATGAAATATTCTCTCAGATGTCTCAAATGTTTCAGTGTTATCAATTTACATTTTATCTTCCATGTGGCTTTATTTGCCCTATGTAACTCCTGTTTTACAATATTTTTATTTTCATTACATACTTGTATTTGATGAAGTATGAAATACATATGGATTTGGGAAAGTTGTCTCTTTTTTATGAAGACTTGTATATTATAAGTATATATATATATACTTTTTGACTTGGTAGTTATCCCCTATGCTGAAAAAATGCATTTAAACTCACTCAAACCAGCCAGTTGTAACCAACTTGTTTTGAATATTTCATTGTTTTTGCTTTAATATTTATACTATGGATTTTAAATGGAGAGCAGAGCTTGGGAATCGTCAAAGAACTGGAAAAGAAACATAACAACTCCTAGATGTCAACTTCCTTTATTTGTGAATTTTCCTTCATGATTTGTGTCTCCTGACCCCTATGTCATATAGAATTTTGTTCAATGCACTAATACGGCAACATCTCTGGAAAACCAGTTAATTCAGGGTGAAAGTTGAGGATTTTTCTGCAGTGAAAGTTGACAAACTCTTCAGTGAGTCTTGGTTTGTTTATAAAAGCATTAAATGCATCAGCTATACGTGGAAAAACATGTGGGTTGTGTTCTTACATAAACATATATGTTATGAAGAAAAGACTTTATTCCCATTAGTTTAGAAATCAGCACATTTAACAACAGTAGGCAAATGTGTCCCTATCTTGCTATGGACCACTACGAAACAAATCTGACTCGTATCATCATTTTTTTAATTATTGTAATTACATTAGACCAAAGAATGCAAGCTCGAGCTTTTTCTTAACAGCCTTTTAATTAAACGACAGTCCGAGTGGAACGAAAACAAACGTTCCTCTGAAGCACCCGGAATATTCTCCAACGGACCGAGATACCGGAAGTTAAACATTCTCGCCGTTCATGTGGATCAATGTTGACAACAGAAAGTGTTTCTGAACGTTTTTATTTAGCAGTAATTCACAGAGAACATTTACAAGCTTCAACATAAACCATGTCCGACAACGAAGACAAGTGAGTGGCGACACACCGCGTGAACGTGATATATTGAGCTGCGTCGTTACTGTAACACAAAACAACGTGGGCTAACGGTAACGTTCTAGCTAGCTGACATTTAGCTAGTTAGCTAGCAGAACTGCTCATTGTTATTCTGGATGTGTGGTCTTTGTGATAATTGTTATGTCATTGATGCAGTTTCGACGACGGAGATTTTGATGATGCCGAAGAAGATGAGGGATTAGATGACCTGGAAAACGCCGAAGATGTAAGTCGGCCGTTTAATTATGATTCTTGGCTGTTCTAACTAGCATTTAGCTTGTGTGTAACCTATCAAGCCATTTACCTTTTATTGTCTCTATAAGCGCTTTCCCACCGCTGCTCTGTGGTAATATAACCGTTTGATTTGCTCTCACGTGCAGGAGGACCGGGAGAACGTGCAGATCCTGCCTGCAGGAGAGGGGCAGGGGGCCAACCTGAAGAGGATCACAACACCTTACATGACCAAATATGAGAGAGCCAGAGTGCTTGGGACACGAGCTCTCCAGATAGCGTGAGTATGTTTGTATGGTGACCTGCACCCTGTATGCAGGTGATGTGACCACTATGGGTACATCCCAAGTCTCTTAATTGCATCCCCGTTTCCCTCACTTGCGTCCTTTCCTTGCGTCTTAGTCCCTTCCACCAGGGATGCATGGAGGAAACCATGCGAGGAGAGAGGAAACAAGGAAATATGTTTTAAGATACATGAGTCGTCCTTTCCTCAGTCGCGTCACGTGAAGCACTTCTGTTTCTGATGACGCCGGGTCGGCTGATCACAGCTGGGTCAGCTGTCAGTCGGCTTTAACAGCTGGAGAGACTTTTGAGAAGTTTGTGTCTGTTCACATGCTCACTATACTTAATAATAGTAACTAATACTACTAATAAAGACACACAGTAATCACCACTGCCAGAGAGTAGAGTTTCAGTCAATACCTGTTTAATGTGATGAGTACCATCACCCAGCTTTTAATGTATTGTGGGAGGGTTTGGGTGTTTGGGGGCCACTTTATTAGATGGGCTCTGTCGTATTGCCTGTTGTTCAGCATTTACTTTACATGTCCATCTGCTTCCAACAGGATGTGCGCTCCAGTCATGGTGGAGCTGGAGGGAGAAACAGACCCCTTGCAAATCGCTATGAAAGAGCTCAAGTAGGTTCTAATTGTATAGTTTGAATTATCAGTAATGCTTTGTAAGATTATATTATTACTACATATTTAGTTTCCTTCTGTCACTATTTAGTGAGAAGGTCAATATTCTTCGATATAGAGCTTCTCTGTACCGCCCAGCGTCTCACCGTGAATATTGTTTGACTGTCCAACAGGGGCAGAAAGATCCCAATCATCATCCGCAGGTACCTTCCTGATGGGAGTTACGAGGACTGGGGCTGTGACGAGCTCATCATAACGGATTAAACCACTCATCCGGTCTGAACTGATAAATCAACATATGCTGGTTCACACCCACCATCAGGTCAGGTCAGTCAGCCACACAAGCCCAGAAGATCCCTAAGGCCGATCCCAGCATCACCCACCTGTTCGAGCCCCGATTTGATCCACAAACATCCATCGCTTCAGGTGACTCTGTGAGTCGGTGAAATACGAATAAACGAAAAGTGCTGAATTGACACTAGAAGACTAATTAAACTCAAAACAGAGAGACGCTTGCAGGTTTATGATCTTGTGATCTGACATGTGACGTTTTCAGTTTCATTGTGTTTGCCACGCGACTCGAGATAAAAATCTACTTCTTTAACAGTTGCATTATAACGAAGAGCCACAAGGGGGAAATGTAACTTAACATTTACTTTGTTTTACAAAATGAACCTATGTTATTATTCCATGTTTTGTTCTGAAGTGATTAGTGTACAAGAACTGTTTTATTGTTATTAATAAACTCTTTTGTATAAATGACCCTGTCACATTCATAACACGTGTAACGACACTATGACCCGTCAGATGTTGGTAATGAGTTTTGTCACAGGGACTTAACAGTATAGTTATGCAGTGAGCCACCTGAGTAAGTGGGATGTTCAGGTCAACTTAAGGAGTTGCAGAAGAGATATCAAGTTCCCCTGAACCTACAGTACGTCGTGATACTGCTGAATGATATTTAGGTGTTGTTGGCACCGCTTTCAGTAGGATTGACTCAAATTTCCTCATAAGAGTTCACATACGTCCACTTTTCCACTTGGCTATTGCAGTTTTCTTTAGTGTGGCAAAAGTTCTGATTACTGCTGTCACATGAAATATTTCCACACTGTTTCCACCTGAAGATCTTATATAGTTCGGCTATAGACAGCAGCAACTTAACCCAACTCATGTTGAGTATTAGTTAGCATGCTAGTATGCATCTGCTTTAAAAAAAAAAAAAACACTTTTTAAAGGATTTCCTGATAGATTTCAGATACACATCGAGCACCGCTTCAAAAGTGGAAATCAAGTTGAACTTCTGACAGTTTTTAATAACGAGCTTCGGCCAAATGGTGTTTTTCACTGTCTTCCTTTACGCCATCGTTGATAACCAGCTTGGAAACCGGACAGATTCACCAGCTTAATGATCATGATGAGAGGTGAAGGCGCGCTGATTGAGAAGTGTAACTGTTGTGATGCCCCCCCCCCCCCTTCTCCCCCCATTCAAACACATACGCACAAAGCAGCCAAACAAACAGTCACTGTATTGTTCAGCCAAAATGGGTTGTTGCCCAGGCAGAAAGAGGGCCAGTGCATGTAGGAACGATGGGGGGGGGGGCTGAAAGTTTGTGAGAATGAGAGGATTAACAGCTTTCTTGTAGAAGAAGCTGCACAGCGATGGATGGATGGATGGGTTACATGTTCAGCGTACAATATAGAATCTTTTCCTGCGGTAACAAGTAAAGCCAAGACGTGTGTATCGTCTATGTCACAAGCATTCAAACGTCATCTCTGAGAATCCGGTTTGGACTGGTATCTATAATTGTGCGTCGCCACAGTCATGCTGTTAATTTCTATAAAACTGCTTTAATCTGTGGGTCTTTTGATTGGAGGAGACATTGCCTCAGGGTGACGCCAAAAGTCCTTTCATGAGTCTGATGGGGCAGCCCATGTGACACTCAGCAGCACCAACCACAGAGGGAACACCATCAGGTCGTCCTCAACACAGTTTAGGGTGCGACTACTGTCTTCTGACTTTATTCATTATTCATTACTCTCTCTCGCTCATTCTTATGTCTTTATTTCTCTGTTCTGTTGATCGGTCCCACACATGTTGTGCTCTGACGATGCCACATGAACCCTGTGATTAGTACTAATAGTAGACTGTTCCTAGCATTTGCGTGCTGGATTTGTAGATTTGATTGTTGGATCTATGGATGATGAATTATTTTGGTTCCGATAGTGTCTTACTTGAATTCTTCAGATCTTCCGACTTCCCTCAGCAAAATGCCTCTTTGTGTTTTTCTTCGTGCAGCCCCAGCTTTGTACCAGTTCCATGTACTTCTCATGATTACTCTCTAACCACTTTGGTGAATGAGACCCTATGCTGCTCAACAGAATGACATTAGCTCTGCAATAACGGAGTTCAATT